>NC_052146.1:82226634-82592756 GCF_902713615.1 Scyliorhinus canicula | reverse complement strand
CCATTCAGGCTCCCCATTAGATGATGCCAACTTCCACACTAAATTCTTGGTGTTTAGACAGGAAGGGCTTCAGTCCTTGAGGTGTTCTTGAATTCCGCCGCTTAGGATCACGTGGCCAAGTATGTGGTCTTTCTGGGTCCATATCTGCATCTGTCTGGTGGACACGGGCACGGTGTCCATAAAATCCACAATGACTTTGTGGGCAGAGGGTGGTACTTTTAAAGTGAGTAGCAGGTATTAGCTTGTCGTTAACCAGTTGCATTTACTGTTTATTTCATGGTAGTTCTTGTTATAAATAAACATTAATTGTATTTAAACTTACAAACCAGGTGACTGTAATTATTGGGCAGCCAAGGGCCAAAGACTTTGGGTATTCTTATAAGAATTATTGGTTAATTCACTTGTGTTATGACTCCAGGGTATGTAGGGCTGGAATTGACTGTCCACTAGCCCAGGATGTCGTAACACTTTTAAAAATTAAATATAGAGGAACAGAGGCACAGGACCACTAATTAGTGTAAGCAACAAGAACAAAAACATTTATTAAACATGAAAAAATTATTGCAACACAATACACCATTACGTCTCCTTTAGCTCAACAATTCCACACAGGTTTTAAGATTAATACAGATGACATTGGAGGCCACAATGGTGTCATTAGCACAAAGTTAGTGTGTGTAGATTTCTCCTCAGATGATTGTCATATGCGAGTTTCCAAACTCCATTCCGAAACTACACTTTAAATTGTCTCTCGAAGCAATACATTTACTTAGCGGTTTACATTCCGAAATCCACTCCACATTTTTCAAAGGGCTGTCTTTTGACCAGAGTGTCTGCTCCACTTTTAACACTGAATCCATTCCAGGATTTTGTATGATCTCCTTTAAATCTTTGTTGTCTTAATTGGCTTTCACTGTTACATAAATTGTGATATCCAGCCAATATTTTCTTCCCAATTACTTTACAATATGTTCACAGAAGGTAGTAAGATGTTCCAAACTTTAGGAATACTTTAGAAATCTTTTTTTAAAAGCATTCTCACTTACGTATTCCTCCTCAGTTTTGTCTGGGGTCCATGAACAGAATCCTGTTCTATTTCCAGGTTTCCACATACAACCGTCCCTTAGCTCCTCTGGAGCTTGCTTTCTTGCAGATTACCCCATTGTACAGCTTTTCTTCTAGCAAAGCTGAGCCAACTGGTCTCCCTCTCTAGCTTCTCCTAACAGGGTTTAGAGAGAGCTAATGACTGTTCTCTAATGGCGAGCAACGAGAAGGTCAGGGTCCTGAATACGCACAGATCGAAGATGCTCAGCAAAGCGATCACCCAGTCTGCGTTTGGTCTCTCCGATATAGAGACGACCACATTGAGAGCAGCGAATGCAGTAGACTAAATTGGAAGAGATGCAAGTGAAACGCTACTTAACCTGGAATGAGTGTTTTGGGCGTGGGATGTTAAGCATGGAAGAAGTCAAGGGGCAGGTGTTACACCTTCTGTGATTGCATGGGAAGGTGCCATGGGTGATGGGAGACGTACTGGGTATGGTGGATGAGTGGACTAGATTATCTCTGAGGGAATGGTCTCTGGGGAATGCTGGCAGAGGGAGTGAAAGGAAGATGTGTTTGGTGGTGGCATCACGCTGGAGTTGGCGAAAATGGCGGAGAATTATACTTTGCATATGGAGGCTGATGGGATGAAATGTGAGAACGAGGGGGACTCTATCCTTGTTCTGGGAGGGAGGGGACGGGGTGAGGGTAGTGGCGCGGGAGATGGACCGCACACTGTTGAGGGCCCTTTCAACAACTGTCGGTGGGAAATCACGGCTGAGGAAGAAGGAACACATTTTCGAAGCAGCATTTTGCAAATGAGACAGAGGCGAAGGAGTTGAGAGAAAGGGATGGAGTCCTTACAGGGTGTAGGGTGCGAAGAGCTGTAGTCCTGATAGCTGTGGGAGTCAGTGGGCTTGTAGTGGATATTAGTGGATAGTCTATTGCCGGAAATGGAGGCAGAAAGAGCAAGGAAGGGAAGGGAAGTGTCCGAGATGGACCAGGTGAAACTGCATTAAACGAACTGGTCTATCATTATGAAGACTGTCCAGAACAACTGACTTATCCACTAAGAAACCAGCATTTTCAGTACATCCTTCATTATCAGGTTGATTTATTCTTACAACAATTTATTATAATTGTTATATCATTATTTTTATTTTTCATAGAATCATAGAACCTACAGTGCAGAAGGAGGCTGTTTGGCCCATTGAGTCTGCACCAGTCCTTGGAAAGTACACCCTTCCAAAGCTCACACCTCCACTCTATCGCCATAACCCCACCCAACCTTTTTTGTTTGGACACCAAGGGTAATTTAGCATGGCCAATCCACCTAACCTGCACATCTTTGGACTGTGGTAGGAAGCCGGAGCACCCGGAGGAAACCCACGCAGACACAGGGAGAACGTGCAGACTCCGCACAGTGACGCAAGTCAGGAATCGAACCTGGGACCTTGAAGCTGTGAAGCAACTGTGCTAACCACTGCGCTTCCCTTTAGATAGTCTCCTAAGATCGAGGCTGATTTTCTTCCACTCTAATCCTTGGGCTCTGAGATGTTTGACTCTCAGATGCAGGTGTTGCTTGAAGGGTCAGGGAGCTGAGTTATTTGGAGGTTATGTTTTCCTTCTGATGTTTCAACTTTGCCTCTGCGACTTCCCAATGAAGCCTCTTGATGTATTCGGTGGCTCACAAAATAAATCTTCTCAATTCTGGTCAGTCACAAGTGAAACTCCTGAGTTGGCAGGAACATCAACCTCTTCAGGGATGCTTTGAAGACATCCTTATGTTTTTGCTGGCTTCCTTGGGGTTTCCTACCACAATGGAATTTTGAGTCCAGCGGTTGCTTCAGGAGTCTGGTGTGTCAAGTGTACAAAATGACACCCCTCACTCAGTGGAGCTAGCTCTGAATCACTAGCACCTCAATGTTGGGCATGTTGACTTGGGAGTGGACACTGCTGCCTTACCACTGGATTTGCAGGATCTTGCAACGGTGCTCCTCCAGTGCTTTGAGGTGCTTATTGTAGGTTGTCCAAGTCTCCAAATCATATAAAACCATGGAGATCACCACCGCCCAGTAAACCATGACCCTAGTCTCAGGTCCTCAAGCAGTCCTTTCTTCAGTCCGTTGAGTTTAAGCTTGCACATTAGAGGATAAGATGAATTTTGACAGCCTATATCAAGAGGAGGCTTCTAATGCCAGGAATATAGTACAGAATTTTCAGGATTGCACTGTTGATCTTAATCAACAGGAGCTGGTGTTGTGGTCCTGTGGGAACTGTTTGGAAGAGAAGCTCTGTTCTCCACGTCATTAGACCATCAACGTCACTACACCTGTACAGTGAAAAATAGATACTTTTGCGTTGGAAAATCCCAGAGGGTTAAAAACACAGAGGCTGACCTGGCCAGCGCAGGCAATGAAAAATATACAGCACGTTTATATTTGGATAGGTTTAATTAGGTGTAAGCCCATGATTGGGTTAAACTGGTCTCCATAGGCTTTGATCTGTAAAAAAGAGCATAAGAAAGGATTCCACAAGCACAAAGATTGAACAGGCTTTTGGCCAGGTCCCTTAGGGAGACATTCAAATCTCCCACAGCCAATCCAAGTGGGTCTTAGCTCCCAAGAGTTTCTTTCCCTTTCCAACCTGCTTAATTTTAATCCAGAACTGTCTTTCAGGGGAGGGATTTTCCTGGCGATTCTCTCTTTAGCACAAGCTCGGTAAATTTTCCAGCCGCATTTGAAATCCTCACAAATTTGGCCTTTTAGTCCAAGCACAAGTTCCGCTCTGCATTCCGGCAGGGTAAACCAGACATAACTGCTATAACCTGACATTCTGGAACAGCTTCCTGAGACTTTGGATATTAGCAATCTATTCACTGTAAACATTAATGTTGTGCCAAAGTTGCCAAGCATGGACACCTTGTACCTTCTTCATAGCAAAATAAACCAGGCTTCCTTTTAATCTTGAACAGCCGTGTCACCCAGGCTGGCTGTCAGCTAGTCTTTAGAACAGGTCGCCTCACCTCCTTCATTTTACACTAAAATTAAAAAGACAGACCCAAAACATAACAATCTTATAAAACTTTGTTTTACCCTCTAATCATATTATGACCATTGTGCCATCATCTTTATGTCACAACACAAACATTCTTTTTAGATCCATCACAACCACAGTTGCCAGCTCCACGACGGTGACTTTACTAAAGTTACTGTTTGTGAAATAGTCTCCTTCGGGGCTGAAAGGGTACACAGAACATTAGTGCCTCTGAGCCTGTTTCCATGGCGTTTGTGAGCAGGTAAGAGGTAGGAAGGGAGTGTGCACACACGTATTGATGTCACAGCACCATGGACGATGGGGTGGTCCTGAAAAAACGGGGCTACACATTGGGCGTCAACCTTGGGGAGGGGTCATATGCCAAAGTCAAGTCTGCCTATTCTGACCGTTTGAAGACTAATGTGGCTGTTAAAATCATCGACAGGAGGAAGGCCCCTGCTGATTTCCTGGAGAAGTTTCTGCCTCGTGAGTTGGAAATCTTGGCTATGCTCAATCACCGCTACATCGTCAAAACCTTTGAGATTTTCGAGACTTCAGATGGCAAGGTTTACATTATTATGGAGTTGGGTGTTCAGGGAGATTTACTAGAGTTCATTAAAACCAGGGGGGCCTTGCCTGAAGAGGTGTCCCGTAAGATGTTCCGTCAGCTGGCATTGGCTGTGAAGCACTGTCATGAGCTCGAAGTGGTCCATCGGGATCTCAAGTGTGAGAATCTTCTCCTCGATAAGGACTTTAATGTCAAGCTCTCAGACTTTGGTTTTGCCAAACGATGCAGCACAGACGATCAGGGGAGACCCTTGCTCAGCAAAACATTTTGTGGCTCTGCAGCATATGCAGCCCCTGAGGTACTGCAGGGTATTCCTTACCAACCCAAAGTGTATGATGTTTGGAGCCTTGGGGTGATTCTTTTCATCATGGTGTGTGGATCAATGCCGTATGACGACTCCAATATCAAAAGGATGCTCAGGATTCAAAAGGAGCACAGAGTAGATTTTCCTCGGTCCAAAGTGGTGCCTGCAGATTGCAAGGAGTTGATCTATCGCATGCTCCACCCTGACACGACAAAACGTCTCACCATTGAGGAGGTCCTGGAACATCCCTGGCTTGTGTCTGCCAAAATGAAAGAAACCACTACACCCAAAAAAGTGGAAGCTAGCACAGAGAAGAAAGAAGACAAGCAGCAAGGGCATCCAAAGGAAGAGAAACATGAAGGAAAAAGTGAGCAGAAACGTGACCCAAGGTACCAGTGGGAGATTGAAGCAGGTCATGAATGGGTGGACATGAAACATGAGGCAAAACATGAATGGATGAACATGAAACGGGAAAAGGCAGATGGCAAGCATGAGGCACAGACTGAGCACAAGGAAGGGAAATCCGATGTCAAGGACAGATTCTCACCTCAGGTAAAGCCGGAGGACACAAGGCTTCCATCAAAAAGTGGACCGAAAACTGAGCACAAGGATGGATCGAAGCCAGTGTCTAAGCATGAAAAGTCCCCAAATCAAGAAATCAAAAATGAAGCTGAAGCTGACAGCAAACTGGAACCAAAATCAGAAACAAAGGGAAGCAGACGCAAATCAAGAAGTCTGAGAATGACTGACGAGGACCATCCCGATGACAGCGAGGTCTATCCCGATCAGGAGAGCTTTTTGGAGGCGCAGAGCAAGGCAGAACTGAAGAAAATTAGTTCCAGAAAGTCAAGATCTGTTGAAAAAAAGGGCAAGCATTCAAGCAAATCGCGCACCTAGATATCCAAAGACAAAGTTCAAACATACAGTGTAAATCCATCTGAACCAGTCACCTGTTTTACTGCTTAGAAAACATCTAATAAAGAACCAGGAAGAAATCCATAAACCATTAATATTCAGTGAGGCCAGTGTTTGTAATGTATTTTGTAATGTAGCCCCTGTACTTACTGATTTACAGTTGGTCCTCATTTGGAAATTCTCATCCTAGTTTTTAAAATCTCTCCATGGGCCTAACCAATCCCCCTTTCCACCCTCTGTGTAATCTCCTTGGCCCAAGACCTCTGCTCTCCTCCAATTCTGGACTCTTATCAACAACCTCAATTTTAACCACTCCATCATTAGTTTTCAATCACCTAGGCCCCACAGCCGTGTAGTTCTCTCCCTAAATCTCTCAGCTTTTCTACTCCACTCCCCTCCTTTGAGACGCTCCTACCAATCTGTGTACTTAAACTTTTAATAATAATAATTGAATAATCTTTATTATTGTCACAAGTAGGCTTACATCAATACTGCAATGAAGTTACTGCGAAAATTCCCTGGTCACCTGCTCGAATATCTATACAGCTTGGAGTTAGTGTGTTTGATAACACTTCTGTGAAGCATTGTTTGACTATGTTGAAGGGGCTATACAGAGGTGGTATTAAGCTGTCAGCCATGGTTCAGTTGGTATCATTCAAGTCAGAAGACGATAGATGCAAGACGTACTCTAGAATTTGAATCAAGGCTGGTGCAATGTCAGATGCGGCATTAAACTGAGGCCGGATCTGTACAAGATCTTAGCAGTATCTCAAAGAACAGCAAGGGAGTTCTTCTGGTGTCCAAATCAATATTTATTCTCCAATCAACATCACATATTAAACAGATTAACTGGCCATTATCACATTGCTGTTTTCAGGCGGTGGTTGCACAAACTTGCCTGCTGACTTTCCTACATTACAACAGTGATTTCATTTCATTAGCACTTTATTGGCTGAAGTCTTTTGAGATGTTATGGTGGCCATTGAGGCGCTACATAAATGCAAGTCTTGTTTCTTCATTTACAAGTTATTGTTGCTATTATTATAGCACAGCGAGCGACTAAAACAAAGACCTGGGGACTGAGAACACACAGTCAGCATCTGACAGAAAAAAATCATTCCAGTTGAGAAAGGGAGCTCCTGACAGCCTGGTGAATAGTGAGGAAAATGAGATTAAGAACGACAATCTATAAATCAAAATGCTGCTTGCAAGCTGGATCTCAAGGTATATTCAGCTTCGCACATTGTTTCACCAGGCTAAAGGCAGGCTTGCAGAGCCTTGGGCAGTCTCCACCTCCTGATTTGAGCCATTCCACCTCATCTTTTGTGCCCATTCGCACTGTTTTACTCATTTTCATTCACCATCCCAATGCTGTTTTGTCTCTTAACCTTGGTCAAATTAAGCAGCTTCATGCTGCCAATCCTGGATCCAGAGTTCAAATTCCACCATTACAAACTGTGAAATTGAATTCAATAAATCTAGTTAATTGTAACTGGCACTGGGAAAATAGGCATGACATTTTTTGGCTTCCCCTAAAAGCCCAATTGGGTCAGCAATGTCCTTCAGAACAGGAAACCTGTCTGGCCTATTAATGACTCCAAGGGTCTCATAGAACATGCAGATTGGCAATATGCACTCAACATAACAAATACTCAACTCTTTACAGCTTTTTTCAATCAAAAATTTTAAAAAAACTTTATCAAACTGTTTTTTAATTTAACATTTCATAGAAACAGAATCCTAGCAATAATGCACTCTGCAGTTAAACAGTCTGCAGGTATTGTGTGCAGGATTATATGCACTGACTATTTTTGAGCGGTGTTGACGGGTGAACCTTTGACCCACAGTCAGTGCGAGTTGGGGTCCTGTACCAGCCTCCCCGAACAGGCGCTGGAATGTGGCGACTAGGGGCTTTTCACAGTAACTTCATTGAAGCCTATTCGTGACAATAAGTGATTTTCATTTTTTTTCATTTCATTTCATTTCCCTACAATGAGCCCATTTGAGTCCACACCGGCCCTGTGAAATAGCATCCTATCAAGGCCCACTCCCCCAATCTGATCCCTGTAACCCCACCTAACCTTTAGGACACTAAGGGTAATTTAGCATGGCCAATGCACCCAACCTGCACATCTTTGGACTGTGAGGGGAAACCGGGGCACCCGGAAGAAACCCACGCAGATACAGGGAGAACGTGCAAACGCCACACACTCACCCATGGCCGGAATCGAACCCGGGGCCCTGGCGCTGTGAGGTAGCAGCACCGTCTACTGTGTCAACATGCCGCACACTCTGGCAGATGCATATTGAATTTCACATCTTCCCTTCACCCTCTCCAATACACCCTCCATCCCCTCATACTAACACGTGGCATCAAAACCCAGCTTTTCTTCTTCAAATGCTGAGCCGCAGTGTGCATTTGCAGCATTTACAGCTCTAGAATTTATCACAGGGACTCAAATTATTTCATTAATTGACAGATGATTAGCTAACAAATACAACAGAATGTTGTCAAACCATAATGTCATCTAACAGAATGTGGACTTACTGTGTGTCTGGGGAACCTACCATTTCTGGGCCAATTGAAAAAATGGTACAGTAAAAAGCAAATACAGACAGGGATATGGGGAGGGACTGTAATTCAAGTCACTACCTCCTGTCATGAAGCAGGGGTGAACAGGGCAGGTCAAGAGAGAATTAAAGCCTTAATTTTAAGGACACTGACACAATCTGTACCAAGTTCAAGGCTTGTGTGTTGATAGTGTAGAGAGGAGGAAGTGGGGGTGGGGGCACTGAAGACATTAATAAATAATGGAAGGCTTCAAAGAGTTCTAACTGAAGTTATACTGCAGGCAACGAGATATTGAAGCAGTGGCAATGGATCCCAGGAAACATGCAGCTGAACAACTGTGACTGTACTCACTGCAACCTTCACTGTAGGATTGTCTTTGTTAGGATCACATTTTGGAGGTTCACAGGTTACAACAGAGCTGGCAGACATTGAGCTGAAATCAGCAGTGAGTCCAAGTCATACAAAGAAAACAGTTTAAAGAACCGGAAAGGATACTTTGTCAGGTAAACTGATGCATTTGGACGCAGATAAAATCATCCTTCACTCTCAATTTTCTCCATTAGGAGACAAACAAATCAGTCCTACTTCCGGAGCATCTTGGTCACTTCTTTGGGTTAAAGGGGTGGCAAGGTGGGGAGCAGTGGAGGAACAAGTCTAATAGCACTAGAAGTCAGTAACTTTCTTTCTCTTGGGTAACTGCAGTAGGTTATCCGTGATGGAGGCTGGATCCTGGCTGTTTGGGGTGTGCGCAGTACCGAGTGCATTAGGGGTTCCACCAGCACATGGTGTTTTGCACAGTGGTGTCCGTTTGTGTGCTGGGGTGGGAGTGTAACTAGCTCGTAAAGCTCTGTCTGTGTACTTGCTGGAGGTCCGGTTAACAAGCCGTTGCAGGGCTGGTGACATCACAGGGCTGATTCCATGTGGAGAGAGACTGGGGAAAAGAAACAGAAATAAGTAAGGCCCCTCCAAGGTTCACAAAATAACTTTCATGTCTCATATTTTATATTCATCTGCAGGACAAGCCTATTGTTTCAACTCTCACTGCTCAGTGTCCAGTTGCCCAGAGAATTTTGGATCACCACAGCACTGCCAGTTAAATATTCCTCTCACCCCAACTCACACTGACTGTGGTCAAAGGTTCACCTGTCAACACCGCTCCAAAATAGTCAGTGCATATAATCCTGCACACAACACCTGCAGACTGTTTAACTGCAGAGTGCATTATTGCTAGGCCTTACTTGTCATCGCCCCATATCCACAGTATGCAATAACAGCTGGGGAAGCGCAAAGCAGCGAGACCCAAACACTTGGCCTGATTTCACCCAAGCAGAACATGGTATCTCCAGTATCGTGAGCAGGCTTCTTTCCTGTTGGGAAAGTGACCCTGTAAAGCTATTTCACGGAATGCTAAAGTCTTTGGCTTTTAATGCTGAGAGTTCAAATGAACTGTACTGGGAAATGAGAGAGCAGGTGATCAGTTCCCTGACTCAGTGCAAGGTTCGGGCTCACCATTAACTGTAACTCCCCCAATTCAGACCCTAACTCTCCTCCCTCCACAATCTCCTCCCACCCCCTGCAATCCAAAATCTTCACAGCACAAGAATGATGAAACCACTCTGCAAAATAATGTGCTACCAACAACCATCAAGAAACACCTTGTGTACTGTGTATCGACTGGCATTCTACCCATTCAGCGCATGACTAATCTAGTCAGGGCAACATGGCCAAGTGCTACCCCCTCATATATGGCCCACGAGCTCAGCCTGACCCACTTGTCCACCATCTGTGAAGCAAATGGTCTCACTGTGGAGCAGCAGTTAACTTGGTTCAGGCAATCTGGCCTGGCTATAATCCAAGCAGAAGCAATGACCTGCAGGTCATTTCCTGGCTGTTCTGGCATCTGGGCCAAGGTATCATTCACAATTATCGGTGCAGAGAGGCGATCTCACCTGACTATACTCTGTGTCGCCTTCCGTAGAGCTTCCTGCTTCTTGGTTCTATTCTTGGCAGCAACCTCATTGACCATTTTGAGGCCCAACCTCTCTCTCCGTCCTGGTTCCAGAATCTGTTGTAGGAAGGCACACTCCAGGGTTAGGGCCAAACAAATCACAGAAACTACTGGAGAGGCCCAACGCGTTAAACTGCGCTGCGGCAGGTACCCAGCGCGCTAAACCACGCAGCGCCAGAAGCCCAGCGCGCTAAACCACGCAGCGGCAGAGGCCCGGCGCGCTAAACCGCACTGCAGCAGGTACCCAGCGCGCTAAACTACGCAGCGGCAGAGGCCCGGCGCGCTAAACCGCACTGCGGCAGGTACCCAGCGCGCTAAACCACGCAGCGCCAGAAGCCCAGCGCGCTAAACCACGCAGCGGCAGAGGCCCGGCGCGCTAAACCGCACTGCAGCAGGTACCCAGCGCGCTAAACTACGCAGCGGCAGAGGCCCGGCGCGCTAAACCGCACTGCGGCAGGTACCCAGCGCGCTAAACCACGCAGCGCCAGAAGCCCAGCGCGCTAAACCGCACGGCGGCAGGTACCCAGCGCGCTAAACCACGCAGCGCCAGAAGCCCAGCGCGCTAAACCACGCAGCGGCAGAGGCCCGGCGCGCTAAACCGCACTGCGGCAGGTACCCAGCGCGCTAAACCACGCAGCGGCAGAGGCCCGGCGCGCTAAACCGCACTGCGGCAGGTACCCAGCGCGCTAAACTACGCAGCGGCAGAGGCCCAGCGCGCTAAACTACGCAGCGGCAGAGGCCCGGCGCGCTAAACCGCACTGTGGCAGGTACCCAGCGCGCTAAACCGCGCAGCGGCAGAGGCCCAGCGCGCTAAACTACGCAGCGGCAGAGGCCCAGCGCGCTAAACTACGCAGCGGCAGAGGCCCGGCGCGCTAAACCGCACTGCGGCAGGTACCCAGCGCGCTAAACCGCACTGCGGCAGGTACCCAGCGCGCTAAACCGCACTGCGGCAGGTACCCAGCGCGCTAAACCGCACTGTGGCAGGTACCCAGCGCGCTAAACCGCACTGCGGCAGGTACCCAGCGCGCTAAACCGCACTGCGGCAGGTACCCAGCGCGCTAAACTACGCAGCGGCAGAGGCCCGGCGCGCTAAACCGCACTGCGGCAGGTACCCAGCGCGCTAAACCGCGCAGCGGCAGAGGCCCAGCGCGCTAAACCACGCAGCGGCAGAGGCCCAGCGCGCTAAACCACGCAGCGGCAGAGGCACAGCGCGCTAAACCGCACTGCGGCAGGTACCCAGCGCGCTAAACTACGCAGCGGCAGAGGCCCAGCGCGCTAAACTACGCAGCGGCAGAGGCCCGGCGCGCTAAACCGCACTGCGGCAGGTACCCAGCGCGCTAAACCGCACTGCGGCAGGTACCCAGCGCGCTAAACCGCACTGCGGCAGGTACCCAGCGCGCTAAACCGCACTGCGGCAGGTACCCAGCGCGCTAAACTACGCAGCGGCAGAGGCCCGGCGCGCTAAACCGCACTGCGGCAGGTACCCAGCGCGCTAAACCGCGCAGCGGCAGAGGCCCAGCGCGCTAAACCACGCAGCGGCAGAGGCCCAGCGCGCTAAACCACGCAGCGGCAGAGGCCCAGCGCGCTAAACCGCACTGCGGCAGGTACCCAGCGCGCTAAACTACGCAGCGGCAGAGGCCCGGCGCGCTAAACCGCACTGCGGCAGGTACCCAGCGCGCTAAACCGCGCAGCGGCAGAGGCCCAGCGCGCTAAACCACGCAGCGGCAGAGGCCCAGCGCGCTAAACCACGCAGCGGCAGAGGCACAGCGCGCTAAACCGCACGGCGGCAGGTACCCAGCGCGCTAAACCACGCAGCGGCAGAGGCCCGGCGCGCTAAACTGCACTGCGGCAGGTACCCAGCGCGCTAAACCGCACGGCGGCAGGTACCCAGCGCGCTAAACCGCACTGCGGCAGGTACCCAGCGCGCTAAACCGCGCAGCGGCAGAGGCTTGGCGCACTAAACTGCGCGGATGCAGAGGCCCAGCGCGCTAAAGCGTACAGCGGCAGGTACCCAGCGCGCTAAACCGCGCAGCGGCAGAGGCCCAGCGCGTTAAATCGTGCAGCGGCAGAGGCCCAGCGTGCTAAACCGCGCAGCGGCAGAGGCCCAGCGCGCTAAACCGCATGGCGGCAGGTACCCAGCGCGCTAAACCACGCAGCGCCAGAAGCCCAGCGCGCTAAACCACGCAGCGGCAGAGGCCCGGCGCGCTAAACCGCACTGCGGCAGGTACCCAGCGCGCTAAACCACGCAGCGGCAGAGGCACAGCGCGCTAAACCGCACGGCGGCAGGTACCCAGCGCGCTAAACCACGCAGCGCCAGAAGCCCAGCGCGCTAAACCACGCAGCGGCAGAGGCCCGGCGCGCTAAACCGCACTGCGGCAGGTACCCAGCGCGCTAAACTACGCAGCGGCAGAGGCCCAGCGCGCTAAACTACGCAGCGGCAGAGGCCCGGCGCGCTAAACCGCACTGTGGCAGGTACCCAGCGCGCTAAACCGCGCAGCGGCAGAGGCCCAGCGCGCTAAACTACGCAGCGGCAGAGGCCCAGCGCGCTAAACTACGCAGCGGCAGAGGCCCGGCGCGCTAAACCGCACTGCGGCAGGTACCCAGCGCGCTAAACCGCACTGCGGCAGGTACCCAGCGCGCTAAACTACGCAGCGGCAGAGGCCCGGCGCGCTAAACCGCACTGCGGCAGGTACCCAGCGCGCTAAACCGCGCAGCGGCAACGGCCCAGCGCGCTAAACCGCACTGCAGCAGGTACCCAGCGCGCTAAACCACGCAGCGGCAGAGGCCCAGCGCGCTAAACCGCACTGCGGCAGGTACCCAGCGCGCTAAACCACGCAGCGGCAGAGGCCCAGCGCGCTAAACCGCACTGCGGCAGGTACCCAGCGCGCTAAACCACGCAGCGGCAGAGGCCCGGCGCGCTAAACCGCACTGCGGCAGGTACCCAGCGCGCTAAACCGCACTGCGGCAGGTACCCAGCGCGCTAAAACCGCACTGCGGCAGGTACCCAGCGCGCTAAACCGCACGGCGGCAGGTACCCAGCGCGCTAAACCGCACTGCGGCAGGTACCCAGCGCGCTAAACCGCGCAGCGGCAGAGGCTTGGCGCACTAAACTGCGCGGATGCAGAGGCCCAGCGCGCTAAACCGCACTGCGGCAGGTACCCAGCGCGCTAAACCGCACGGCGGCAGGTACCCAGCGCGCTAAACCGCACTGCGGCAGGTACCCAGCGCGCTAAACCGCGCAGCGGCAGAGGCTTGGCGCACTAAACTGCGCGGATGCAGAGGCCCAGCGCGTTAAATCGTGCAGCGGCAGAGGCCCAGCGCGCTAAACCGCGCAGCGGCAGAGGCCCAGCGCTCTAAACTGAGCAGCGGCAGAGGCCCAGCGCTCTAAACTGAGCAGCGGCAGAGGCCCAGCATGCTAAACCGCACTGCGGCAGGTACCCAGCGCGCTAAACCGTGCAGCGGCAGAGGCCCAGCGCTCTAAACTGAGCAGCGGCAGAGGCCCAGCATGCTAAATCGCACGGAAGCAGAGGCCCAGCGCGCTAAACCGCGCAGAAGCGGATGCCAAGCATGCCAAACCGCAGAAAAGCAGATGCCAAGCATGCTAAACCGCACAGAAGCAGATGCCAGGCACGCTAAACCTCACAGAAGCAGAGGCCCAGAGCGCTAAACCGCACAGAAGCAGGTACCCAGCGCTTTTAATCGCGCAGCGGCAGAGGCCCAGGGCACTAAACTGCGGAGCGACAGAGGCTAGTGCGCTAAACCGCGCTGCGGCCGAGGCCCACTGTGCTAAATCATGCAGAAGCAGAGGCCCAGCGCACTAAACCATGCTGCGGCAAAGGCCCACTGTGCTAAATCGCGCTGCCGCAGAGGCCCAGTGCGTTAAACCGTGCAGAAGCAGAGTGACAGCGTGCAAAACCGCGCAGAAGCAGAGGGACAGCTCGCGAAACCGTAGAGCAGCAGAGTCCCAGAGCTTTAAACTGCTCAGCAGCAGAGCCCAGCACGCTAAACTGCACTGCGGCAGGTACCCAGCGCGCTAAACCGCACTGCGGCAGGTACCCAGCGCGCTAAACCGCACGGCGGCAGGTACCCAGCGCGCTAAACCGCACTGCGGCAGGTACCCAGCGCGCTAAACCGCGCAGCGGCAGAGGCTTGGCGCACTAAACTGCGCGGATGCAGAGGCCCAGCGCGCTAAAGCGTACAGCGGCAGGTACCCAGCGCGCTAAACCGCGCAGCGGCAGAGGCCCAGCGCGTTAAATCGTGCAGCGGCAGAGGCCCAGCGCGCTAAACCGCGCAGCGGCAGAGGCCCAGCGCTCTAAACTGAGCAGCGGCAGAGGCCCAGCGCTCTAAACTGAGCAGCGGCAGAGGCCCAGCATGCTAAACCGCACTGCGGCAGGTACCCAGCGCGCTAAACCGTGCAGCGGCAGAGGCCCAGCGCTCTAAACTGAGCAGCGGCAGAGGCCCAGCATGCTAAATCGCACGGAAGCAGAGGCCCAGCGCGCTAAACCGCGCAGAAGCGGATGCCAAGCATGCCAAACCGCAGAAAAGCAGATGCCAAGCATGCTAAACCGCACAGAAGCAGATGCCAGGCACGCTAAACCTCACAGAAGCAGAGGCCCAGAGCGCTAAACCGCACAGAAGCAGGTACCCAGCGCTTTTAATCGCGCAGCGGCAGAGGCCCAGGGCACTAAACTGCGGAGCGACAGAGGCTAGTGCGCTAAACCGCGCTGCGGCCGAGGCCCACTGTGCTAAATCATGCAGAAGCAGAGGCCCAGCGCACTAAACCATGCTGCGGCAAAGGCCCACTGTGCTAAATCGCGCTGCGGCAGAGGCCCAGTGCGTTAAACCGTGCAGAAGCAGAGTGACAGCGTGCAAAACCGCGCAGAAGCAGAGGGACAGCTCGCGAAACCGTAGAGCAGCAGAGTCCCAGAGCTTTAAACTGCTCAGCAGCAGAGCCCAGCACGCTAAACTGCACAGCAGCAAAGCTGAGCGTGCTAAACCGCACAGAAGCAGAGGCCCAGAGCGTTAAACTGCACAGAAGCAGAGGGACAGCGCACTAAACCATGCAGAAGCAGAGGGACAGCACGCTAAACCACGCAGAAGCAGAGGGACAGCACGCTAAACCACGCAGAAGCAGAGGGACAGCGCACTAAACCACGCAGAAGCAGAGGGACAGCGCACTAAACCACGCAGAAGCAGAGGGACAGCACGCTAAACCACGCAGAAGCAGAGGGACAGCGCACTAAACCACGCAGAAGCAGAGGGACAGCACGCTAAACCACGCAGAAGCAGAGGGACAGCACGCTAAACCACGCAGAAGCAGAGGGACAGCGCGCTAAACCACGCAGAAGCAGAGGGACAGCGCACTAAACCACGCAGAAGCAGAGGGACAGCACGCTAAACCACGCAGAAGCAGAGGGACAGCGCACTAAACCACGCAGAAGCAGAGGGACAGCACGCTAAACCACGCAGAAGCAGAGGGACAGCGCACTAAACCACGCAGAAGCAGAGGGACAGCACGCTAAACCGCACAGCAGCAGAGGCTCAGCTCGTTAAACCGCACGGTGGCAGTGGCCCGGTTAATCCGCGCAGCATCAGAGGTCCAGTGTGCTAAACCGTGGACCAGTTGGGAAAAGGACAGAATCCATAGATTCCCTACAGCGCAGGAGAAGGCCATTTGGCCCATCAAATCTGCACCCTACCTCCAAAGGAGTTAGGCCCACTCCTCTGCCTATCCGCGTAACTCCAAGCATTAATCATGGCCAATCCATCCAACCTGCACATCTTTGGACTTTGAGAGGAATCCGGAGGAACCCACATTGGAAACTATAGGCCGGTGAGCCTCATGTCGGTAGTAGGCAAATTATTGGAGAGAGTTCTCAGGGACAGGATTTATATCCATTTGGAAACAAATGAACTCATTAGCGATAGACAGAATGGTCTTGTGAAGGGGAGGTCTGCCTCACTAACTTGATCGAGTGTTTTGAGGAGGTGACAAAGATGATTGACGAGGGGAGGGCAGTGGATATTGTTGACATGGACTTCAGTGAAGCCTTTGATAAGGTAATTCATGGCAGATTGGTACAAAAGGTAAAGTCAGATGGGATCAGAGGCGAGGTGATAAGATGGATAAAGATCTGGCTTGGTCACAAAAGGCAAAGGCTCGTGGTAGAAGGGTGTTTTTTTGAATGGTAGGTTGTGACTAGTGGTGTTCCACAGGGATCGGTGCTGGGGCCTCTGTTGTTTGTAGTGTAGCTGGTCTGATTAGTAAGTTCGCAGATGACACTAAGGTTATTGGAGTGGCAGATAGTGTTGAGGGTTTTCAAAGGATACAGCAGGACATAGATAAGTTGGACACTTGAGCAGAGAAATGGCAAATGGAGTTTAATCCGGAGAAATATGAGGTAATGCATTTTGGTAGGTATAACATAGAGGGCAAATGTACCGTAAATGACAAAACTCTGAGGAACATCGAAAGTCAAGAGAGATCTGGGTGTGCAGATCCACAGATCTTGGACGGTGGCAACACAAATGGACAAGGTAGTCAAGAAAGTATACGGAATGCTTGCCTTCACTGGACAGGGCATCGGGTATAAAA
Organism: Scyliorhinus canicula; assembly: GCF_902713615.1. Lineage (NCBI taxonomy): Eukaryota > Metazoa > Chordata > Chondrichthyes > Carcharhiniformes > Scyliorhinidae > Scyliorhinus > Scyliorhinus canicula. The sequence goes on along the minus strand of NC_052146.1, from coordinate 82,575,714 downwards.
ATTGGCAAGTTATGCTACAGTTGTATAGAACCGTGGCAAGGTTTCGAATATTGCGCACAATTCTGGTCGCCACACTACCAGAAGGATGTGGAGGTTTTGGAGAGGGTGAAGAGGTGGTTTACCAGGATGTTGCCTGGTCTGTGGAGAAGCTGAATAGACTCGGACTTTATTAGAAAGACGGAGGTTTTGTGAATCGGCGGACATGCCTCACTAACTTGATCGAGTTTTTTTGAGGGGTGACCTGATAGAGGTCTGCAAGACTATGAGGGGCATGGATGGAGTGGATGGGCAGGCACTCTGTCCCAGGATGGAGGGGTCAGTCACCAGGAGGCATAGGTTTAAGGTCCGTGGGGCAAAATTAAGAGGAGATGGGCGAGCCAGGTTTTTTTTACGCAGAGGGTGGCGAGTGCCTGGAATGCACGGCCAGGGGAGGTTGTAGAAGCAGATACATTAATAGCGTTCAAAAGGCATCTTGACAAATACATGGATAGGATGAGTATAGAGGGATAGGGCACAAGGAAGTGCTGAGGGTTTTGGCAAAAGTTGGTACCATAACCGGTACAGGCTTGGAGGCCAAAGGGTCTGTTCCTGTGCTGTATTCTTCTTTGTTCAGACATGGGAAGAACGTACAAACTCCACAAAGACAATCAACTGAGGTCGGAATTGAACCCGGGTTCCGGGCGCATTGAGGCAGCAGTGATAACTACTGTGCCACTGTATAGGATTTGAACTCACATTGACCTAGCCCCTGCCTGGATTGTACTGTTTTAGACTGTACCTTAAATGATGGTCCTGGTGTCCTGTCCACATGAGCACTTTCTGAGCTCTCCAGGCGGAATGGCGTGCCTTCAATTTCACCCCATGTCATCATCGGGGAATCGTTGACACCTACAGGGAGACAAGCTCCAATCAATGACATGTGATCTGAAAGCTACCTACAAAACACTTCTGTGCAGCGGCAAGTGCTGTCTGAGCTCAGATTCGCGGGCATGGTAAGCTCCATAAGATCCGCTGACTCCACTGGCAAGAAATCATTTCACTGTTCAAATTATAACCCACAGATCTGAGCACAAAGTCCAGCCACAGGGGCGGCGCTCGGGCGACCTAGCGCTGCCAGAGGCACGCCGCACGGACGGCCTGGCGCTGCCAGAGGGGCGGTACTCGGGCAACCCAGCGCAGCCACATGGGCGGCGCTCGGGCGACACGGCGTAGCAACAGGGGCGCCGCCCGGGCAACACAGCGCACTGGCGACCACGCGCTGCCAGAGTGGCGGCGCACGGACGACTCGGCGCTGCCAGAGGGGCCGCGCTTGACGACCTGGCGCTGCCAGAGGGGCCGCGCGCGGGCGACACGGCGCTGCCAGAGGGGTGGCGCGCGGGAAACATGGCACTGCCAGAGGGACCGTGCTGGGGGCATGCAGCAGTGTCCAAGTGTCAGTACCGAGAGGGACCTGCACTTTTGGGAGGATCAGCACTGAATGAACACTGCCCTGTCAGAGGCAGAAGTGAGGGAGCGCTGTACTGTCGCTGGGGAAGTACCAAGTGAGCACTGTGCTATTGATGGGGCGTTGGCGAGGAAACATTGCATGGTTGAAGTGGATGTTTTGCACGTGAACCAATAAACAGAATCGTACATATCTGTTCCAATAGTTACAAGTTTCCATGGCAACTATTTGACGAATATGGAGTTTCCTGGAATTCTGGGTTAACATTGTAGGCTCTGCCAACACTACACAAAGTAGACTCAGTGGGAGGCAATCATTTGTTTGTTGCCACTTTATCTATGTAACAATTAATGCACTTTAAGAGTGAACTCTTCGGAGATATTCTAGCTAAATACACGTCCTTTTTGGAGAGAGAGGCTAAGAAAGTTAAACTGAGTTGACAACATATGAGCTCTTACCTGGAGCAGGTGAAGGAGTCCCCACAAATCCATAGCCATTCACCTTTGGCGATTCCTGTGGGATCAGCTCCTTCCCATCAGGCCCCACCTTGCCCTGCTTAAACTTCAAAATAAAAAGCAGCGTCAGCCAGTGAGCACACACCCACACAACAGGCAAAAAGTGACACTGATCCACATGTATATCCATGGCTACCACTGTTCAATTTATCCTCAAAACAAGGATCAGGACTTAGAAAAGCTGGAGTCTGTTCGATGAGGATTGGATCCAGGAGTTGAGGCAATGGAAGAAGGGGAAAAATAAAAGAGGGAGGGTGTGAAAAGTACTGCCTGGAGGTAGTGATATGAACTGTGTGACTGCTGCGGCTGCAGTGTATGGCGTCATGGGAGTGTCCCTTTTAAGAAATGCTTTTGTCTTATATGGCTTCAGTGGTGTCCTTGTGATGGGTGTAGCTGGGCTGTGGCTCTGGGTTTTACTTTCGCTTTGAGCTTGGACTGGTTTTGAACTGCACAGGTTGAAAGAAGTGTCGCTCTATCTTCATTTTAATAGCTATTTCCAGACTGCTTGACAACTTAAAAGAGATAATTGCTTCACAGAAGGAATTCAAACCTGCTGCGTGAGAAGGGGAACAAGAGCACTCGTAACAAGTCTTATACTAGTAAGAGTGCTGTGTGCTGAGCCACATCTTTAAAAGCTGTTTCTGATTTTACTTGGAATTTGTTATTGAATTGGAACAGTTAAGGGGGAATTCATTAAGGGTTACACATCGGTTACTGTAGCTGTGTGGGATCTTTTTCTTTAGTTGATAAAACACCTTACTGTGTGTGTTTATATTAACATTAACAAAATTCATAGAATATAGCTTGTTTTTTGATTCAAATAGCCAAGAACTCTATTGAATAACACCTGAAAGACAAGCTTGTGCTCATCATAACCAAAATCAATGAATAGTTATAGGTCGGGTGAACTCCATAATATACTTGGGTGTTTTCTAAACCCTGGCCCATAACAATGGCGAGTTTGCTTTGCGTACCTGTGCATTCAGAGCTGCTGCTTGCTGTAGCTGTGACTTGCTCAGGGCTCGACTGAACGGATCACCCTGGAAACGGGTGTTTTTGTGAACCACCTCATGAGGTTTCTTGAAGAGTTCGTCATCCTTCACTCCTGGAAAACAAAGACGACCGACAACAGCAGCAGTTAGCATGCAAAATAGGAAGCAGCCAGTATTGGTGAGGAGCTGAGCGAGGCGACTTTGTACCCAGCCCCATGGTCAGATTATGGGATGGGGAGAGCCCAGAGTGGATTGAATGCACAGCAGTCAAATGACAACTAAAGCAGACGACTCCATTCTACACCTTACTACCATAGACAGCCCCAGGCCAGAACACTTCTTAGCATTGTTATCTGATGGATCGTCACTGTCACCAAGTGTAAAATCCCGAAACTCCCTCCTGACAGCAGTGTGGGTGTTCTTATACTACAGGGACTGCAACGGTTCAAGACGCAAGCTTACCACCGCCTTCTTAACGATAATTGTGGGTGGGCAATAAATGCTGGCCTAGGCACAGACACCCACGTTCTGTAAATTATTTTTTTTAAACGCCAATTAATTTCACTGCTCTAGATGTGAGCAAATGAATGGAGTTGGTTCTAAACCTTTTTCTGTGACTCCCCGAGGCTGGGAAAGCCCTCACTCCAGCTCCATACCATATAGAGCCTGCTCCCTGGGTGTGAATCCCTGCTACATAGCAGGCCTTAACACCCAATCACAGAATCTGGAAGCTGCACTCAGCTTCAGGTGGGAGCACTCCAATTACAAAAAAAAACATCCTCACAAGCTACAGCAAAGAATGGGGAATACCTGGAGTCCTGTAACAACTATGGAAACATAATACACCCATTTCATCACTGTTCACCATAACTCTTTTTCATTCTTTCAGAGGAAGTGAGCATCGCTGGCTAGGCCAGCGTTTGTTGTCTATCTCTAATTGCTCCTGAGCGGGTGCTGAGACACTTCACTGAATTGCTGCAGTGCAGTATACATACAGCCACTGACAGTTACAATTCCACTACCACGGTTCTCCTACCACTACTGGGAAGCTATATACCCAATCATTTCTGGCTTATTTGAGAGGGTAAGCTAATTAAGACTATCGGACACAGAGATTCCACTCCCAACATTCTGGCCTGCTTTCAAAGCCTAGCTCCACAGGTGAAAGATCAATTTACCGACCCCCCTCATTACTCAGTTCCACAAGGAAACCAATGGTCACATTTCATGGTGTCACAGATTAGCTTTAATACACCCAACAACCACATGAAATCCACTACTCAAAGGACATGTTTTGGATCTGCAGCAGCAGTTGGAGTCACCGTGAAGCATCTACATGGCTGAGATCTTCATGGATGGCATGTACAGTGAGGTGTCACACCGCAGGTAAAAAGTACACAGGCCAAAAGAGAATGGTGACCACCAGACAGAATAAAAGCACAATGCCACTGGTGCAGGAGTCCCGGGGTCTATTGCCCTCACTAGCAGATTTCCCATTTTGGATAGTGCTGAGGGAGATGGTTTCTTAGGGGAGTGCAGCAAAAGCACATCTGGCAGAACAACAGTGATTGGGGATTCTACCGTAAGAGGAACAGACTGGTTTAGCACACTGGGCTAAATCGCTGTCTTTTAAAGCAGACCAAGGCAGGCCAGCAGCACGGTACAATTCCCGTACCAGCCTCCCCAAACAGGCGGCGGAAAGTGGCGGCTAGGGGCTTTTCACAGTAACTTCATTGAAGCCTACTCGTGACAATAAGCGATTTTCATTTCATTTCATTTCAGACGTTTCTGCGGCCGCAGATGTGACACCAGGATGGTTGTTGCTTCTTGATACCAGGGTCAAGGATGTCACTGAGCAGCTGCAGGATATTATGATGCGAAAGGGAGAACAGTCAGAGGTTGTGGTCCCTATTGGTACCAACAACGTAGACAAGAGGAAAGATTAGGTCGTGAAAGCAGAACATAGGGAGAGCCAGGATATAGGTTAAAATGCAGAACCAAGGAGATAGCTTTCTCAGGATTAGTCCCAGTGCCATGTGCTAGTGAGATCAGGAATTGCCAGATTAATGAGTGGCTGGAGAGATGGTGTAGTAGCCGTAGTTGTAGGTAGGTGTAAACCAGTACGATATGACTGCAATTATGGACACATGGCTGCGGGGTGACCAAGGCCGGGATCAAAATATCCAAGGACACTTGATATTTAGGACGGACCGACAAAAAGGAGGAGGTGGAGTGACTTTGTTAGTATAGGATGAAATTAATGCTAAAGTGAGAAAGGATATTGGCTCAGAAATCAGTGTGGGTGCAACTAAAATGCAGCAAGGAGCAGAAAGCATTAGTGGGATGTTTATAAGTCTCTAAACAGTAGGCAACAGTGGAGTAGTGGTGAGCACTGCTGCCTCACGGCGCCGAGGTCCCAGGTTCGATCCTGGCTCTGGGTCACTGTCTGTATGGAATTTGCACATTCTCCCCGCGTGTGTAGGTTTTGCCTCCACAACCCAAAGATGTGCAGGGTACGTGGATTGGCTACGCTAAATTGCCCCTTAATTGGAAAAAATGAATTGGGTACTCAATTTATAAAATAAATAAGTAGTGGTAAGGATGCCATTAAACAGGAAATTAGAGATGGGTTAAACTTCATTGAAAGGCATGATGGTGGCTAGGCAAATGCTAATATTCAAGGAACAAATGTATGCATCGCAACAGTTATTCATTCCTTTCTGGTACAAAAACACAAGAAAATCGGCCGAACCATGGCTAACAAAATAAATTAAGATAATGTTAGATCCAAAGAGGAAACAAAGTTGCTAGAAAAAAAACAGCAAGCCTCAGGTTTGGGAACAGTTTAAAATTCAGCAAAAGAGGACAAAGAGATTGATTAAATGGAAAAAATAAAGGATCAGAGTAAAATTGCAAGGAACATAAAAGCGGACTGTTCATGTAAAAAGAACATGATGAGAGTGAAGACAAATGTAGGTTTCTTACAGTCCAAAATGGGAGAACAAGGAATTGGCAGAAGAATTAAAAACTACTTTAGTTCTGTCTTCACAGAAGACACAAATAACTTCCTTAGAATGCTGAGGAAGCAAGAGTCTAATGAGAAGGAAGAATTGCAGGAAATTATGAGCAAAAAAAAAAAAACAAAATTGTACTCGAGAAATTAATGGGGCTGAAAGATGATAAATCCCTCGGGGGCTGATAATTTACATCCCAGGGTACTAAAGGAGGTTGGCATCATAGAAAATTCTGTAGATACGGAAACAATACCAGTGGATTGTAGTGTGACAAATGCAAACCCGCTATTTAAAAAAAAAGGGAGGGGGTGAAAACTGAGAATTACAGACCGGTTAGTGTAAGATCAGTAGTAGGGAAAATGCTAGACTCTATTATACAGGATGTGATAACAGGAGACTTAGAAAATATCAACAGGAATATACATGGATTTATGAAAGAGAAATCATGTTTGACAGGCCTACTGGAGTTTTTGAGGACATAACTAGTAAAACAAATAAGGGTAAGCCAGTGGATGTGGTGTATTTGGATTTTTAGAAAGCTTTTGATAAGTCCCACATAAGAGACTAGCACGCAAAGTTAAAGCACATGGGTGTTGGGACTCATTTTACCTTCTTCCAATAACAGACGATTGTCCAATTGATTGGAGGTGTCAAAAATACAAATTTATTGCTAATTATTCACTTTAATACACTTGCATAAGAACTGAATAAAAACGTAGAAAAAAAAAATCAAAATACATAAACGGGTCAAAAACATGTCAAAAGTCATTGACCCAGGGCTAGACCGATCTAGCTCAAGGACGGGCAGGGTGCCAGCAATGGCAAAGGAGCTAAAGGGGTTTATGGAGCAGATGGGGGGGGGGGGGGGGGGGGGGGGGGGACCCTTGGAGATTTGGGCAGCCGAGAGTGAAGGAGTTTTCCTTCTACTCGCACGTGCGATTGACGTTTTTATCCTGTTTTACTGGCGGGGGTAGTGGACATTGAGTACTCAGCGATCACGATCTTGGATCATGCCCCACACTGGGTTGACCTACAGGTGAGCAAGGAGAGTAGCCAGCGCCCGCACCGGAGGCTGGACATTGGACTTTTAGCGGATGAGGTGTGTGGGTGGCCGAGGAAATGTATCCAGAACTATTTGGAAGTCAACAACACGTGGGAAGTGTCTGGGAGGTGCTGAAGGTGGTGGTTAGAGGGGAGCTGATCTCGAAACGGGCCCACAGGGAGAAGGCAGACAGAGCAGAGACGGACTGACTGATAAAGGAAATACTACAGGTCGACAAGAGGTATGCGGAGATCCCAGAGGCAGGGCTTCTAAGGGAACGACGGAGGCTACAGGTGGAGGTTGGCTTGTTAACTACAGGGAAGGGTTAAAAGGGTCAAAAACAGCTTCTTCCCCACTGTCAGCAGACTCCTAAATCACCCTCTTATGGACTGACCTCATTAACATTACACCCTGTATGCTTCATCCGATGCCAGTGCTTATGTAGTTACATTGTATATCTTGTGTTGCCCTATTATGTATTTTCTTTTCTTCCCTTTTCTTCCCATGTACTTAATGATCTGTTGAGCTGCTCGCAGAAAAATACTTTTCACTGTACCTCAGTACACGTGACAATAAACAAATCCAATCCAATCCAAGGTGGTAGAGCAGCTGAGGAAGGCAAGGGGGGCGATCTATGAATATGGCGAGAAGGCCAGTAGAATGCTTGCGCAACAGCTAAGAAAGCGGGAGGTGGCCAGAGAGATTGGGAAAGTAAGGGACAGAGATGGGAACCTGGTCGGAGATTCAGCTGGGGTCAATAAGGCGTTCGAGGACTTCTACAGCAGGCTGTATGAATCGAAACCCCCAGCTAGGCCAGAAGGGATGAGGCAATTCTTAAGGGAGCTGAAGTTCACGAAGGTTGATGAAGACTTGGTAGAAGGGCTGGGGGCCCCGATCGGGTTGGAAGAGATAGTAGATGGGCTGAAGACCATGCAGTTGTGTAAAGCCCCGGGACCGGATGGGTACCCCGTGGAGTTTTACAAAATGTTCTCTGGGATGCTCAGGCCACTGCTGATGAGGACATTTAATGAGGCAAGGGAGAGAAGGGGGCTTCGCCCGACGATGTCACAGGCCACTATCTCATTGATCCTAAAACAGGATAAGGACCCGGAGTTATGCGGGTTCTACAGACCGATCTCCCTACTAAATGTAGACGCCAAAGGATTGAGGACTGCGTCCTGGACGTGATTGGGGAGGACCAGACGGGATTTGTTAAGGGGAGGCAGTTGGCGGCCAACATAAAATGGCTGTTGAATATTATCATGATGCCCCCAGAGGGTAGGGATGTAGAGGTAGTGGTCGCAATGGACGCAGAGAAGGCATCTGATCGGGTGGAATGGGATTATCTGAGAGAGGTAGTGGGGCGGTTTGGATTTGGGAGGGGCTTCATTGACTGGGTCAGGCTGCTGTATCAGGCGCCCGTGACAAGTGTTCGGACGCACAGGCTGACATCGGGCTATTTTAGACGGCAACGGGGGACGAGGCAGGGATGCCCATTCTCCCCGCTGTTGTTCGCACTGGCCATAGAGCCGTTGGCAATTGCACGGAGAGCCTCAAAGGGCTGGAAGGGACTGGTCCGGGGAGGGGGGGTGTGGAACACAGAGTCTCGCTATACACGGACGATCTGCTCTTATATATGTGTCGGACCCATTGGAAGGGATGGAAGAAATTATGGGGATTTTGGCCGGTTTTCGGGCTACAAATTGAGCTTGGGGAAAAGCGAGATGTTCGCAATCCAGACAAGGGAGCAGGAGAGGCGATTGGGGGAGCTGCCGTTTAGAGTGGTAGGGGGAAGCTTTCGTTACCTAGGCATCCAGGTTGCGAGGGAATGGAACGGCTGCAGAAGCTTAATCTGGCCCGACTAGTAGACCAAATGAAGCAGGATTTTCGGAGGTGGGACGTGGACCCGCTGTCACTGGCTGGGAGGGTACAGACAGTGAAAATGACGGTTCTCCCAAGATTCCTGTTTGTGTTTCAGTGTCGTCCCATTTTTATTCCTCGGTCAACAAGATGATCTCGGGCTTTGTATGGGCGGGTAAGACCCCGGGAGTTAAAAAGGGGATGCTGGAGCGCAGCCTGGGGGCACTCCCGAACATTAGTAGTTATTACTGGGCGGGGAACATAGCCATGATTAGGAAGTGGATGGTGGGGGGGATTGGTGTGGGAGCAAGTAGAGGCGGCATCTTGTAAGGGCACTAGTTTGGGGGGTGTTGGTAACGGTGCCTCTGCCGTTCCTGCCGGCACGCCACTCCACCAGCCCCATGGTGGCTGCGGCCCTGAGAGTCTGGGGGCAATGAAGGAGATATGTGGGAGCATCGGTCCGGTCTCCAATTTGCAATAATCACCGGTTTTCCCCGGGGAGATTAGATAGAGGGTTCCGGAGAGCAGGGATCGTGAGTATGGGCGATATGTTTATAGAAGGGAGCTTTCCCAGCTTGAGGGAACTGGAGGTGAAATTTGAACTGACGGGAGGGAATGAGTTTAGGTACCTGCAGGCGCGGGACATCCGACGCAGGCAGGTCTCAACCATCCCGCTCCTACCACCAAGGGGGTTACAGGATAGGGTAGTTTCCAGAGTGTGGGTGGGAGAAGGGAGGGTTTTGGACATTTATAAGCAGCCTATGGGATCAGAGGAAACACAGACCGAGGAGCTGAAACACAAATGGGAAGAGGAGTTAGGTGGAGAGTTAGAGGATGGTCTCTGGGCGGATGCGTCAAATAGGGTCAACACTCCACAACATGTGCCAGGCTCAGCCTGATACAATTCAAAGTTGTTCACCGGGCTCACATGACAGTGGCCCGGTGAGCAGGTTCTTTGGGGTGGAAGACAGGTGCGCAAGGTGCACGGGAGGACCAGCAAACCATGTTCACATGTTCTGGACATGCCCGAAGCTTACAGGATTCTGGCAGAGGTTTGCGGACGTCATGTCCAAAGTATTGAAAACAAGGATGGCGCCAAGTCTATAGGTAGCAATTTTCGGGGTGTCAGAAGATCCGAGATTCCAGGAGGAGAAGGAGGCAGATATTCTGGCCTTTGCTTCCCTGGTAGCCCGGAGACAGATACTACTAGCTTGGAGGGACTCAAAGCCCCCAAAGTCGGAGACCTGGCTAACTGACAAGGCTAGCTTTCTCTGTCTAGAGAAAATCAAGTTCGCCTTGAGAGGGTCAATGTTAGGGTTAACCAGAGCAGCACGGTGGCACAGTGGTTAGCATTGCTGCCTACGGCGCTGAGGACCCGAGTTCGAATCCCGGCCCTGGGTCGCTGTCCGTGTGGAGTTTGCACATTCTCCCCGTGTCTGCATGGGTTTCACCCCCACAACCCAAAGATGTGCAGGGTAGGTAGATTGGCCACTCTAAATTACCCCTTAATTGGAACAAAAAATAATTGCGTACTCTAAATTAAAAAAAAATATATGTTAGGGTTAACCCGGAGGTGGCAGCCGTTTGTCGACTTCTTTGGGGAGAATTAACCACCAGCAGAAGGGGGGGGGGTCTCTGGGGATAGTTTAGTGTAGAGTAGGAGGCTAGAAAAGGTGGGACCTGTGAGTGAGGAAGACGGCTTTTGCACTATGTTTATAATTGTATGCACACTGTTTCTTCTGCTACTGTTATAAAACCATAAATATCTCAATAAAATGTTTATAATAAAAAACATGGCAAAAAAGCATTAAACATAATAGCATAAAGAAATCACTTTAAAACAAATAGATGATTCAAGGACTCAGGAAGGCAGAAATTCAGGACCACAGGGTCCTACTTTTAAGGGAATCCTTATCTCTGGTATAATCCCTCATTTACTCTCATTGGTTTCTAATTATAAGCCGAGACCTCCTGGTTTGTTCAAATGGATATCTGTTACTTAGAGGAGGATTTATTAATCAAACTTTGGCCATTACTTAAGAGTTACTGGTGTCCATCAAAGTTAGCTCAGCATCTACGTGCAGTCTCATGAAAATAGGTTTCACACGCCACCGCTGGCCATAGACCTGGCTGTAACTAATTAGTTGATACATTCTTATTGCAAAATACTGAAATACAATAGTCAATTCATTATACAAAACATTCCCTGAAACAATGTCTAAATTTCCACAGTCAAGACACGAGTTCAATACTTAATTCATAATCTGAAATAATGACTGTATTTTCAGTCAAGACACTTAATAATTTCACTCTTTAGCTGTGCATTCAATTAGCACCTAAAATCATGAATAAATCAATAATCTATCAATTAGATTAGAGGCAATATATTGGCATTGTAAGGGTCCTTCATGCTGATTCCCTTATTTCCCCTTTATTTTTTCTGTTATCATTTTGATACATGGATCCTTAATGGGCATGTATTTTTAAGTCAAGCAGCAGAGAGAATGAGGAATTTAAAAAGATGCAATATAGTATAGGTGCTGGTTTTTCAAACAGGAGAACTTGGGCTTCTCAGCACTCGTGAGATGGGGTGGGACTCAATTCGAATGAATTGGCCAAACGGCCGTATTCTGCCCGGTAACAGTGGGATTTCCAGAGGCCTAAGGAAAGCAGAGTTTGAATCCCGGACACTCCTTGAAAGGCTGCGAGTTGCTGTATTCCTGAAACATTGGCATAGCATTCACCCAAACAGGACATCAGCATTCAGGCTGATCCATGGCTGACTGCCTCTTCTGCTCTGAGGTGTGTTACAATTCTCTTCTGCTCCAATTGACCTAGTGGCTATTAGTTCCTCAATGAAGAGGGATGGAGATTACAAATGGGACATCAGTCTGTTCCTTACCTTCTGGGTAATACATCAGAACATTCTTGGCTTTATATTCCCAGGTTTCTACTCCTGCCTTTCCTGCCATGATGGCACGAACCTCGGCTGACGGTAGTGCCAGCATTTCCTCACGAAGCTGTAACAAGAAACGCCAATACACTCAGCATGGGAATCCCACTCTGCAGTATGACCCTCACCGGGAGAAGGGGATCAATCATTTACATTTACCGGTTCCTCCAAAGTCCCACAGCAAAGCAGACATCTCCCAAAAAACTGATTCTTCCTCGGGCCCATCTGTATTGTCCAAATTCTGGGTCTATATTTCTGTAGGAGTGTCCTTTACTTTATGCCTCTTTAAGTAGCAGGGGAGACAGGTTCTCCACAAATTAAGTGGTTTGTCTAGTTGCGATCGAGACAAACTGGGCCTAAATCTCTCAAACAAGTTTCCAGCTAGAGGTGGTGAAGGTGTAGTGGTATTGTCACTGGTCTAGTAATCCAGAGACCCAGAGTAGTGACCTGGGGACCCGAGTTTGAATCCTATGGTGACAGATAACAGAATCTCAGAAAATACAGTGAAGAGGTCCATCGAGTCTTCACCAGCATGAAAGACACCTTCCTAACCTGTCTACCTAAGCTCATTTGCTAGCACTTGGCCCATTGCCTTGAATGTTATTATGTGCCAAGTACTCATCCAGGGACTTTTGAAAGGATGTGAGGCAACCCGCTTCTCCCAGGCAGTGCATTCCAGACTGTCACCACCCTCTGGGTAAAAATGTTTTTCCTCAAATTCCCCCTAAACCTCCCACTCCTCATCATGAACTCATGACCCTTTGTAACTGATCCTTCAACTAAGGTTGAACACCTGCTCCCTATCCACCCTGTCCATGCCCTTCATAACCTTGTACAACTCAATCAGGTCGCCCCTCAGTCTTCTCTGCTCCAGCGAAAACAGCCCAAACCTATCGAACCTCGCTTCATAACTTAAATGTTCCTTCCAAGACAACATCCTGGTGAATCGCCTCTGCATCCTCTCCAGAGCAATCATATCCTTCCTATAATGTGGAGACCTGAATTGCACACAGTACTCCAGCTGTGGCCTCACCAAAGTTCAATATAACTCCAACACGACCTCCTTGGTTTTGTAATCTATTCCTCAATTGATAAAGGCAAGTGTCCTATTTGTTTTTTTCACCAGCTTATTAACCTGCCCTTCTGCCTTCAGAGATCTATGGACAAATACGCCCAGGTCCTTTTGTTCCTCGGAACTTCCCAGTGTCAAGTCATTCATTGAATTCTTCCTTGTCAAATTACTCTTTCCAAAGTGTATCATCTCACACTTTTCAGGATTAAATTCCATCAGCCATTTTCTGCCCATTTGACCATCTTGTCCATATCTTCTTGTAACCTAAGACACTCAACCTGACTGTTAACCACCCGTCCAATCTTTGTGTCATCTGCAAACTTACTGATCCTACCCTCACATAGTCATCTATGTTGTTTATATAAATGACAAATAGGGGACCTAGCACAAATCCTCTGACCACAGGTCATTGGCTTTCAGTCACTAAAACAGCCGTCTGTCATTACCCTCTGTCTCCTAAAGCTAAGCCAATTTGAATCCACCTTATCAAGTTACCCCGTATCCCATGTGCATTTGCCTTCTTTAGAAGTCTCCCATGTGGTACCTTGTCAAAGGCTTTGCTGAAATCCATGTAAACCACATCAACTGCACTACCCTCATCTACACACCTAGTCACTTGCTCCAAAAATTCAATCAACTTTGTTAGGCATGATCTCCCTCTGACAAAGCCATTCAGACTATTCCTGATCAAACTTTGCCTCTCCAGGTGGAGATAGATCTTCTCCTTCAGAATTTTCTCCAATAGTTTCCCTACCACTTACATGAGACCCACTTGTCTGTTGTTCCCTGGCTTACCTCTATAACCTTTCTTAAATAGTGGGACCACATTAGTAGTCTTCTGTCTCCTCCCCCATGGCCAAAGAGGAATTAAAAATTTGGGTCAGATCCCCTGCAATCACCTCCCTCGCCTCCCACAGCTGCCTGGTACACAATTCATCCGGACCTGGAGATTTGTTCACTTTTAAGCCTATCAACACCTCGAATATCTTATCACTCCCTTTGACAATTTGCTCAAGAACTACACAGTCTCTCCCGGAGTTCCATATTTACCTCCAAAGGACATTAGATGGTGGCATTTGGAGGGGAAGAGATGAACACAGCGGCAGGAAGAAGACAGAGATCGCTCCCAGGTGGGGGGGCACCACACTAGCGAGCAAGCCAGTGTAGGAAGCACAGGTGAAGGGGTGGGCCGTGGCAGAGCTCCCAACAGGGAGTGAGTGCCTGGCAGAAGGGTGGAGGGCATGGGAAGAGCAGATAGAAAGCTGACTACGATAGGTGGCAGCGAAAACAGCAGCACTAAGATCGGCCATCTTGGTGGACCTCAAAGCAACGGGAAAACCCGGAGTATAGGGCCCAGCCACATGGGAGTAAATGGCAAAGACGACCCGCTTGGATGGCCCCCGGACAAAGGGAAACCCCGGAGCACAGGGATGCTGGCACATGAAAAGTACGGTGAACGCGGCCACCTTGGATGGTCCCTGGACAAAGGGAAACCCGGAGTGCAGGGGTGCATCCACGAGACAAGTATGATTGACCCCACTGGAGGAGGGGGTTCAGAAACTCTCCCCATCAGGATAGTCACCTGTAACATATGGGGACTTAAATGATCCAGTGAAAAGATCCAGAGTCTACGCCCATCTGAAAAGTCTGAGGGCCGATGCCATCTTCCTCCAGGAGACAAACCTGAGGGAGGAGGACCAACTGTGGTGAGGAAGAGTTGGGTGGGTCAGACGTACCAATCTTGTTATGGGACAAGGGCTAACGAGGTGGCCATACTGCTCAACAAGAGGACAACCTTCACGGCAACAAAGACGGCTACGGACCCAAGGTGACAGTATCTTAGAAGGGGTACCGGTGGCCCTGGCAAACTTGTACTCTCCCAACTGGGATAACACATATTTCATGAAGAAACCCAGGGCAGAAATCCCCAACTAGACACACATCGACTCACCATGGGGAGAAACTTCAACTGCGTACAGAACCCAAGGACCCAGCCCCAAATCGGGAAAACTACCGAATATGGCAAGGGAGCTGAACACCTTTAACAAGCAGATGGGGGCAGTGGACCCTTGGAGGTTCACGCACCCATGGGAGAGTTCTCCTTCTTTTCCCAGGTCCACAGGGTCTACCCGAGGATAGACTTATTTGATTGATTGATTTGATTTATTGTCACATGTACCGGAGTACAGTGAAAAGTATTTTTCTACGGCCAAGGAACGTACACAGTATGTACATCGTAGACAAAAGAATAATCAACAGAGAACATTGACAAATGGTATATCGACAGTGATTGGTCACAGTGCGGAACAAGGGGCCAAACAAAGCAAATACATAAGCAAGAGCAGCATAGGGCGTCGGGAATAGTGTTCTTAAGGGAACAGATCAGTCCAAGGGGGAGTCATTGAGCAGCCTTGTAGCTGCGGGGAAGAAGCTGTTCCTATGTCTACATGTGGGAGTCTTCAGACTTCTGCCTGATGGAAGGATCTGGAAGAAGCAAAGGCTTGGGTGGGAGGGGTCTCTGATAATGCTGTCTGCCTTCCTGAGGCAGCGGGAGGTGTAGACAGAATCAATGTGAGGGTGGCAAGCTTGTGTGATGCGTTGGGCTGAGTTCACCACACTCTGCAGTTTCTTGCGATCTTGGACCGAGCAGTTGCCATTCCAAGCTGCGATGCAGCCGGATAGGATGCTCTCTATCGCACATCTGTTGAGGTTTGTGAGAGTCGATGCAGATATGCCAAATTTCTTTAGCTTCAGTAGGAAGTAGAGACGATGTTGGGCTTTCTTGACTGTTGCATCAACGTGAGTGGACCAGGACAGACTGTTGGTGATGGTGGCCCCCAGGAACTTAAAGCAATCGACTAGTGGGGAAATTGGAGCTTCCAGGGGTAATGGGAGCGGAATACTCCGCAATTGTAATCTCCGACTACGCTCCAGACTACGTGGATGTGAGGACGGAGATGGGCCAGGCTCAACACCCCCCACGGAGGTTAGACACAGCCCTCCTCGCCAACAAGGCATGTTGTGATCGGGCATCACAGGCCATAGATCACAGGGCATGAAACTAACAATCAGAATGGTGAGGTCTCACCCTCACCATTCTGGGAGGCGCTGTAGACGGTGATAAGGGATGAAATTACTGCATTTAAGGCATGTAAAGAGAGGGAGGAGAGGACGCCAGGCAACAGCTGGTCAACTTCATACTGGAGGTGGATCGGAGATACTCCACGACCCTCACCGTGGAACTGCTGGTGGAGAGGAAAAATTGTAAACGGACTTCGACCTGCTTTCCACCGGGAACGCAGTGTGCCAGCTCTGCTAGACACGGGGGACCTCTTATGAATTTGGAGATAAAGCCAGCCACCTGCTGGCTCACCAACTGAGGAAGCAGGCAGCCACGAGGGAAATAGCTCAAGTTAAAGACAGAAGCAGCAGGCTAGTCACCGCGACAGAAAAGGTCAATAAAGCCGTCGCAATTTTCTACCGAGGGGGACTTAAGATGAAGCAGCTCCTTGATGGATGACGTGCCCGAAGGAGTGAGAGTCCTACAGGCCCTTCTCACTACTTAACTTAGACACAAAGATCCTGGTGAAGGCCCTAGCAAGGCGGCTGGAGAGTTGTGTGCCAGAGGTAGTCGCGGAAGATCAGTTGGGCTTTATCATGGGCAGGCAGCCAACATCGAACATCAAGCGCCTGCTGGACACAATAATGACCCTATGCTGGGAAAGAACACCAGAAGTAATCATCTCCCTGGTCGCAGAAAAGGCCTTCAAAAGAGTCGAATGGAATAACCTCAGAGGTATGGGCACGGTTTGAGTTTGGGCCAGGGTACAACTCCTGCTGAAACTAAGATACAGTGCTCCCATGGCGAGTGTCCAGGCAAACACCACTAGCTCTAGATATTTCCAGCTGCACAGATGCACGAGATACGGATGTATACTGTCCCCGCTGCTGCTGTGTGCGTGTGGTGGGGGGGGGGGGGGGGGGGGGGGGGGGGGGGGGGTAAATGGGATAGAATTAGAATAGACCTAGCAACTCAAGACTGGGCAACCATGAGGCACAGTGGACTATCAGCAGCAGAGGTGTACTCAACCACAATCTGTAACCTCATGGTCCAGCATACGCCCCCACTCTAACATTACCACCAAGCCAGTGGATCAACCCTGGTTAAATGCAGAGTGCAGGAGAGCATGCCAGGAGCAACACCAGACTTCCGAAAAATGAGGTGTCAACCTGGTGAAAGCTACAAAACAGGACTACTGGTATGCCAATCAGCAGAAGCATAAAGGAATAGATGGAGTGAAGCAATTCCACAACAAATGAATCAGATCTAAGCTCTGCAGTCCTGCCACATCCAGTCGGGAACGATGGAGGACAATTAAACAACTCACTGGAAGAGGAGGCTCCACAAATATCCCCATCCTCAATGATAGAGGAGCCCAGCACATGTCTGCAAAAGACAAGGCTGACAATTATCTTCAGTCAGAAGTGCCAAGTGGATGATCCATCTCAGTCTCCTCTGGAGTTCTCCAGCATCACAGATGTCAGTCTGCAGCCAATTCGAATCACTCCACGTTATTACGAAATGGCTGAAGGCACTGGACACTACAACAGTTATGGGCCCTGACAATATTCCGGCAATAGTACTGAAGATTTGTGCTCCAGAACCTGCCGCACCCCTAGCCAAACTGTTCCAGTACAGCTACAACACTGACATCTACAATCGGCAATGTGGAAAATTGCCCAGGTGTGCCCTGTGCACAAGAAACAGGACAAATCCAACCCAGCCAATTACCGCCCCATCAGTCTACTCTCCAACATCAGCAAAGTGATAGATGAGTCATCAACAGTACTATCAAGCAGCACTTACTCAGCAATATCTTGCTCACGGATGCTCAGTTTGGGTTCCACCATGATCATTCAGCTCCTGACTTCATTACAGCCTTGGTTCAAACATGGACAAAAGTGCTGATGCCAGAGGCGAGGCGAAAGTGACTGCCCTTGACACCAAGGTAGCATTTAACAGAGTATGGCACCAAGAAGCCCTAGCTAAACTGGAGTCAATGGGAACCAGGGGGTAACTCTACACTGGCTGGGAGTCATTCCTGGCACAAAGGTTGTTGCGGTTGGCGGTCAGTCATCTCAGCTCCAGGACATCACTGCAGGAGTTCCTCAAGGTAGTGTCCTAGGCCAAACCATCTTCAGCTGCATCATCAATTCCCTCCCTTACATCATAAGAGCAGGAATGTGGATGTTCTCAGATGACTGGACAATGTTCAGGACCATTTTCGACTCCTTAGATAACGAAGCAGTCCATTTTCAAATGCAGCAAGACCCGGAGAATATCCAGACTTGGGCTGACAAGTGCTAAGTTACATTCGCGCCACACAAGTGCCAGGTAATGACCATCTCCCACAAGAGAGGATCCAACCATCACACCTTGACATTCAATGGCACCATATTTGAATCTCCTTCAATCAACATCCTGGGGAATTACCATTGATGAGAAACTGAACTGCACCAGCCATATTAATATGGCTACCAGAGCAGGTCAAAGGCTAGGAATCCTATGGAAAATAACTCGCCTCCTGACTCCCACAAAGCCTGTCCACCATCTACAAGGCATAAGTCAGGAGTGTGATGGAATACTTTCCACTTAAGACCATAAGACAGAATTAGGCCATTGGCCCATCGTGTCTGCTCCGCTATTCAATCATGGCTGACATGTTTCTCATTCCCATTCTCCTGCCCTCTTCCCATAACCCCCAATTCCCTTGTCTGGATGACCGCAGTTCCAACAACGCAAGAAGCTCAACACCATCTTGGACAAAGCAGCCCGCTTGATTGCTCTCTCTGCCACAAATCTCCAATCCCTCCACCACCTATGAACAGTGACAGCCGTGTGTACCACCTACAAGATGCACTGCAGGAACTAGCCAAGGTTCCTTAGGCAGCATGTTCCAAACCCATGATCACTACCATCTCGAAGAACAAGAGCAGCAGATACCTGGGAACCTCACCATCTGAGGTTCCCCTCAAAGTCAGTCACCACTCTGACTTGGAATTATATCGCCGGTCCTCCACTGTCACAGGGTCAAAATCTACACCTCAGGGATTATAGCGATTCAAGAAGGCAGCTCACCACCACCTATTGAAGGGCAACTAGGGATGGGCAATAAATTCTAGCCTAGCCAGCGACACCCACATCCCGTAAATGAATTTTTAAAAGGAATGATTTAAACCTGGGTATCTGTTCATAAATGGGCAGCACCATTAGTCACCTCACCTTCAGCTTATCCCAGAACCATCCAACCATTTAATACTAGGCCCTATTGTCGTTCGTTGAAGGGTCCATAACCAAACAGCAGAGATATAGCGCACACTAAGAAAGCAGGGGAAGAGATTGTACCTGCTTTGACTCTTCCTCGGCCTCATACATCCAGGCATATTTGATCTTGTTCCTCTCTTCAGCAGTCTCAATGATTTGGTTGAAGGAGGCGTTATCTTCACTGGTACTTCTACCCAAGAAGGTGTCCAAAGTTGGCAACTCCTTCGCTTCCTTCTTCTTATCTTTCTCTCCTGGAAATAAAGAAACACCAGTCACTTAGTAAGATAGATGCAAGGCCAGAAGGCAGTGGTGTAGCAGTATTGTCACTGGACTAGTAATCCAGAGACCCAGGATAATGCTCTGGGGACTGTTATGGGCCAGAGTTTAGAAACTCCAAAGTGTATTATGGAGTTCACCTGACCTCTTAATTTTTTTTGTTGAATTTGGCTAGGATGAGCACAATAGCCTATCTACCCTTCAGGTGTTATTCAACAGTCTTCCTAGACACTTTAATCAAAATATGCTTTATGCTAATAATGTTGTTAACATTTATATAAACACACATCAATAGTTTTAATCAATTACAAACAAAGATACCCCACAGCTACAGTAATCTATGTATAACACTTAATGAATTCCCTCTCAACTGTTCCAATTCAAAAACAAAATCCCATAAACCAACACCCCCTTTTCAAGGACATGGCCCAGCATTCTGCATTCTCACTTGAATGAGACTGGCTTTTCCCGAGATTCTGACCCAGTCTCACCAGCAGGTTTAAACCCATCCAGAAAGCAAACTATATTTAAAGTCATCACCAAGGTGATTTTTACTGGAACAGATATCTAAAATGAAAGGAGAGAGACAGGAACAAAACACTCCTTTCTCCTAGAGTCCACAGCAGTCAAATCTGAAGGTGAAACTAAGAAAAGAAACCTCTCAGCCACAGCTCAGCTCCACCAACAAAATCACATCACTGAAGCCATGTGATAAGACAAAGTATTTTCTGAAAGGGACACTCATGACAGGACCCGGGGTCAAATCCTACCATGGCATGGTGAAATTAGATGACCACAAAACCATTGCTGATTGTTGTAAAAATTCATCTGGTTTACTAATATCCTTTGGGGAAGAAAATTGGCCATCGTTAACTGGTCTGGCCTACATGTGACCCCAAACCACAGCAATGTGGTTGAATCTTTAATAATCTTCAGCAATTAGGGATGAGCAATAAATGCTGGCCTAGCCAGCAACACCCACATCCCATGAACAAAAACAAAAGGACTGAGCTCAACACATTGATGCACTAACGTCCCTTTATTGGTGCACCATCGTCCCTTTATTGGTGCACCATCGTCCCTTTATTGGTGCACCATCGTCCCTTTATTGGTGCACCATCGTCCCTTTATTGGTGCACCATCGTCCCTTTATTGGTGCACCATCGTCCCTTTATTGGTGCACCATCGTCCCTTTATTGGTGCACCATCGTCCCTTTATTGGTGCACCATCGTCCCTTTATTGGTGCACCATCGTCCCTTTATTGGTGCACCATCGTCCCTTTATTGGTGCACCATCGTCCCTTTATTGGTGCACCATCGTCCCTTTATTGGTGCACCATCGTCCCTTTATTGGTGCACCATCGTCCTTTTATTGATGCACCATCGTCCCTTTATTGGTGCACAAAACAGCTAGGTGAAGAGTTTCTACTTATTAAAGAATGATGCACTTCACATCATAAAAAAATCACCTTCATCAGCTGCAAGCCTTCCTTCTTGATCTGCTTTACTTTGTGAAGATGGAGATCCAAGGGCAACTTCCGGTGTTTCAAACGTAGCAGGAGTGAGATCTGCAAGAGATCAGAACAGAAACAAGTAGAGTGAGGGTCACCGGAACAGCGAGCCCCCAAGCAGCTGGAGACCAAGCCCCGTGCTGGAACCGCATGCCCGAGCCCCGAGGGGCCGGAGCCCAAGCCTCATTTCCCTGGGCCAACCGGAGTCACTAGAAACAGTGATGGAAGCAGAAACCACAGCATTATTTAAAACAGAACTGGACAAATACAAGATTGTGGATCCACAAGTTGAGAGGAAACACACTTACAAGCTGCAGGAGTCCCCGAGTTTGGTTTGCGCAACGAAGAACCATATTTTATGGTTATCTCCCGCATCTTTTCCATGTCACCACTCTCTTCAGCCTCCAAATACTCTCTCTGAGCACGTAACCTTTCAACATCAGGGAAAAAGTCTCGCTGGATAATTTCTTCCAAATTCTGTTGATAGAGTGCAATGTTCAGTCATTATACAACACAGACAAAAGATAAGATTGCAGGGTTTAGGGGTGAATACAGATGCTGGAGCTGGAGAGCTAATTTACAGGGTTTTAGGACTGTTCATCCCCATTACAGCTGGTTATTTTTTCGAGCTATCCTGATGAGTGCACGGCAAAAAGCTTTGATTACATGTCTCCTTTGTCAGCAATACACAAGGATCGAGGAGTCAAAGCTTGGTTTGCAAGAGAGGTAATGATTGCAGTTTTGAACATAACAGCAACATTTGGATGGCGGCTGTGACAGTGAAGTGCCACAAGATCAGTGCTGGCAATTTGGTGGCAGACAGATTACAATGTGGGGAAGTATGAGGCTATTCATTCTGCTCGAAGAATAGAAAAGCAGAATTATTTTTTTTAAAGGCTTGCGGCTTCCAAAAGTCTATATTCAAGGAGTCTTGGTTGTTCTCGTACAGAAAATACAAAGTTTGCATGCAATTAACAAGTACAGCAAGCAATTAGGGAAGCATGTTGGCCGTTATTTCAGGGGCACGATAGTACAGGTATAGAAATGTCTATCAATGGCTATACAACTTTGAGACCACGCGTGGAATAGTAAGAAGTCTCACAACACCAAGTTAAAGTCCAACAGGTTGATTTGAAGCCACAGCATTCAGAGCGCTGCTCCTCAATCAGGTTGTTTAGGGGGGGGGTAACTGAGGCTGGTTGGGGCTGCGGAGGAGGAGGGAGCGGGGGCGGAGCCGGGGGGCAGGGGATGGAGCCGGGGCCGTGGGGCAGGGGACGGAGCAGGGGCCGTGGGGCAGGGGACGGAGCAGGGGCCGTGGGGCAGGGGACGGAGCAGGGGCCGTGGGGCAGGGGACGGAGCCGGGGCCGTGGGGCAGGGGACGGAGCCGGGGCCGTGGGGCAGGGGACGGTGCCGGGGGGCAGGGGACGGAGCCGGGGCCGTGGGGCAGGGGACGGAGCCGGGGCCGTGGGGCAGGGGACGGAGCCGGGGCCGTGGGGCAGGGGACGGAGCCGGGGCCGTGGGGCAGGGGACGGAGCCGGGGCCGTGGGGCAGGGGACGGAGCCGGGGCCGTGGGGCAGGGGACGGAGCCGGGGCCGTGGGGCAGGGGACGGAGCCGGGGCCGTGGGGCAGGGGACGGAGCCGGGGCCGTGGGGCAGGGGACGGAGCCGGGGCCGTGGGGCAGGGGACGGAGCCGGGGCCGTGGGGCAGGGGACGGAGCCGGGGCCGTGGGGCAGGGGACGGAGCCGGGGCCGTGGGGCAGGGGACGGAGCCGGGGACGTGGGGCAGGGGACGGAGCCGGGGCCGTGGGGCAGGGGACGGAGCCGGGGCCGTGGGGCAGGGGACGCAGCCGGGGCCGTGGGGCAGGGGACGGAGTCGGGGCCGTGGGGCAGGGGACGGAGCCGGGGCCGTGGGGCAGGGGACGGTGCCGGGGCCGTGGGGCAGGGGACGGAAGCCGGGGCCGTGGGGCAGGGGACGGAGCCGGGGCCGTGGGGCAGGGGACGGAGCCGGGGTTGTTGGGGGGGGGGGGGGGGGGGGGGGGGAAGTGGGCTTGTTGGGGGTAAGTGGGTTTTTGGGGGGGGGGGGGGTTGTTGGGGGGGGTGTGTGGGTTGTTGGGGGGTGTGTGGGGTTGTTGGGGGGGGTGTGTGGGGTTGTTGGGGGGGGGTGTGTGGGGTTGTTGGGGGTGTGTGTGGGGTTGTTGGGGGGGTGTGGGGTTGTTGGGGGGGGTGTGTGGGTTGTTGGGGGGTGTGTGGGGTTGTTGGGGGGTGTGGGGGGTTGTTGGGGGGTGTGTGGGGTTGTGGGGGGGGGTGTGTGGGGTTGTGGGGGGGGTGTGTGGGGGTGTGTGGGGTTGTTGGGGGGGGGTGTGGGGTTGTTGGGGGGGTGTGTGGGGTTGTTGGGGGGGGTGTGTGGGTTGTTGGGGGTGTGTGTGGGGTGTTGGGGGTGTGTGTGGGGTTGTTGGGGGGGGTGTGTGGGGTTGTTGGGGGGGGTGTGGGGTTGTTGGGGGGGTGTGTGGGGTTGTTGGGGGGGTGTGTGGGGTTGTTGGGGGGTGTGTGGGGTTGTTGGGGGGTGTGTGGGGTTGTTGGGGGGGTGTGTGGGGTTGTTGGGGGTGTGTGGGGGTGTGTGGGGTTGTTGGGGGTGTGTGGGGTTGTTGGGGGTGTGTGGGGTTGTTGGGGGTGTGTGGGGTTGTTGGGGGTGTGTGGGGTTGTTGGGGGTGTGTGGGGTTGTTGGGGGTGTGTGGGGTTGTTGGGGTGTGTGGGGTTGTTGGGGGTGTGGGGTTGTTGGGGGTGTGTGGGGTTGTTGGGGGGGGTCAGCGGGCTGGTTGGGGGGGGTCAGCGGGCTGGTTGGGGGGGTCAGCGGGCTGGTTGGGGGGTCAGCGGGCTGGTTGGGGGGTCAGCGGGCTGGTTGGGGGGTCAGCGAGCTGGTTGGGGGGTCAGCGGGCTGGTTGGGGGGTCAGCGGGCTGGTTGGGGGGTCAGCGGGCTGGTTGGGGGGTCAGCGGGCTGGTTGGGGGGTCAGCGGGCTGGTTGGGGGGTCAGCGGGCTGGTTGGGGGGTCAGCGGGCTGGTTGGGGGGTCAGCGGGCTGGTTGGGGGGTCAGCGGGCTGGTTGGGGGGTCAGCGGGCTGGTTGGGGGGTCAGCGGGCTGGTTGGGGGTCAGCGGGCTGGTTGGGGGGTCAGCGGGCTGGTTGGGGGAGTAAGCGGGCTGGTTGGGGGGTAAGTGGGCTGGTTGGGGGGTAAGTGGGCTTGTTGGGGGGTAAGTGGGCTTGTTGGGGGTAAGTGGGCTTGTTGGGGGGTAAGTGGGCTTGTTGGGGGGTAAGTGGGCTTGTTGGGGGGTAAGTGGGCTTGTTGGGGGGTAAGTGGGCTTGTTGGGGGTAAGTGGGCTTGTTGGGGGGGTAAGTGGGTTTGTTGGGGGGGTAAGTGGGTTTGTTGGGGGGGGGTAGTGGGTTTGTTGGGGGGGGTAGTGGGTTTGTTGGGGGGGTAGTGGGTTTGTTGGGGGGGTAGTGGGTTTGTTGGGGGGTGGTGGGTTTGTTGGGGGGGGTAGTGGGTTTGTTGGGGGGCGTGTTCCTGTGTTTTGACCTTTAACTCGCCGCCTACCCCTATATACGTTTCCTCATCCAGGATCACTTTTTTCCGACCATTCCCTGGACTCTCGGTGCCGACGACGGCCGGGGCCCCGTTTTCGGGATTGGGATTCCCGCTCTCAGAATTGGGGTTCTTGCTCCCGCAATTAGGGTTCCCGCTCCATTCCGCTTTCCCTTCGCTTCCCATCCCTCAGGCCTGGTCTTCGAATCGCTGAAACTGCGCCTGCGCTGCGCCGCACTACATCTCGGGACGTGTAGTCAGCTATCCCGGCAGCCCCTCGGCGGCGGCAGGCCCCGCCCTCGACCGCCACTGACCCCGCCCCCAACTGCCACTGACCAGCCCCAACTTCCACTGACCCTGCCCCCAACCGCCACTGACCCCGCCCCCAACTGCCACTGACCAGCCCCCAACCGCCACTGACCCGCCACTGACCCCGCCCCCAACCAGAACTGCGTCTACCGTCTACCCCGCTCATCCACAGCGTCTCCTCCTCGCCTCTCCTTCTATTAACAGCCCCTATTCCCCGCCTCTCCCTCCATCAACAGTCCCTCCTCCTGTCCTGCCTCTCCATTGACTGTTCCTCCCTGTCTCGCCACTCCCTCCATTGGCATTCTCCCCTCCTTTCCCTCCATTGACATTCCTTGTCACTCCTCTCCCTCCATCAACATTCCCCCCCATCCCTCCTTCGACAGTCCCTCCCCGTCCTGCCCATCCCACCATTCCTTCTATTGACAGCCCCACCCTGCCACTCTCTCCATGGACAATCCCACCTATCAGGGCTCTCCTCCATCGATAGGCCCTGCTCCACGAACCGCCACTCCCTCCAACAACAAATCAGTCTCTCCTGCCCACCTCTCCCTCCATCAAACGTCCCTCCCGACAGGCCACTTCCTCCATCAACTGTCCCGTCGGTCCATCTATCAACATTTCCTCCTCTCTGTCCTGCCTTTCCCTCTATCGGCAGTCCCTTCCTGACCCCCCTTTCCCTCTATCAACTGTCTTGCCCCGTCCCGCCACTCCCTCCATCGACAGTCATTCCACCCCATCTTGCCTCTCCCTGCATCAACAGCCCCAAACCCACTTCAATAAAGAGCGACTTCTCAGGCAAGCCACTAGTTTGTTGATTGGCACAAAGCTGGCATTAGAGACTCTTTTATTACACTCCTGTATTATCTTTTATTACACTTCTCTGTGTGTCTTGATATACTAAGGAGTGTAATATGTGTTACTCAAACCTCGGTTACTGATGAGGTCTTCTAAATCTCAATAAAGAAGACTCAAACTCGTCCAGTAGTAACAAAAGGTTTATTGAATAACTATGACAATAATTGCATGAGTTCTTTACTTTAACTTTGATACTCGTGATAAGGTTGACAAGATCTAACTACAGGAACTACACTAACCATCTGAGCTAATCTGATACACCTGCCCTTGTCACAGTCCATCCAAGAGAGAGAGACCCAATGTGGTTGCCTTTACCCCCCAGTTGGTTCGGCCCTCTAGTGATCATGTGGTGCTACTGATTACACATTGACCCCTTATGGATATGCACACACAGAGATCACTACAGAGACTATCTTCAATTTGCTGTGAATTAGAAAAGAGTAATACTTTTAAACAAGACACAATACTTGGATTTAACTGAGAAGCATTGCGAATAAATGAAGGTTGGGGCCAATATAACGAGGCAATGTTTAAGTCATCCAAAATTGAATCATCCACAGGTGGGTCGCAGCCCATGGGTGGGTCGCGGGCAGGTGTAAAAAGGGTCCGGGTGAACCCTGCAATTAACATAGGTATCCCAACTACTAGATAAGATCAGGATGGCAAACAGAAAGTTGCATGGAAATGGATTTTGTGAGGGGAGATACGGGAGAATGCATGGCCCAGGAGTGAGAAGTAGAGTGGACTGGCAGGCTGACAGACATCCCAACAGCAAGCCAGATGGTTTGCTGTAATTTGGAACCATCACATGGACAAGACTGACGCCGAGTAACGGACCATCGGGTCGTCACCAATCAATCCGACTCTTAGAACATAGAACAGTACAGCACAGAACAGGCCCTTCGGCCCTCGATGTTGTGCCGAGCCATGATCACCCTACTCAAACCCACGTATCCACCCTATACCCGTAACCCAACAACCCCCTCCTTAACCTTACTTTTATTAGGACACTACGGGCAATTTAGCATGGCCAATCCACCTAACCCGCACATCTTTGGACTGTGGGAGGAAACCGGAGCACCCGGAGGAAACCCACGCACACAGGGGGAGGACGTGCAGACTCCACACAGACAGTGACCCAGCCGGGAATCGAACCTGGGACCCTGGAGCTGTGAAGCATTTATGCTAACCACCATGCTACCTTCACTGAACTCAAGTCTTTTAATCAACTAAACTGAAATTGAGTAGCTTTTCAGGTTTACCCACCAAGACACTCAGTTCCCAGTTCTGTAGAGAAGCTAGCACAGGCCCCCACCCTGCAAGCCCTCCGATTACACACTCTCTCTGTCCTCTCGTTGGAAGGAGCTTTTGGGAAGCCAAACACCAGGTTGGAGATTTTACGCATCCATTCAAAATGTGTGAAGGATAACAGGGTTTGGAGAAAACTGTGTTTCTTTCGATCCTCACCCGCAGCAAGACTCACAGAATTTTAAATTCTCTATTGAAAGATTTAAACTGTATAATAGGGACCAGATTAAACATGGCACAGAACAATCACAGTCGGGCTCTTTCACAAGAGCTACCGAAGGAAAATCCTCAGAATTTTATGGAAATTCGCTGTCTTTGTCTGAACCACCCCAAAAAAATCATCATAAATCGTAAATGAAAAAAATATTGCTATCAATCCCAAAAGCAGCTTTTCCGAGTTTAAACCTATATGACTTTGTCTTACTCTCACAGTTTAATTTACAGTAATGTTCTGGATTCATCTTCCCCAACTATTTGTTGGCATACTGCATCTTCTCCTGTAAGATTATCTTTCTGGTTAAGGGCTATTAAGCCTAAATTTCTGTATCTTTCCTCTGCGTTAATCGTGGCTCAGTGGGTAATGATCTTGTCTCCACATCAGACGGTTGTGGGTTCACCTCCACATCTAGTCTAAGTGTAGTACTGCAGGGAGACTACCCTGATAGAAATGTCATTTTCCAGTTACCATGTTACATGGAGGCTCTGCCTCTCATGCGGATGTAAAAGATTCCATGGGACTACATTGAATAAGAGCAGAGAATTATACCTGATGTCGTAACTAACATTTATCCTTCAATCAACACCACAAAAACAGATTATCTGGTCTTTTTCACATTGCTGTTTGTGGGATCTTGCTGTGCATAAATTGGCAGTGGCTGTACTTCATTGGTTGCAAACTACTTTATACTCATGTAGTTGTGAAGGTGCTAGAAAAATGTAAATCTTGTTTTTTTTTCATAGTTCAAACATTGACATTAACCTCATGGCTCTCCTCTGCACTTTGAATTGTTGCGCGTTTTACTTGAGTGTTACGCGTTTTATTGGAGTGTATTAACACGCCTCCGTTTAAAGGCCGTGTGCTTAACACTACTACGGCTCTGTGTATGTAATTCTGCTCAGGAGTCGCCAGGTGCCGTATTTAGACACCTCACAAGTACATCAAGGTCAGGTTCAAAGTAATAAATCTGTACACCGATTAGTAAGTTCAAACGATTGATATTTATTATAACAAATATAATAAATACACATGCATACGCTAAAGAGACTAAGTTACTTCTAAACTAAACGACTAAAATACTAATCTAGACAGGAACAGGCAAGGTCAGGGAGCGAGGCCTTCGTCCCGTTCTTGGTCTGCAACTCTCAGGGTCTTAAAATCGTCAGGGTCTAGCAAAGTCTGGATCACGTAGCGATCGTTGTGGTGACACTTACAGTTCGATGGCTGGTGGCTCAACGGCTGGTGATGGAACTGGAGTCAGGATGCGATGTATCAGCAAAGCGATGAAAACAGCAGAGAGCCGGAGCCAAAAACAAACAGACCGGACCATGTGCGGGGTCTACTTTTATAGGTCCCCCAAAGTCCGTGCTTCTTCGGGGCGGTTCTCTACCTGCCGTGTATCGATTGGGCCTTCTCCCAATCGATATTTTCCAAACCCCCCAATCTGAGGGTCGCTTCTCGATGGGTGGGGCGGTCTCTATGGTTCTTTGTGATGGATACTATGGTGCCGTTTCGTCTGGGCGTCTACTCAAAAGTATCCATTCATACCTAAATGTTTCTATTGTGTGGGCCTGGATCTGGATCACCTCATTACTATGTAAATCGTTGTTGCCATTTACACCTTTAGCTGAGATTCTGCACCTGGCCACAAACTGGTTTCTGTACGTGCAGAATGCTAATTAGCCTTCTGCAAACTGCTTGTCCTTGCTAAGACTGTTTTCTCCCTGCAGCCTTAGCAGTTCTCCATTTTGTAGCCCAGTGTCCATCTTAGGTGGCTACAGAATATATCTCTACTTTCATTGAGTCATACAGTTTTGCAACACAGAACACAGAAAAAGGGTGGTATTGGTGGGGGTTGACACGTGTCAAGGGGAATCGCAACTGAGCGGGATTTCACTTCCTCGCCGCGGCTGAACTCCACCTCGGCAACCTCCCTTCCCTCCGGACTGCTGACCATGTCCAGGGCTCTCTACTCTGCCATAGTGAGGGGCCATAGGTCCAGAGGTTCCCCTCCTGTCTTCTCCTGCACCCGGTGGTTGCGTGCGGCCTTCTCCTCGGGGGAGGGGGAGGGGAGAAAATGACAGTGTTAGACGCATGCAGCCCAGGGAGTGGGTAGCTGGTAGCGTCAGTGGCCAGGGCACCCAGCCATGTGGTGGTCACTCGGCATACCGGCATGTGATGCAGGATGGGTTTCGGATGCCCTCCGGGTTGGTGGGGGGGTTGAGTTATGGGTGTGTGGGACGTGTGTTAGTGCTGGGAGCACAGTGTTGCCTACTCACCCTGGCCACCCTGAGGAGGTCGCACAGTTTTTTGCAGCACTGCTGACCTCCCCGAACGACATTGCCCACGGTGCTGACCACCTCTGCCACCTGCGTCCAGGCATAGCTAACGGCATTTGCTGGGAGCCTCCTTCCCGGGCCTGGGTACATGGTCGTCCACCTCTCCTCCATCGCGTCCAGAAAAGTCTCCAACTTGGCATCTGTGAACCTTGGTGCCACTTTCCTCGCTGCCATTTTGTTGGCTGGGATGGTCTGTGTGGAGAGTGCAGTGTGTATATCCGGCTGCAGCTTGTCAACCTCCTGAGTGTCAATCGTGAAACCGGCAAATCCGGCACCATTTCTCATTAGAATCGATTGTGTTCTACGTGGCGCCGGTGCTAGCCCCTTCACAGTAGCGGTGTGGCACCAATTTTGCTGTTGTGAAAGTCCACGAATTCTGCGTTGGCGTCAGCACTTAGCCTTAGAAACGGAGAATCCATCCCATGGTGCTTCCAGGTAAGTGGTACAACTGAAATCTTTTTCACTGCCCCTGTCTGGACTGCTCTTTCGCTTCCAGACAGGGGTTTTTTTTCTGGGGGGGCAGGTCTGTGTGGGTCCCTCTATTTGGGATTCCCAATGGGGGGGTCCCTCTAGTTAGGGGGCCCGTATGGGGAGTTCCTTTAGTTAGGGGTCCCTGTTGGAGGTTCCTTTAGCTAGAGGTCTCTGTGGGGGGTTCCTTTAGTTAAGGGGTCTCTGTGGGGGTCTCTGTAGTTAGGGGGTCCCTGGCGGGGTTCTCCCTATTGAGTGGATCCCTGGGGGGGGGGGGTCCCTCTAGTTAGGGTCCCTGTGGGGCTCCCCCTATTAAGGGGGTCCCTGTGGGGAGTCTCCCTATGAAGCGAGGTCCCTATGGGGGACTCCCTAGTTAGGTATTCCCGGGGGATGTGGGTCAGGTCACACCCATACTTGGGGGAAGCATCCAGATAATCCGGGGGTGGGAGGACTGCTTTGAGATGCGGGGTGGGGGGGCGTGGCCAGCTGCAGGACATTGCTATCAGGCCACACCACTGAAACTGGTGGCCCAATAATGGCATTTCCCCCAGGAATCCCACCTATTCCTCGCCATGCAAATTTATGCATGGTGAGGAATAATGAATTGCTTCCTGATTTGCACTCCCAGAGCGAATGTAAATCGGTAGCAATTTTCCTCTGGCAGGAAAATATAGTCTGCCTAACGGAGAATCTTGCCCAGTGTTGGTAAGGGAATTGTAATAGACTGGCAAGCCTTATTCAGTCACATCTGGCTGCGCAGATCAACAGTTTTTGTTGCTACTTTCCAGAGGAGACGTTTCAGATTTTGAAAAATAAGGTGGGTGAAAAATTATTTTGAATTTGAGACACCAGAATCAATTATTAACTTACAGTTGACTCCAAATGAAGAGACTAGACTTCTGCACCTCATCTGTGATTACACATTAAAAATACGCCACAAGTGCAGGGGGCTGTCAGCATTCTGGAGTAGTGTCTCCAAGGAGTATCCAGTGTTGATTAAAACAAGCATTTTGTTGCTCTTGCCCTTCACAACAACCTACACCGTGTCTGCGTGGGTTTCCTCCGGGTGCTCCGGTTTCCTCCCACAAGTCCCGAAAGACGTGCTGTGCTGTGAGGTGAATTGGACTTTCTGAATTCTCCCTCATGTACCTGAACAGGCGGCGGAATGGGATGACTAGGGGATTTTCACAGTAACCTCATTGCAGTTTTAACGTAAGCCTGCTTGTGACAATGAAGAATATTATTGTGACAATAATAAAAGATTATTAGATTACGTGTGAGGTTGGATTTTCCATCCTCACAAGGATGAAGACTCCAAATGAAGAGTAAAAAGTAACCGACTGAACTCTGCACCTCATATGTGCATTTCCCTCTCCTATGAATCTAATTGGAGTGAGATCGTGAAGACCAAGCAAGCTCACTTTTTACATTAAAGGTCAGCAAAATGGTGTGTTTCGAAGGCTACCCGACATGGGTCCCGTTGGCCGGCCAGTTTGTAAAAAGGTTTAAAAAACACTGGTCTATAGATTGCCAAACCCTTAAATTTAGAGTGTTCCAATCCTCTGAATGACTTGCACAGCAAACTCAAGGTAAGATAAAATTAAAAGGGTTGGTTTATTTTCGCACACGTGAGAGGGATTTTGCAATGGCCACCCAATTTCACTCACTCAGTAAATGGGAGCCAAAGAAAAGAAAAGGTTTTACATGTATCCAGAGCTCAGAATCAGAAGTATATTGGAAGGTTTCTTCCAAGGCGAGGTTGAATGATTTGAGGGTTATTTTTCTTTCCAGAGTGAGACTTCCACAATGGAGTGAGTTAGTCTTGGAGACGCGAGTACCGGAATTCCAGCAGTTGGCAGGTTTGATGTGAGCTGCCACCTGCTGCATGGTCAACAACACAGGCTGTTGCCTGGAGTTCTGTTCTCATTGGTACTTTCAGGATTGTTAAATTAAAGGATGGCAGCTGACCCATGTCTCAGCCATGAGATACTGGTTTCCGATTGTGAAACAAGGTCCTCTTCTTGAACCATTGTGTTATAACAGTTAATGCTTCGGCCATTAGCACCAATCTTGTAAAGTAGGACCTGTCTTTGTTCGAAGTTGGCCGGAGCAGACCATCTGTGTGCTGGGCCATTGTGTTGGCAGTGTTGGAATGTGTGTGTTATGCAAGTAGTGTAATATTCCAGACATTTGAGATGTTAGCCTTTGTTCACTGTGAAACTGCTCAGAAACCTTCGGAAGGCAGCATGTGACCAGCTGGAGCCACTTTGCCAACTCAACAGTTGCCCATTTTGAAAAAAATGGTTTTATAAAGTGGTCCAGAAGACAAATAAATATTTTTTTCTCACGACTTGACCATGACAATAGTGAGAGTCAAAATTGTTGGCCTCC
This sequence comes from Scyliorhinus canicula, assembly GCF_902713615.1. Classification (NCBI taxonomy): domain Eukaryota; kingdom Metazoa; phylum Chordata; class Chondrichthyes; order Carcharhiniformes; family Scyliorhinidae; genus Scyliorhinus; species Scyliorhinus canicula. Next base: position 82,543,249 of record NC_052146.1, on the reverse strand, counting down.
TGTTATAATCTTCCCGTCTTCTCAAGGCTCGGAAAAGGTGTCAGGGAATTGGAGGATTGCAAATGTTGTGCCTTTTTCAAAAAAAAATATCGTAAGGAAAAGCCCAAGCAATAACAGACAATTCAGTTTAACATCAGTAGTACGCAGGCTTCCAAAAACAATTATTTGAGATAGAATTAGTGGTCACAAGGAAAAATGCGGGTTGATTCAGAAGAGCCAGCATGGAAATTGTGTTGCTGGAAACTAACTTGCTGGAGATTTTTGAGGAGGTAACAGAAAGGGTTGACGAGGGTAATGCTGTTGATGTGGTGTACGTGGACTTTCAGAAGGTATTCAAATAGCACCACTCAACAGACCTGTGAGAAAAGTTATAGCTCATGGAGTAAAAGGGACAGTAGCAACATGGATACAAAATTGGCTGAATAATAGAAAGCAGAGAGTAATGGTCAACGGATATTTTTCAGGCTGGAGGAAGGTTTGTAGTGGAGTTCCCTTGGGGGCAGCATGGTAGCACAGTGGTTAGCACAGTTGTTTCTCAGCTCCAGGGTCCCAGGTTCGATTCCCGGCTTGGGTCACTGTCTGTGCGGAGTCTGCACTTTCTCCCCGTGTTTGCATGGGTTTCCTTCGGGTGCTCTGGTTCCCCCCACAGTCCAAAGATGTGCAGGTTTGGTGGATTGGCTATGCTAAATTGCCCTTAGTGTCCAAAAAGGGTTGGATGGGGGTTTGGCGATGGGGTGGAGGTGTGGGGATAGGGTGGAGGTATGGGCTTGGGTTGAGTGCTCTTTCCAGGGGCCGGTGTGGACTCATGGGTCGAGTGGCCTCCTTCTGCACTGTAAATTCTGTGGTATTGGGACCCTTGATTTTCCTGATATATATTAATGATGTAGATCTTGGTGTGTAGGGGACAATTTCAAAGTTTGCAGATGACAGAAAACTTGGAAGTATTGTAAACGTGAAGGGGTCAGTGCAGACTTTGCAAAGGATACAGACAAGTTGGTGGATTGGGCAGATAGGTGGCAGATGAAGTTCAGTGCGAAGAAGTGCAGTAAATGAAGAGATGCTGTTCTGGATTTAAGAAGATTTAATCGGTGAGAACTGCCAGAAAAATCTGACCGGTATTAGGAAATAAAGGACTTCTGGCAATGTCATGTAAAGACAAATGCACGAAAAGTGGCTCCCAGCAAGGTCTTGTGTTTGATCTCTTTTACCCATTTTTCAGGGATTTTTGGTGACCAAGCCCAGTGAGTTGAATAGATGAACCCTTCCCCGATGGTGGGATGTCAAAATCATCGACAAAGAAGGCCAATATTAAAAAGGCTCAGGAGGGAAGCCCGTCGAAGGAAGGTGAAGGAGGTAAGATGGCTACTGCGCCCATTACACTAGACATGTTGGTCATGGTAATGGCGCAGGAGCTTGAAAGGTTTGGCAAACACGGATAGGCAGTTTGAGCGGCAAGGCCAGGATATTTAGGAATCTGCGGCCGAGGAACGAACACAGTACGTACATAGTAGACACAAGAGTAATCAACAGAGAAAATACATTTAATATTTAAAGCCACTTTTAAAGAGGCTTTGGGCCTAATCCGTGAACAGTTGGTGCGAACTCCAAACGTGATGAAGACACAAGGCGAGATGCTGATGGGGGTGGAGGAGCACTTGTCATGGCACGAGGATCAATTCACCTTGGCGGAGGCAGAATTGCTTCCGGTGGTGGAAACCAATAAAGGACCTCAAGAATATGCCACGGCGGTTACATTTCAGGTTGCTGGGGCTGCCAAAGGGAGTGGAGGGCCCGAAGCCGATCCAGTATTTTTCCTAAATGTTTTCTCGGCTAGTGGGAGGGGCTAAAGTGTTCGCCTCTCCGTAATTGGATAGAGCACATCAGGAATTCAGGCAAAAGGGCAGCACGGTGGCCTAGTGGTTAGCACAACCGCCTCACGGCGCTGAGGTCCCAGGTTCGATCCCGGCTCTGGGTCACTGTCCGTGTGGAGTTTGCACATTCTCCCCGTGTCTGCGTGGGTTTCGCCCCCACAACCCAAAAATGTGCAGAGTAGATGGATTGGCCACGCTAAATTGCCCCTTAATAGAAAAAATAATTGGGTAATCTAAATTTTAAAAAAAAGGAATTCAGGCAAAAAGGGTCGTGAGTCTGTGGAATTCCCTGCCCAGTGAAGCAGTTGAGGCTACATAGTTAAATGTTTTTAAGGCAAAGGTAGATAGATTTTTGAACAGTAAAGGAATAAAAGTTACCGTGAGCGGGCAGATAACTGGAATTGAGTCCGCAAAAAGATCAGCCATTATCTTTTCATAGAATTTACAGTGCAGAAGGAGGCCATTCGGCCCATCGAGTCTGCACCGGTTCTTTGAAAGAGCACACTACCCAAGCCCACACCTCAACCCTATCGCCATAACCCAGTAACCCCACCCAACACTCAGGGCAATTTTGGGCACTGAGGGCAATTTATCATGCCCAATCCACCTAACCTGCACATCTTTGGACTGTGGGAGGAAACCGAAGCACCCGGAGGAAACCCACGCACACACGGGGAGGATGTGCAGACTCCACACAGACAGTGAACCAAGCCGGGAATCGAACCTGGGACCCTGGAGCTGTGAAGCAATTGTGCTAACCACCATGCTACTGTGCTGCCCAAAATCTTATTGAATGGCGGAGCAGATTCAAGGGGCCAGATGGAATACTCCTGCTCCTAGTTCTTACTTTCTTATGTTCTTAAAAGTCAAGACCGAATGAGCCACTGCGGGTGGTGATAATATGCTTGCACGATTATCAAAGGAAGGAGAAGGTCTTGGAGTGGGCGAAAAGGATTCGGAATATTGACTGGGACGAGCATGCGATCTGAATATGTCAAGATATTGGAACTGAGTTGGCGAAGAGACGGACTGCCTTCATCAGGGCGGAGGCAATATTTTATAATAAAAGTGTGAGGTTGGGGTGGTGACTATCAGTTTCAATGGATTCAAATTATCATTTTTTTGACACACCTGAGCAAGCAGAGACCTTCATCAAAGAAAAGTTTGGGCCGCTGTGAAGAGGACTATTTTGGACTCTACGCATGAAGGGGAATGTCTGTATGATATATATGTATGCTGCTGTGCTTACCACTGTTTCACTTTTGCTCTGTTGGGGGAGGTTTGTTAATTTTGTCGAGGTTTGGGCACGGTTGTGGGTGGAAGGGATATATTGGCTGTTGTTTGAGGGGATATGGTAAGGTGTTTGGGAGCCACTTTGCTAGCAATAGGGAGAAGGGGGCTAGCAAACGGGAAGAGGTTGCAGCCTGTTGAACCAGGTAGGGAGGGGCGCAATAGGTCAAGCTGTAGGTTTGTGTTTGTGTGGTGGTGGGATGGGGAGGATATGGTGCCAAGCAGTCCATGGGGACATAGCCTCAAAATAAGCGGAAGTAGATTTAGGACTGAGTTTGGGAGGAACTTCTTCACCCAAAGGATTGTGAATATATGGAATTCCTTGCACAGTAAAGCAGTTGAGGCTCCTTCATTAAATGTTTTTAAGGTAAAGATAGATAGTTTTTTGAAGAATAAAGGGATTAAGGGTTATGGTGTTTGGGCCGGAAAGTGGAGCTGAGTCCACAAAAGATCAGCCATGATCTCATTGAATGGCGGAGCAGGCTCGAGGGGCCAGATGGCCTACTGCTCCTAGTTCTTATGTTCTTATGTATGATTTCCTCTTACCGACATCACCTTCGAACCTGCCCTCAACTTGCTGTCGAAATTGCCCAAATTCTTTGGCATGGCTACCACTACAGGAGTATCTGAAAGCGCCCACAACCCCAACATTTTACAAGAACCTGCCTCCATTCGCACTCATAAAGCCTCCGTCGCCTTATTCCAGTCCTGCACCTTCTCCACATTTGCTGCTTAATAATAGTGCAATAATAGGCCAAACCCCTGGATGCTGCCCCCTCTGGAGCATCGCCTTCCCTATCCTAGCTATCTTCCTTTCCCACACAAATGACGAGACCAGCCTGTCCACCCCTCAAAAAAATGACTTTCGCAAAAGACCGGCAGACACTGGAACAGAAACCGTGGCAAAATATTAATTTTTACTGCCTGCACCCGATCTGCCAATGACAAAGGGAGATGTCCCATCTCATCAAGTCCTCCTTCAACCTCTCCATCAGGCTCATGAAATTTAGCTTATGAAGTCGTACCCAGTCCCAAGCCCCAAATACCTAAAATGTCGCAACCCAAAATGGCAACCCTCTCACTCCCGCCACTGCACCTGGAGAAGACACCACAAAGTATTCACTTTTCTCTAAATTACTACCCTGAAAACGCCCCAAATTTCCTTAGAAGCCCCATTATGTCCCTTACCGATGAGCCCGGGTTCAAAATGTACAGCAGCAAATTGTACTCGTACAGGGACACCCTGTGCTCCACCCCCCCTCACTATCCCCCCTCCATAAGTCCGAAACCCTCAGCACAACAGCCAAAGGTTCAATCCCCAATATGAACAGCAGGGGGGACATGGGGTAGCCCTGCCTCAATCCCGGATTTAGTGGGGTAAGAGAAATGCCATGAACAAAGGAGACTGCTATATGTATATTACATTCATTGATCTCACCAAGGTATTCTGACCATAAAAATGAAGATAATTGGTTGCCTGCCGAGTTGCTCAATGTGGTATCCTTTTGCCCTGACAGCATGATGGGTAAGGTCAGTTATGACAGGGAAACATTGGAACCCTCTGAGATCCGCAATGGGTTCAAGCAGTGTTATGTTCTGGCACAGGGACTCTGAGGCATAATCTTTGCTCCTATCAGATACCTTCAGGTCGTCTACTTACTTACCAAAGCTGATAAAAAGCTGGTCAGTCTTGTTCACCTGAGATCCTAGACAAAGGTGTGCCAAGCCCTCAGAGAGCTGCTCCACACCTACGATGCCACGGCAGCAGTCCATACCACCCAACACCTTCAGCAGCAAGTGAACAGACTCTCTCACACCTGTAGAAAGTTTAGTTTAACCATCAGCATCAGGAAGACAAATGTCATGGTCCAGTATGTTGCCATACCGCCATCTACATGGACAATGTGACACTGGAAGTTGATGATAGCCTTATTTACCTAGACTCCACAATCACCAGCACTTGAGGCTAAAATCAACATATCGCAAAATCTTCAAAGAAGATTCATTTTTGTAAGCTTAAGGTTTGCAGCCACTAATATTCACAATTTTGTAGTCTGCATTTTATTTCTGTTCTGCTCCTGATTTTAAGCTTAATTAAAGTAATTTTGTCTTTACTCTTACTTGGTAACATTGATCTTAACCCAGCGATAATGGTGCTTTGATTAATTATTCAATAATAATCAGGAAGCACCTCGGAAAAGAGAAACCTGTCAGGAAGCCCCCCCAAAAAGAGATCCCTAGTGGGAGGCTAGAGAGCAGTCCAGACAGAGGAAGTGAAACAAATTACTGTTGTAACACTCACCTGAGCATACACCTGCTGGCTCAGACAAGAGGAAGCACCACATGTCAATTCCTGGAAAGAGAAAACAGTGACCTGTGTTTAAATCCCTCAGATCCTTGAGCTGCAAGCTATTCATTAATCTGCCTCACTGGGCTGTGATTGACAGCTTCCACACACACAGCTGTCAGCCTTGCTTCATTTATCTTCCTTCACAGCTGAGTATCTCTGAAGTGCTCTAACCACAATGTTTATAAACATCAACCACTTCAAAGAGAGTGAAGTGCATTCCAATCACCCCCCATGCTTTATTGATTTTGAAGTGCTCAGCTGAAAATCGACAGCACTTAACCCTCTTGGCACTGCCCATGGCAAGCGGCAGTGCCCAGGCAGTGCCAGGGTTCTGCTCATCAGGTGTCCATCATGGAGGACCTGCTGTGATTCATGTTGCTGTTCTGTCACATTAACATGAATGGACAATTTATCATGTGGGGACTATCAGGCATAAAGGCCTGATAATGATATGTAGATATATTCAAATGGAGATCCGACTTTTAAAGGTGGTCACTCCTACCAATATTGTCATGGACAGATGCTTCTGTGGCAGGATGAGGTCAAGTATGTTTTTCTCTTTTCTTAGTTCCCTCACCCCTGTGACAGACCAGCCTTCAGGACCTGACCAGCTTGGTCTGTGCTGGTACTACCGAGTCACTCTTGGTGATGGGCGTTGAAGTCCCTTGGCCAGAGTTTTTAAACATTTGGTTATTAGGATGTAGACGTCATTGGCTGGGCAAGAAATTGTTGCCCATCCCTATTTGCCTTTGAACTGAGTGGCTTGCTAGGCAATTTCAGTGGGGGGCAGTTAAGAAACAACTGCATTGCTGTGTGGGTCTGGAGTCACATTTAGGCCAAATTGGGTTAGGTTGGCAGATTTCCCTCCCTGAACAACGTTAGCGAACCAAATGGTTCAACCAGAGGCGATTGCCACGGTAAAGGGGCAGCATGGTAGCATGGTGGTTAGTATAAATGCTTCACAGCTCCAGGGTCCCAGGTTCGGTTCCCGGCTGGGTCACTGTCTGTGTGGAGTCTGCACGTCCTCCCCGTGTGTGCGTGGGTTTCCTCCGGGTGCTCCGGTTTCCTCCCACAGTCCAAAGATGTGCAGGTTAGGTGGATTGGCCATGCTAAATTGCCTGTAGTGTCCTAAAAAAGTAAGGTTGGGGGGGGGGGGGGTTGTTGGGTTACGGGTATAGGGTGGATACGTGGGTTTGAGTAGGGTGATCATTGCTCGGCACAACATCGAGGGCTGAAGGGCCTGTTCTGTGCTGTACTGTTCTATGTTCTATGTTCTATGTAAAGGTGGCAGTGTTGAAGACATCAATCGAGGTGAGGGAGCAAGGAGAAAAGTTAAAGGGGCTGGAGGAGGCATTGTCGCAATATGCACCGGCATCTCCCACCCTTTAAAATGAAGGCGCCTGAGCCACTTAAGAACTAATTTTTAGTGCAAGCCAGCCTCGACTCCGAGAAACTGTCTCAGAAGAAAAGGAGAAGACTTAAGTGTAAGACAAGTATATAATTTAGAGAAACTTAAAACAAAGACAGGTACTAGGAGACACACCTTCACTGAAAGTGCCAGAAATGTTGGGAATAAAGTCTGTGAGAGGTAATTAGATATAAAAACAGCAAAGGTTGAGAATACACCTTCAAAGAAGAATTAAAGTCCCAGATGTAGGTTACAGTGGCAGAGTTTGTACATCAGAGCAATGAGTTTCAAGGAGGACTTTGATGGGCAGGTTGAGTTAATAGAGAAAGGGCAACAGAGGGAGATTGTTGTTCATCTCAAAAGGGTAGTGTTGTACTCAGGAGGAGAGATGAAACTGAAACTGAACTCACGGCAAGCATGATTATTGTGTTTAAAATTCTGCTCTTCAATGAGGCACCATTTTAATAAGGGTGGTCTGTAGTTTCTGCTTTCCATTGGGTGTCTGTTCTCTCCTCTTCTATTTCTGCATCTTGTTCAACAGCATCAGTTGTATGAGTATTAGTGACGTAATGCACATTTGTTCCAACACAAAACTCACCGATTGGCACCTCATCCACCACCTTAAACATTCACTCCCTCCATCACCGGCGAACAATGGTGGCAGTGTGTACCATCTACAGAAATGCACTGCAGGAACTCACCAACGCTCCTTCGACAATATCTTCTAAACCTGAGACTTCTGCCACCCAGAATAATAAAGGCAGTAGACATATGGGAATACCCCTCCAAGTCCCAGACTACCCTGACTTGGAAATATCTCACCGTTCTTTCACTGTTATTGGACCAAAACGCTGGAGTTGACTCCCGAACAGCAATGTGAGTGTACCCACACCACATGGACTTCAATAGTTCAAGAGGGCAGCTCATCATCACCTTCTCGATGTCAATTAGGGAAGGGTAACAAATGCTGGCCTAGCCAATGAGGCTTACATCTGAGAGTGAATACAAGCAGATAAAGCAACCTGGCAGCTGGTGATCACATATAATAATCTTTATTACTGTCGCAAGTAGGCTTATATTAACACTGCAATGAAGTTAAAAAAAAATAAATTCAGAATACTCAATTCGTTTTTCCAATTAAGGGACAATTTAGCGTGGCCAATTCACCGACCCGGCACATCTTTGGGTTGTGGGGGTGAGGCCACAGGCACGGGGAGAATGTGCAAACTCCACACGGACAGTGGCCCACGGCCGGGATTGAACCCAGGTTCTCAGTGCCACGAGGCAGAAGTACTAACCACTATGCCACTGTGCTGCCCAACACTGCAATGAAGTTACTGTGAAAATGTCAATTGGTCTCCATGCAGAGGTCAGAGGGAGATTAAGTCTTCCATGTTTCTTCTTCAGTTCTCTGTGGAAGGCAGGTCAGAAGCACAGTGCCGTAATCTCCACCACATCTGGGGCTAGGAGTCAGATCCCGTACCAATCTCAGCCAGACTGGCAATTGGACCCCGTGCAGTTCTCCTCCACACTGGCAGCACGCGTGCACAGTGGTTAGCACTGTTGCTTCACAGCGCCAAGGACCTGGGTTCGATTTCCAACTTGGGTCACTGTCTGTGCTGAGTCTGCACGTTCTCCCTGTGTTTGCGTGGGTTTCCTCCTGGTGCTCCGGTTTCCTCCCACAAGTTCTTGTTACTTGTTAAGGTGAATTGGACATTCTGAACCATAAAACCTCCTCATTCATTCACTGTTACTATACCAAAATATTTTGAGGAGATCAGTTCAACACCACTGGGTTCCGCTGTGAAGCCTACAAAGGCTGGATTTCATTTCAGGGCTCACATAACGAGGTTAATTGGGGGAGGTGTGAATCATAGAATCCCTACAGTGCAGAAGGAGGCCATTCGGCCAATCGAGACTGCATCATCCCTCTGAAGGAACACCCTACGTAGGAACACCAATCCCCGTAACCTCACTTAATTTTTGGACACCAAGTGGCCAATCCACTTAACATGCACATCTTTGGACTATGGGAAGAAACGAGATCCGGAGGAAATCCACGCTGACACAGGGAGAAAGTGCAATCTCTGCGTTAGGCAGCAGCAGTTCTAACTACTGGACCACCGTGTTGCTTTTATTTTTGGAAACACAATGAAGGATAATGCCTGCTATGCAGAGCGGAAACTGAGGTAGAGATCAGGGAGAAATTGAACAAAATAGAACCCAAAAAACATGTTTATTCACCAATTAAAATACAAGAAGGTGGATAGCTGGAGAAGCATCAGGGCTTCAGGTCAGTGTGATGGGGGGATGGGGATCAGTGTGATTGGGGGAATGGGGGTCAGTGTGATTGGGGGGATGGGGTTCAGTGTGATTGGGGTATGGGGTCAGTGTGATTGAGGGGATGGGGGTCAGTGTGATTGGGGGATGGGGGTCAGTGTGATTGGGGGGATGGGGGTCAGTGTGATTGGGGGGACGGGGGTCAGTGTGATTGAGGGGATGGGGTTCAGTGTAATTGGGGGGATGGGGGTCAGTGTGATTGGGGGGATGGGGGTCAGTGTGATTGGGGGGGATGGGGGTCAGTGTGATTGAGGGGATGGGTTTCAGTGTGATTGGGGGATGGGGGTCAGTGTGATTGGGGGATGGGGGTCAGTGTGATTGGGGGGATGGGGGTCAGTGTGATTGGGGGGATGGGGGTCAGTGTGATTGAGGGGATGGGGTCAGTGTGATTGGGGGATGGGGTCAGTGTGATTGAGGGGATGGGGGTCAGTGTGATTGGGGGGATGGGGGTCAGTGTGATTGGGGGGATGGGGGTCAGTGTGATTGGGGGATGGGGGTCAGTGTGATTGGGGGATGGGGGTCAGTGTGATTGGGGGGATGGGAGTCAGTGTGATTGGGGGGACTGGGGTCAGTGTGATTGGGGGGATGGAGGGTCAGTGTGATTGGGGGGATGGGGGTCAGTGTGATTGGGGGGATGGGGGGTCAGTGTGATTGGGGGGATGGGGGTCAGTGTGATTGGGGGATTGGGGGGATGGGGTCAGTGTGATTGGGGGATGGGGGTCAGTGTGATTGGGGGGATGGGGGGTCAGTGTGATTGGGGGGATGGGGTCAGTGTGATTGGGGGATGGGGGTCAGTGTGATTGGGGGGATGGGGGTCAGTGTGATTGGGGGATGGGGGTCAGTGTGATTGGGGGATGGGGGTCAGTGTGATTGGGGATGGGGTCAGTGTGATTGGGGGATGGGGGTCAGTGTGATTGGGGGGATGGGGTCAGTGTGATTGGGGGATGGGGGTCAGTGTGATTGGGGGGATGGGGGTCAGTGTGATTGGGGGATGGGGGTCAGTGTGATTGGGGGGATGGGGGGTCAGTGTGAGTGGGGGGATGGGGGTCAGTGTGATTGGGGGGATGGGGGTCAGTGTGTTTTGGGGGATGGGGTCAGTGTGATTGGGGGGGATGGGGGCCAGTGTGATTGGGGGGTCAGTGTGATGGGGGGATGGGGGTCAGTGTGATTGGGGATGGGGGTCAGTGTGATTGGGGGCATGGGGGTCAGTGTGTTTTGGGGGATGGGGGGTCAGTGTGATTGGGGGATGGGGGGTCAGTGCGATGGGGGGATGGTGGTCAGTGTGATTGGGGGATGGAGGTCAGTGTGATTGGGGGGATGGTGGTCAGTGTGATTGGGGGATGGGGTCAGTGTGATTGGGGGGGGTGGGGGTCAGTGTGATTGGGGGATGGGGTCAGTGTGATTGGGAGGATGGGGGTCAGTGTGATTGGGGGATGGGGGGTCAGTGCGATGGGGGATGGGGGTCAGTGTGATGGGTGGATGGGGGTCAGTGTGATTGGGGGATGGGGGCCAGTGTGATTTGGGGGATGGGGGTCAGTGTGATTGGGGGATGGGGGTCAGTGTGATTGGGGTGGATGGGGGTCAGTGTAATTGGGGGATGGGGGTCAGTGTGATTGGGGGGGATGGGGGTCAGTGTGATTGGGGGGATGGGGGTCAGTGTGATTGGGGGGATGGGGGTCAGTGTGATTGGGGGGGATTGGGGGGTCAGTGTGATTGGGGGGGATGGGGGTCAGTGTGATTGGGGGGAATGGGGGTCAGTGTGAGTGGATGGGTCAGTGTGATTGGGGGATGGGGGTCAGTGTGATTGGGGTGGATGGGGGTCAGTGTAATTGGGGGATGGGGGTCAGTGTGATTGGGGAGATGGGGGTCAGTGTAATTGGGGGATGGGGGACAGTGTGATTGGGGGATGGGGTCAGTGTGATTGGGGGGATGGGGGTCAATGTGATTGGGGGGATGGGGGGTCAGTGTGATTGGGGGATGGGGTCAGTGTGATTGGGGGATGGGGGACAGTGTGATTGGGGGGGATGGGGGTCAGTGTGATTGGGGGGATGGGGGTCAATGTGATTGGGGGGGGATAGGGGTCAGTGTGATTGGGGGATGGGGGGTCAGTGTGATTGGGGGGAATGGGTGGGTCAGTGTGATTGGGGGGGATGGGGGTCAGTGTGATTGGGGGATGGGGGTCAGTGAGATTGGGGGAATGGGGGGTCAGTGTGATTGGGGGGATGGGGGTCAGTGTGATTTGGGGGATGGGGGTCAGTGTGATTCGGGGGATGGGGGTCAGTGTGATTGGGGGGATGGGGTCAGTGTGATTGGGGGGGATGGGGGTCAGTGTGATTGGGGGGATGGGGGTCAGTGTGATTGGGGGATGGGGGTCAGTGTGATTGGGGGGAATGGGTGGGTCAGTGTGATTGGGGGGGATGGGGGTCAGTGTGATTGGGGGATGGGGTCAGTGAGATTGGGGGATGGGGGTCAGTGTGTGATTGGGGGGATGGGGGTCAGTGTGATTGGGGGATGGGGGTCAGTGTGATTTGGGGGATGGGGGTCAGTGTGATTGGGGGGATGGGGGTCAGTGGATTGGGGGGATGGGGGTCAGTGTGATTGGGGGGATGGGGTCAGTGTGATTGGGGGATGGGGGTCAGTGTGATCGGGGGATGGGGGTCAGTGTGATTGGGGGATGGGGGTCAGTGTGATTGGGGGATGGGGGTCAGTGTGATTGGGGGGGATGGGGTCAGTGCAATGGGGGGGATGGGGGTCAGTGAGATTGGGGGGATGGGGGTCAGTGTGATTGGGGGAGATGGGGTCAGTGCGATGGGGGGGATGGGGGTCAGTGTGATTGGGGGGATGGGGGTCAGTGTGATTGGGGGTCAGTGTGATTGGGGGGGATGGGGGTCAGTGTGATTGGGGGATAGGGGTCAGTGTGAGTGGGGGGATGGGGGTCAGTGTGATTGGGGGATGGGGGTCAGTGTGATTGGGGGGGATGGGGTCAGTGCAATGGGGGGGATGGGGGTCAGTGAGATTGGGGGGATGGGGGGTCAGTGTGATTGGGGGAGATGGGGTCAGTGCGATGGGGGGATGGGGGTCAGTGTGATTGGGGGGATGGGGGTCAGTGTGATTGGGGGTCAGTGTGATTGGGGGGGATGGGGGTCAGTGTGATTGGGGGATAGGGGTCAGTGTGAGTGGGGGGATGGGGGGTCAGTGTGATTGGGGGGATGGGGGTCAGTGTGATTGGGGGGATGGGGGTCAGGTGATTGGGGGGATGGGGGTCAGTGCGATGGGGGGGATGGGGGTCAGTGTGATTGGGGGGATGGGGGGTCAGTGTGATTGGGGGATAGGGGTCAGTGTGATTGGGGGGATGGGGGTCAGTGTGATTGGGGGTCAGTGTGATTGGGGGGATGGGGGTCAGTGTGATTGGGGGTCAGTGTGATTGGGGGGGTTGGAGGTCAGTGTGATTGGGGATGGGGTTCAGTGTGATTGGGGGATGGGGGTCAGTGCGATGGGGGGGATGGGGGTCAGTGTGATTGGGGGATGGGGGTCAGTCTGATTGGGGGGGATGGGGTCAGTGTGATTGGGGGATGGGGTCAGTGTGATTGGGGGTATGGGGGTCAGTGTGATTGGGGGATGGGGGTCAGTGTGATTGGGGGGGATGGGGTCAGTGTGATTGGGGGATGGGGGTCAGTGTGATTGAGGGGATGGGGGTCAGTGTGATTGGGGGGGATGGGGTCAGTGTGATTGGGGGGATGGGGGTCAGTGTGATTGGGGGGGATGGGGGTCAGTGTGATTGGGGGGATGGGGGTCAATGTGATTGGGGGGATGGGGGTCAGTGTGATTGGGGGATGGGGGTCAGTGTGATTGGGGGGGATGGGGGTCAGTGTGATTGGGGGGATGGGGGTCAGTGTGATTGGGGGATGGGGTCAGTGTGATTGGGGGTATGGGGGTCAGTGTGTTGGGGGATGGGGGTCAGTGTGATTGGGGGGGATGGGGGTCAGTGTGATTGGGGGGGATGGGGGTCAGTGTGATTGGGGGTCAGTGTGATTGGGGGAATGGGGGTCAGTGTGATTGGGGGGATGGGGGTCAGTGTAATTGGGGGATGGGGTCAGTGTGATTGGGGGATGGGGTCAGTGTGATTGGGGGGGTATGGGGTCAGTGTGATTGGGGGGGTATGGGGTCAGTGTGGTGGGGAGGGTATGGGGTCAGTGTGATGGGGAGGGTATGGGGTCAGTGTGATGGGGAGGGTATGGGGTCAGTGTGATGGGGGGGATGGGGGTCAGTGTGATGGGGGGGGATGGGGTCAGTGTGATGGGGGGTCAGTGTGATTGGGGGATGGGGGCAGTGTGTTGGGGGATGGGGTCGTGTGTGGGGGATGGGGTCAGTGTGATGGGGGGATGGGTCAGTGTGATGGGGGATGGGGTCAGTGTGATTGGGGGGATGGGGTCAGTGTGATGGGGAGGGTATGGGGTCAGTGTGATGGGGAGGGTATGGGGTCAGTGTGATTGGGGGGGTTGGAGGTCAGTGCGATTGGGACGTTGGGGTCTGTATTGGGAGGGTAGGGTCCGGGTTGTTTCACAAGTTGGATGGGGAGGGATGTGATTGGTCGTGTGATGGGGGGGATGGGGGTCAGTGTGATTGGGGGATGGGGGTCAGTGTGATTGGGGGGGATGGGGGTCAGTGTGATTGGGGGGATGGGGTCAGTGTGATTGGGGGATGGGGTCAGTGTGATTGGGGGTATGGGGGTCAGTGTGATTGGGGGATGGGGGTCAGTGTGATTGGGGGGATGGGGGTCAGTATGATTGGGAGGATGGGGGTCAGTGTGATTGGGAGGATGGGGGTCAGTGTGATTGGGGGGATGGGGGTCAGTATGATTGGGAGGATGGGGGTCAGTGTGATTGGGAGGATGGGGGTCAGTGTGATTGGGGGGATGGGGGTCAGTATGATTGGGAGGATGGGGGTCAGTGTGATTGGGAGGATGGGGGTCAGTATGATTGGGAGGATGGGGGTCAGTGTGATTGGGAGGATGGGGGTCAGTGTGATTGGGGGGATGGGGATCAGTGTGATTGGGGGGATGGGGGTCAGTGTGATTGGGGGATGGGGGTCAGTGTGATTGGGGGGATGGGGGTCAGTGTGATTGGGGGATGGAGGTCAGTGTGATTGGGGATGGGGTCAGTGTGATTGGGGGGGATGGGGGTCAGTGTGATTGGGGGATGGGGGTCAGTGTGATTGGGGGATGGGGTCAGTGTGATTGGGGGGATGGAGGTCAGTGTGATTGGGGGATGGGGTCAGTGTGATTGGGGGGATGGGGGTCAGTGTGATTGGGGGTGGGGGTCAGTGTGATTGGGGGGATGGGGGTCAGTGTGATTGGGGGATGGGGTCAGTGTGATTGGGGGATGGGGTCAGTGTGATTGGGGGGATGGGGGTCAGTGTGATTGGGGGATGGGGGGTCAGTGTGATTGGGGGATGGGGGTCAGTGTGATTGGGGGGATGGGGGTCAGTGTGATTGGGGGGATGGGGGTCAGTGTGATTGGGGGGATGGAGGTCAGTGTGATTGGGGATGGGGGTCAGTGTGATTGGGGGATGGAGGTCAGTGTGATTGGGGGGGTTGGAGGTCAGTCTGATTGGGGGCGATGGGGGTCAGTGTGATTGGGGGGGATGGGGTCAGTGTGATTGGGGGGATGGGGGTCAGTGTGATTGGGGGATGCGGGTCAGTGTGATTGGGGGATGGGGGTCAGTGTGATTGGGGGGATGGGGTCAGTGTGATTGGGGGATGGGGTCAGTGTGATTGGGGGATGGGGGTCAGTGTGATTGGGGGGATGGGGGTCAGTGTGATTGGGGGGATGGGGGTCAGTGTGATTGGGGGATGGGGTCAGTGTGATTGGGGGGATGGGGGTCAGTGTGATTGGGGGGATGGGGGTCAGTGTGATTGGGGGATGGGGTCAGTGTGATTGGGGGATGGGGGTTAGTGTGATTGGGGGATTCGCTTCAGTGTGATTGGGGGGATGGGGTTCAGTGTGATTGGGGGATGGGGTCAGTGTGATTGGGGGATGGGGGTCAGTGTGATTGGGGGGATGTGGGTCAGTGTGATTGGGGGGATGGGGGTCAGTGTGATTGGGGGATGCGGGTCAGTGTGATTGGGGGGATGGGGGTTAGTGTGATTGGGGGATTCGCTTCAGTGTGATTGGGGGATGGGGTTCAGTGTGATTGGGGGGATGGGGGTCAGTGTGATTGGGGGATGGGGATCAGTGTGATTGGGGGATGGGGGTCAGTGTGATTGGGGGTTGGAGGTCAGTGTGATTGGGGGGGATGGGGGTCAGTGTGATTGGGGGCGTGGGGTTCAGTGTAATTGGGGGGATGGGGTTCAATGTCATTGGGTAGGATGGGGTCTGCGATTGGGGCGGATGGAGGTCAGTGCGATTGGGGGATTGGTTTAGTATGATTGGCGGGATGCGGGTCTTTGCAATGGAGCGGAGGGGAACAGTGTGATTGGGGGGATGGGGAACAGTGTGATTGGAGGGGGGGGGGCGGTTCAGTGTGATTGGTGGAGTGGAGGGGATGAGGGCCAGTATGTTGGGATGTATGGGGTTCAGTGTGTTTGGGGGGATGGGGTCAGTGTGATTCGGGGGATGGGGGTCAGTGTGATTGGGGGGATGGGGTCAGTGTGATTGGGGGATGGGGTCAGTGTGATTGGGGGATGGGGGTCAGTGTGATTGGGGGGATGGGGTCAGTGTGATTGGGGGGATGGGGGTCAGTGTGATTGGTGGGATGGGGTCAGTGTGATTGGGGGGATTGGGTCAGTGTGATTGGGGGGATGGGGTCAGTGTGATTGGGGGGATGGGGTCAGTGTGATTGGGGGATGGGTTTTGGTGTGACTGGAGAGATGGGGAACAGTGTGATTGGTGGGGGATGGGTTGGGGGCCAGTATGTTGGGATGTATGGGGTTCTGTGTGATTGGGGGGATGGGTGTCAGTGTGATTGGGTCAGTGTATTTCAGGGGATTGGGGGGTTGGGGGCAGTGTGTTTGGGGGGATGGGGGTCAATTTGATCCAGCTTTGCAGGAGTTTCCATGATGACGGTACTTTTCGTACGGGTTCCATGTCACTGGATTACATCTGCCCCGTGATATTATCTTCAGCTGAATTTCGATTCTGTCGTCTCCATTTTGCTCTTCGGTTTTTGAACCAAACCTGTCAATAGAGCAGAGGATGAGATTTGCTCGGCAACGAACAAGAACTGGCAGGCAGTAGTTTGCTGCCTACTGCTGGCGTCAATTGTTAACCTGTATGCTGTGCTTGCGAGCACACTTCATCAACCAATTCTGTCACAATCTAATCTGTGCCTCAAGGACCATATCATAACTTAACTCCCTGTCACAACCATACACTGTGAGGCATCTGACGGGCATTGATCAGGTAGAAAGCACCATTGTCGTCAACCGATCAAGACTGGTGCCCATCAGTTGAAATACCATCATGTCTTGCTTAGTTTGTTTGACCAATCTGCTGTCCTTGTCTCATCCATACAGCTAGCAATCCTTTTCCTTGTTTCTCAATGTCAAGGTCATTTTGAAGAGCAATTATGGATGGACAATTTCTGCCAACCAGAAGAATGCCCCACATGTCATGAAAAAAATCAGACAGGTTAAATAATTAATTAAAACAAGTAGTTAGTGCAGTTCTGATGAATGGTCACAAACAAGGATTTGCTCAGTTTTTCCAGCATTTTCTGTTTATTTGAGGATCAGGTCATGTTCTGTGTGAATTAGGAATTCCTGACATCAGTCCCGAAACTATCTTTTGCCATCTTGAACCTGTGGTCCTTTGTACTGTCACCATTTAAACTTGATTCCTGGCTATGTGTTACATAGAAAATCAACATCGCCGAGGTCCCAGGCTCGACCCTAGCTCTGGATCACTGTCCGTGTGGAGTTTGCACATTCTCCCCGTGTTTGCGTGGGTTTCACCCCCACAACCCAAGGATGTGCAGGCTAGGTGGATTGAACATGCTAAGTTGCGCCTTAATTGGAAAAAATGAATTGGGTACTCTAAATTTTTTTTTAAAGAAAAAAAAAACCAAGGCACTAAGTTTTTACCTGGGTATGAAAGATCACATGGCACTATTTTGTGGAAGATAAGGAGTCCTGGCCAATCTTTATCTCTCAACTGCTACTACCTTATAATAACAATCATAATAATCTTTATTATTGTCACAAGTAGGCTTACATTAAACTGCAATGAAGTTTAGGGGCCTCACGGTAGCATGGTGGTTAGCATCAATGCTTCACAGCTCCAGGGTCCCAGGTTCGATTCCCGGCTGGGTCACTGTCTGTGTGGAGTCTGCACGTCCTCCCCGTGTGTGCATGGGTTTCCTCCGGGTGCTCCGGTTTCCTCCCACAGTCCAAAGATGTGCGGGTTAGGTGGATTGGCCATGCTAAATTGCCCGTAGTGTAAGGTTAATGGGGGGATTGTTGGGTTACGGGTATACGGGTTACGTGGGTTTAAGTAGGGTGATCATTGCTCGGCACAACATCGAGGGCCGAAGGGCCTGTTCTATGTTCTATGTTCTAAGTTACTGTGAACTTTGTACATTACAACAGTGTCTACGTTTCCAAAAATATTTCATTGGTTGTAAAATGTTTAGATGACTTAAAAGTATCAAGATGCATAAAAATGCAAACCTTTCAATCTTTCTTGTGCGAGGGAACAGGAGTGAGGGGTCAGGAATGAGGGATTGGAGGATGGATCCAGGGGTTGGACTAATGGTGAAGAAATGAGAGGTCAGGAGGATGATTCCAGGAGTTTAATTGGAGGAGTGAGAATTCAGGGAAGACGTCAGGAGGGAGGAGTCAGGATGTTCAGGAGCGAAGGGTCAGAAAGATTCCCCCAACCCCTACCTCCACTCTTTCCTCCCGCAGTTGCACTTGTTTGGCCAGTTGCTCCCGACTCACTACATCTGGGTATTGATTGCATTGGAAGAATTCCTCCAGGGCTGCTAGCTGCTCTTCAGTGAAGATGGTTCGATGACGGCGAGTGCGCTTGTAGAGTTGATGAGATGCGTGCAGCTCTCCCATTGGCCCAGCTATCTGCAAGAGAGGAGGGGTCAGTGTCTGGACCCAGTGAGAGTCACACACTGACCCACAGTTAATGTCAATACTATTGACACATGGGAGCGGCCTGACAGTCAGTGGCATATTAACAGGAGTGGGCATTTCAAGCCCTCAGACTATTCCAATACTCATTGGTGATCTGTATCTCAGTTTCATCTAATTATCGTGTTACCATAGCTTTTAACATCGTTGTCGAACAAAAATGTAATATTCTCAAAACTGAAAATGTCAATAAACCTACTGTGGAATCATAGTCATACAGTACAGAAGTGGTCCTTCGGCCCTTCAAGCCAGCACTGACAAAAACAACTCTAAATCATAACTAATCCCACTTCTCAGCACATCGCCCACAGCCTTGAATATTGCGACATTATTATTACTATTTCCTACCCCCTAATCAATTCCCTACCCCTAGTCATAGGTTGCCTTCATTGCTTGCACTCTGAGCTTCAACTTTAGATAACAGTCTGATAGCTTTCTGAAATCCCATAGAAACAACATTCATACTTACTTCCTTATGTTAGTTACCTTCTAAAAAGATTGCAACTGGGGTCAGTGGACGACCCTTGTAAATTCAGGCTCGCTCTCTCTGATCACTTCATATTTATTCAAGTGTTCTCTTTGTC
The DNA here is from genome assembly GCF_902713615.1 of Scyliorhinus canicula. NCBI lineage: Eukaryota > Metazoa > Chordata > Chondrichthyes > Carcharhiniformes > Scyliorhinidae > Scyliorhinus > Scyliorhinus canicula. Next base: position 82,524,270 of record NC_052146.1, on the reverse strand, counting down.
CCCAATAACTGATTTGAGTTACTGTAATATCCTGCACGGGACCTACAGGGTGGGAATGCTTGTCTTCCCCATGCTCCTTGCAGAGTATGAGCTCTCCTGCTAAGGGTGGGGTATCTCATTATCCAATGTATAAACGGCACTGACCTGAATAAAACCCCAATAGGGATCTACTGTTGCCTTTTCTGTGGACCTGCTGTAAATATGGCAGTCAGTGAGGTTGCCCTCCTTCCTTTGACTATCTATATTCTAATGTTCAGAGTCGCCAGGTATCAAATGATACCACCACAAGGTTCAACCGGCTATCAATCAAAGGTCAAGGGTACTTTATTTACACACACAATTAGTCATGCAACATAAACACTACCAGTTAAACTACACCTATCGACTAAGCCAACCTGTACTTAACCTCAGGCACCTGGCTTAGGTCAGAGGAACAGTGGCCATTGTTCGGATCTGTATCTATTGGGTCTGGAGAAGTAACTGCTGCTCAGCTGGGCTCATCCATCTGGCAGCGAGTGTTGAACTTGGACTTGCTTCTGGTGTGGCTGCGATTGGAGATGGACGTTGCCGGGGCGCCAGGTCCAAAAGAGGACGAACACATGGTGGTCTCTCTTCTTATGCTTGGGGGTTTTTGCGCTCTTTTGGGCGGTCCTTCAGTTTGGACCCCACTAATTGGGTGATCCCTGATCGCTATGTTCAATTCGAACCAATAAACGGGCGGGTGCCTTGATGGCTGGGCGTGTCCTAAGTGGTCATTAACCCTGTTGTTGATGCTTCCCTAGTACAGGGAGTGGCGCCAAAATGTCTGGGACTGTACCGGTCATTCGAGTACCAGTCCTTTGTCTGGTGGAGATGGGTCATCAAATGCTAATCGGTCCATCAAATGCTAATCGGTCGGGGTTTTGATACCGTCTGGACTCCTTACTCCGCAGATATACATTTTCAGGCTCTGAGGCTGCCTGAATCTCGCATTGTCTATTTTACCCGCTATGCTTTGCGAGCTTCTCTGTTCCTGGTTGTAAGTGGCCATCCCAGATGGCTACACGACTGGGTAGTGTACATATCGTCTGTGTAAATAAAACTTTGTTTCTTATTTTACTCGGTGTGGACTCCTACCTCCACCTTATTAAACTGGCAACGAGGAGTAAACTGGTTTACGGTCAACGCTGCGACCTACTCAGCTGAGCCACCCCTCCCGATTTCTGAATCCAAGTCTGGATTTCTTTGATTCGTTATGCCTTTGTTTGGGCGGTTCGTGGCATTTGATGGCAGTATTGAAAACCGGAACCAATACGCTGAACAAATGCTTTATTTCTTCTGGGCCAACAATATCATAGAGAATGAGCGGTAGACGGACATACTATATTTTTTTTAAATAATTTTTATTGGAATTTTTTACAGAAAATATAAAATATAACAACAAACAATGAAATGCAACAAAATAACCCATAAAAACTGTAACACCCCCCAAACCATATCAACGCATGTATCCCCTCCCTCCCACCCCCCCCAACCCCAACAAGAGAACTTAAAAATAAATTAAAATTAAATAAACAAACATAGTCATCGTCCCCGCCCCCCCCCCCTTTTCTCTCCCCCTTCCCCCCCCTCCCCCCCGGGTTGCTGCTGCTACTGTCCCAGTACCCTATCATTGAGCCAGAAAGTCGAGGAAAGGTTGCCACCGCCTAAAGAACCCTTGTGTCGATCCTCTCAGGGCGAATTTGACCTTCTCTAGCTTAATAAAACCCTCCATGTCATTGATCCAGGTCTCCACGCTTGGGGGCCTCGCATCCTTCCATTGTAGCAAAATCCTTCGCCGGGCTACTAGGGAGGCAAAGGCCAGCACACCGGCCTCTTTCGCCTCCTGCACTCCCGGCTCCACCCCAACCCCAAAAATCGCGAGTCCCCAGCCTGGCTTGACCCTGGATCCCACCACCCTTGACACCGTCCTCGCCACCCACTTCCAGAACTCCTCCAGTGCCGGGCATGCCCAGAACATATGGGCATGGTTCGCTGGACTCCCCGAGCACCCGACACACCTGTCTTCACCCCCAAAGAACCTACTCATCCTCGTCCCAGTCATGTGGGCCCGGTGCAGCACCTTGAATTGGATGAGGCTAAGCCGCGCACACGAGGAGGAAGAATTAACCCTCTCCAGGGCATCAGCCCATGTCCCATCTTTGATCTGTTCCCCCAGTTCCCCCTCCCACTTAATTTTCAGCTCCTCTACTGACACCTCCTCCGCCTCCTGCATAACCTTGTAGATATCAGATATCTTCCCCTCTCCAACCCAGACCCCCGAAAGCACCCTGTCACTCACCCCCCTCGCGGGAAGCGAAGGGAATCCCTCCACCTGCCGTCTAGCAAATGCCTTTACCTGCAGCTACCTGAACATGTTTCCCGGGGAGCCCAAATTTCTCCTCCAACTCCCCCAGGCTCGCAAACCTCCCATCAATAAACAGGTCCCTCAGCAGTCTGATGCCCGCTCTGTGCCAACCCTGAAATCCCCATCAATATTACCCGGGACGAACCTATGGTTCCCCCTTAACGGAGCCTCCATCGAGCCCCCCACTTCTCCCCATGCCGCCTCCACTGCCCCCAAATCTTGAGGGTAGCCGCCAGCACCGGACTCGTGGTATACCTCGTAGGAGGGAGCGGCCACGGCGCCGTTACCAGGGCCCCCAGGCTTGTATCTCCACAGGACGCCCTCTCCATCCGTTTCCATGCTGCCCCCTCCCCCTCCATCACCCACTTGCGCACCATCGACACATTGGCCGCCCAGTAGCACCCCGAGAGATTGGGTAACGCCAGCAACCCCCCATCTCTACCCCGCTCCAAGAAGACCCTTCACCCTCGGGGTCCCATGCGCCCAAACAAAGCTCATGATGCTGCTGGTCACCCTTCTAAAAAAGGCCCTAGGGATAAAGATGGGCAAACACTGGAAGAGGAACAAGAACCTCGGGAGAACCGTCATTTTGACGGACTGCACTCTACCTGCCAGCGATAGCGGCACCATGTCCCACCTTTTAAATTCTTCCTCCATCTGCTCCACCAGCCTGGTAAAATTAAGCTTATGGAGAGTCCCCCAACTCCTGGCCACCTGCACCCCCAGGTATCTGAAACTCTTCACTGCCCTCTTAAACGGGAGCCTCCCAATTCCCTCCTCCTGATCTCCCGGGTGTACTACAAATACCTCGCTCTTGCCTAAATTTAACTTATAGCCCGAGAAGCCCCCAAATTCCGCTAACAGCTCCATCACCCCGGCATTCCCCCTTCTGGGTCCGCCACATACAGCAGCAGGTCGTCCGCATACAGCGATACCCGATGTTCCTCCCCACCCCGCACCAGACCCCTCCATCTCCCCGACTCCCTCAACGCCATAGCCAGAGGCTCAATCACCAGTGCAAAGAGCAAGGGGGACAGGGGGCACCCCTGCCTGGTCCCAAGACGGACATACCATTGATGGCCTGTGGACCACTGAGGTAATCCGGAGTCTCACGTACCCAGTGACTCAGGATGCGCAATCATTTGACTAGCTCGTGACATAGAACATAGAACATAGAACAGTACAGCACAGAGCAGGCCCTTCGGCCTTCGATGTTGTGCCGAGCAATGATCACCCTACTCAAACCCACGTATCCACCCTATACCCGTAACCCAACAATCCCCCCATTAACCTTACACTACGGGCAATTTAGCATGGCCAATCCACCTAACCCGCACATCTTTGGACTGTGGGAGGAAACCGGAGCACCCGGAGGAAACCCACGCACACACGGGGAGGACGTGCAGACTCCACACAGACAGTGACCCAGCCGGGAATCGAACCTGGGACCCTGGAGCTGTGAAGCATTTATGCTAACCACCATGCTACCGTGCTGCCCCCAATTCAAGTTGGGGTAGGCGTCAGCCCTGGGGCTGGGCCTTGCATCTGGATGACCCAGAATATGCAGAGAATGAGGCTGAGCTGCAGCTGAACTGTTTAGCATCGCCCTGCATGGCCTCAATTTGTGTTCCGATACAAGTGAATGGTCATATGCTCCAAATGGAGTTGGATACGGGAGTGGCAGTTTCTGTGGTGGAGCAGAGCATTTCTGATCTTATCAAACAAGGAGTGCATACTTTGTCTTTGGTTGGCATGGTGGTTTGTTTGGTCATATATACAGGGGACCCACATGGGTACACCCTCACTCTGGTGTTTATGGGTACCAATCAGTGCGCCTTCTCCTCATTGTTGTGCAAGGCAATGGCCTTAACCTGTTTGGCCGCGATTCACAACACCCGCTGCAGTTGGATTGGCAGCATGTGGTAGTATGACTAGGGGTATTACGGTACCTTCAGAGGTGAGCTGCCATTGGTGCAGAGGACTCGCTGCCCATTGGCCCGGGTAAGTCATGTGCCTCTCAGCCGATTGGCTGAGAGGTAGGTAGCTCTGCCTACAGGGCAGGATATAAGAACCCGTGTTCCCCAGCAGTCGGCTATTCTTCTGTACGTCTGCTGCTGGGCACACATCTTGTGTATTAAAGCCTTTTGTTTGGATCACATCTTTGCCTCATGTCCAAATGGTGGTGCATCAATTTAATGCACAAGTTTTAAAAAGATGGAGCTTCGTATGAAGCTGGAGTGCCTTCGACTCAGCCCGCACGCAACAAATGCAACAGCTGCATTTAAACACTGGCTGGCTTGTTTCAACAGTTATTTAAGCACAGCCGAAAACCGCCCGACGAGGGAACAAAAACTGCATATCCTCCACTCGTGCGTTGGCACCGCCGTGTACACGCTCATAGAGGGCACAACAGACTATGATGAGGCCATGGACTTGCTTAAAGGACATTTAATCCGGCCGGTGAACCAGGTCTACGCTCGGCACTTACTGGCCACGAGACAGCAATTCCCTGGTGAGTCCTTAGATGAATTCTACCAGATCCTCCTTGTTCTGGGGAGAAACTGCGCTGAGAAACCACAGGTTTCTGCGGCTGAGCACACCGAACTTTTAATTAGAGACGCTTTCGTGGCGGGTATTCAATCTACCCAGATCCGCCAGAGACTCTTAGAGAAAGAAACTTTAAGCCTCACCGAGGCACGGGCCCTCGCCTCCTCTCTAGATGTCGCTAATCGCAACGCCCGCGCGTACGCTCCCGATCACGCGGCGGCCCCCTGGGCGGCATGGAACGCGACCCCCCTCACCCCTGCAGATTCTGACCACCCCAGGCCTGCGCCGCATGGCACCCTGATTAACCCACGGGGCCCCGCTGCTACTTTTGCAGCCAGGCCAAGCACCCCCGCCAGCGCTGCCCGGCCCGCACCGCAACCTGTAAAGGCTGCGGCAAAAAGGGCCATTACGTGGCCGTTTGCCAGTCCAAGGCGGTCGCTGCAGTCCCGAGCAGCGACCGCGGGTCCCTCCCCCGCGCTCCTCACGCGCCCCGGGTGGCCCGCGGACCTCACTGCTCCCACCCCCCACCGGCACGAGTGATCACCGGGCGCCGCCATTTTGGGTCCCCGACACCACGTGTGATCCCCGGGTGGCGCCATTTTGGGCCCCCAACTCCATGTGCGATCCCCGGGCGCCGCCATTTTGTTCACCCCTCACCACGTGCGGCCGACAGGCGCCGCCATCTTGGATCGGCACCGAGGACCCCGCAAGTGACCACTTGCTGCCGGATGATGACTCGGAGTTGCTGCCACGACTCGCCTCAGTAACGTTGGATCAGTCACAACCCCGCACGCTTTCCACGGCGACCACGAAGATCCTTCTCAACGGGCACGAGATAAGCTGCCTGTTGGACTCTGGGAGCACGGATAGTTTTGTCCACCCCGCCATGGTAAGACGCTGCGCTCTTCCCGTTTATCCAGTAAAACAAAGAATCGCTCTGGCCTCCGGTTCGCACTCGGTCCAGATCACAGGGTGCTGCATAGCGGACCTCACGGTCCAGGGGAGGGAGTTTAAAAACTATAAGCTCCTCGTCCTTCCCCACCTCTGCGCGGCAGCACTCCTGGGGTTAGATTTCCAGTACAACCTCCAGAGCTTAACATTCAAATTCGGCGACCCTATGCCCCCCCTTACTGTCTGCAGCCTCGCGTCCCTCAAGGTTGATCCCCCATCCTTGTTTGCAAACCTCATCCCGGATTGCAAACCCTTAGCCACCAGGAGCAGACGGTACAGTGCCCAGGACCGGACCTTCATCAGGTCCGAAGTCCAAAGGCTTCTGAAGGACGGGGTTATCGAGGCTAGCAACACTCCCCCACTCCCCCAAAGCCCTCAAGTGCTGTTTGGGCTTCTTTTGATATTATGCACAGAGAGTCCCCAATTACGCAGACAAAGCCCGTTCCCTCATCCAGTCCACCACGTTCCCCCTGTCGATGGAGGCCCGCCAGGCCTTTAGCCGCATCAAAGCAGACATTGCAAAGGCCACGATGCGCGCTATCGACGAGTCCCTCCCCTTTCAGGTCGAGAGCGACGCGTCTGATGTTGCTCTGGCGGCCACCCTAAACCAAGCGGGCAGACCTGTGGCCTTCTTCTCCCGGACATTCCACGCTTCCGAAATCCGACATTCCTCGGTCGAGAAGGAAGCACAGGCCATAGTTGAAGCTGTGCGACATTGGCGCCACTATCTGGCCGGCAGGAGGTTTACCTCCTCGCAGACCAACGGTCAGTGGCTTTCATGTTCGATAATGCACAGAGGGGCAAGATAAAGAACGATAAAATCTTGCGGTGGAGGATTGAGTTGTCCACGTACAACTACAACATCTTGTATCGTTCTGGGAAGCTAAACGAGCCTCCCGATGCCCTGTCCCGCGGCACCTGTGCCAACGCACAAGTGGACTGCCTTCAAACCCTCCACGCGGAACTCTGCCACCCGGGGGTCACCCGCTTTTTCCATTTCATAAAGACCCGCAACCTGCCCTACTCCATCGAGGAGGCCAGGACAGTCACTAGGGACTGCCACATCTGCGTGGAGTGCAAGCCGCACTTCTACCGCCCTGAATGAGCGCACCTGATAAAGGCTTCCCGCCCCTTTGAACGTCTCAGCATGGACTTGAAAGGTTCCCGCCCCTCCAACAACCGCAACACGTACTTCCTCAATGTGATTGACGAGTATTCCCGTTTCCCTTTCGCCATCCCTTGCCCCGACATGACCACAACTACCATCATCAAAGCCCTGCACACCATCTTCTCCCTGTTCGGTTACCCCGCATACATTCATAGCTATCGGGGGTCCTCACTTATGAGTGACGAACTGCGTCAATTCCTGCTCAGCAGGGGCATCGCCTCCAGCAGGACGACCTGTTACAACCCCCGGGGTAACGGACAGGTAGAGAGGGAGAACGGTACGGTCTGGAAGACCGTCCTGCTGGCCCTACGGTCCAGAAATCTCCCAGTCTCCCACTGGCAAGAGGTCCTCCCAGACGCCCTCCACTCCATCCGGTCACTTCTCTGTACCGCCACTAACCAAACGCCTCATGAACGTCTTCTTGTTCTTCCCAGGAAGTCTTCCTCAAGGACCCCGCTCCTGACCTGGCTGGCTACACCCGGTCCCATTCTGCTCCGGAAACACGTGCGGGTGCACAAGTCGGACCCGTTGGTCGAAAGAGACCAGCTACTCCACGCGAATCCGCAATACGCGTATGTGGAGTATCCCGACGGCCGACAGGACACGGTCTCCCTCCGGGACCTGGCACCCGCTGGATCTCGGCCACAGCCCCCAGCACCAGCCACCCCCCCCCCCCCCCCCCGGACACCCACTGCCCCCAGCAACGATGCAGCCACAGCTCAGCGGACAGGGACCCCCTACCCCGGCCTGGCCCCCGCTAGCACTGACTAGGGGTACGGACACAGAAACAAGATCTTCGCTCCCGGAGTCACGGACGACCACCGCTCCGACGTCACCGGCAGCACTATGCAGGTCAAGCAGGACATCGAAGGCGCCCACTCAACTGATTGAATCGATGTGACCTACGGGTAGACTTCTGGCTGCGGATGGACTCTTGTGATTTTGTTCCTTAACTGTTCACCCATTCTTTCCGCCCCTGGTTATGCACACTGTACATAGTTATTGACTGTTCTCCTCTTGCATATTAGTTACGGGTCAGTGGGCATCCATCGATGCAACGGCATGGTGTGAATATCTCTAGTCATACTACCAGTCTCACATACTCATGCCTGTTTCTCCACCCCGCCTGGCTTCCTTTTCAACAAGGGGTGAATGTGGTAGTATGACTAGGGGTATTACTGTACCTTTAGAGGTGAGCTGCCATTGGTGCAGAGGACTTGTTGCCGATTGGCCCGGGTAAGTCATGTGCCTCTCAGCCAATTGGCTGAGAGGTAGGTAGCTCCGCCTACAGGGCGGGATATAAGAACCCGTGTTCACCGGCAGTCGGCCATTCTTCTGTACGTCTGCTGCCGGGCACACATCTTGTGTATTAAAGCCTTTTGTTTGGATCACATCTTCGCCTTGTATCCAATTGATGGTGCATTACAGCATATCCCTCAAGTGGGATCTGGAGGTCTGTGCGCTGTACTGAGAAAATTCCAGCCTGGTTTGGGTACCATTAAAGGGGCTGTAGCCAAAATCCATGTGGACCAGGAAGGCCAGCCCCAATATGTTCGTGCCCGCCCGGTTCCCTATGGAACATCAGAGAAGGTCGAGACCGAACTTCGGTGTTTAGAAAATTTGGCCATCATTTGGCCTGTGCGCATTGCTGATTGGCTGGCACCTGTGGTCCCCATCATGAAGCCGGATAAGACAGTCTGCTTGTGTGGATACTATAAATTGACAACTCCGAGATCAGACCGTTCCCTTTTACCGTGCATAGAGAATTTGTATGCACATTGGCCTGTGGCTGTGCATACATGAAATTGGACATGAGCAGTACTTATTTACAGCTGGAGATTGACAAATCCTCGCGGAGGTACATCACGATCAATAAGCACAGGGGACTCTGAGTACACCCATCTCCTGTTCAGACTATCCTCGGCATGTGCAGTCTTCCAGCGCGTCATGGAGAACATCCTGTGTGGATTGCTACGCGTTTTGGTTTACTTAGATGATGCGTTAATCACAGGGGCCTCAGACCAAGAACATCTGCAGAACTTTGAGGCGATGTTGAAACGGTTTTCCGATTATGGGGTCCGCCTGCATTGTGCAAAGTACGTGTTTCATGCAAAAGAAGTGGTATATTTGGGATATTGGGTGGACTGAGACGGTCTACACCCAATCACCAAGAAGGTATGTGTAATCAAAATGGCCGCTGTTCCACGAGACACCACAGAACTTGGCACTTTTCGTGGACTAGTAAATTACTGTGTGCGATTTATTCCGAATGTAGCTACCGTCATAGCCCCCTATACTTGCTCTTGAAGAAGCGCTAGCCTTTGGCTTGGGGCAAGGCCCAGGATGCAGCGTTTAAAAATGGGAAGCATAGCTTGTCCTCTTCGGGGGTGTTGACACATTTTGACTCTTCGTTGTACATCACGTGCGATGCTTCACCGTACGGTATTGGGGTAGTCTGTCCTATCAGATGAGTGACGGCCGTGACCGTCCAATCGCTTTTTCCTCCCGGAGGCAGCCTGCGGCCGAAAGAAAGTGTGCCCAAATCGAAAAAGAAGGTCTGGCGGTCATATTCACTGTCAAGCGATTTAATCAATACGTCTATGGCCGCCTTTTTTTATCGTCACCAATCAGCCATTGCTAGGCCTCTTCCGTGAAGACAAGGTGATTCTGTCTATAGCGTCTGCGAGGATTCAGCACTGGACTTTGTTATTGGCTGCCGATGAATACTCTTTCAAACACTGCCCAGTGACCCAAATCAGCGTATGTTGATGCGTTGAACCGTCTTCCCCCATCTGTGAATGCCCCTACTGTGGTACACCTGTATTAGGGAATGTAAGGTAGGACCTGTTTTCCAGGTTCACCAGTAGCTCCTGCCGGCTGGCTCCGCCCAGTAGGGGGAGTATAAATATGCGTGTCCTCCATTGATCTGCCATTTCGCCAGCTGCAGCAGGAGGCCACGCATCTGACTGCAATAAAGCCACAGTTGTACCCAACCTTAGTCTTTGTGCAATTGATCGTGCATCAATTTATTGCAGTCAGGTTTTCACCAAGATGGATATCAGAATCAAACCAGATCGCCTGCAGCAGGATCCGCACTCGCCCGACGCCAGAAAAGACTTTAATCACTGGCTAGCTTGCTTTGAGGCTTACATCAACTCAGCGACCCCCACACCGACGGAGGCTCAGAAGATACAGGTCCTGTACTCTAAGTTGAGCTCAAGCATGTTCCCGCTGATCCAGGAGGCCCAGACTTACGCGGAAGTCATGGCACTCCTCAAAGAGAACTACGCGCAGAAAGCAAACACGCTCTTCGCCAGGCACGTACTCACCACTCGCTCTCAACTCCCTGGTGAGGCCATCGAAGACTTCTGTCGGGCCCTAATCCCACTCGTCCGGGACTGTGACTGCCAGGCTGTTACGGCCACCGAACATTCTAATCTCCTCATGTGCGATGCGTTCGTAACGGGGATTGGGTCGGACCTCATCCGACAACGACTGCTGGAAGGGACCATGCTCGACCTAGCGGAGACAAAAACATTAGCACTCTCCACGACGGTCGCCTCCCGTAATGTTGAGGCCTACCCCCCTCGCCACGCGACCCACCCCTCCTATACCTCCTGGGCCCCGCAACCGACCCCCCCCCCCCCCAGCTGGGGCCCTGCCTAGCCAATACGCCTGCGACACACACCATTCCGCATACGCCGGGGGTCACCGTTGCTACTTCTGCGGCCAACAGAAGCAACCCCGCCAACGCTGCCCGGCCCGTGCCGCCACTAGCAAGATTTGTAACAAAAAGGGCCACTTCGCTGCAGTGTGTCAGGCCTGCGCAGTCGCCGCTATCACCCCCTCCCCCCTGCCAAACGCACAATGGGCGCCACCATCTTCACCTCCCGGGGCCACGTGCGGCCAGAGGGCGCCGCCATCTTCTTCCCCTCAGTCCACGTGAGGCCTATGGGCGCCGCCATCTTGTCCAGCTCCGCCAATGTGCGGCCCATGGGCGCCGCCATCTTGTCCCGCCCCCGCAATGTGCGCCATGGGTGCCGCCATTTTGTTCCCCGCAGGGCCTCCGGTCGCCGCCATCTTGTATTCCCCATGGGGCAGGATCGCCAACGACATCCCACGACCTCGGCCCCCAACGCTCTCCGTCTGAAACCTCTGACAATCGCCCACAGCTCGCCTCGGTGACGCTGGACCAGTCTCGTCCTCACAACCTGGCCACCGCTTCGACAACAGTGAAAATCAGCGGCCACGTGACCTCCTGCCTGCTGGACTCCGGGAGCACCTAAAGTTTCATACACCCGGATACGGTAAGGCGCTGTTCCCTCGCGGTCCACCCCGCCAATCAACGGGTCTCCCTGGTCTCCGGATCCCATTGTGTCCCGATCCGAGGGTTCTGCATGGTCACCCTCACTGTCCAGGGCATAGATTTCAGCGGTTTCCGACTCTACATCCTTCCTAATCTCTGCGCTGCACTATTGCTGGGCCTGGATTTTTAGTGCAATCTCCAGAGCCTCACCCTCAAATTCGGCGGGCCCCTACATCCACTCACCGTTTGCGGCCTTGCGACCCTAAAGGTCGACCCCCCCCCTCCCTCTTTGCCAATCTAACTTCGGATTGCAAACCCGTTGCCATCAGGAGCAGACGGTACAGCGCACAGGCCAAGGCCTTCATCAGGTCCGAGGTCCAGCGGCTGTTTCGGGAGGGGATCATCGAGGCCAGCAATAGCCCCTGGAGAGCCCAAGTGGCAGTAGTTAAAACTGGGTAGAAACACAGAACGGTCGTGGACTACAGCCAGACCATCAATCGGTACACGCAGCTCGACGCATACCCCCTCCCACGCATACCTGATATAGTCAATCAGATTGCACAGTACCGGGTCTTCTCAATGGTATACCTCAAATCCACCTACCACCAGCTCCCCATTCGTAAATCGGACCGTCCATACACTGCCTTCGAGGCAGACGGTCGTCTCTACCACTTTTTTAGGGTTCCCTTTGGCGTCACTAATGGGGTCTCGGCCTTCCAAAGGGAGATGGACCGAATGGTCGACCGGTACGGTTTGCGGGCCACCTTTCCGTACCTAGACAACATCACCATCTGCGGCCATGATCAGCAGGACCACAATGCCAATCTCGCTAAATTCCTCCGCACCACCACTCTTCTCAACCTTACTTGTAATAAAGAGAAGTGTATGTTCAGTGCGACCCGCTTAGCCATCCTCGGCTATGTGGTCCAGAATGGAGTTCTGGGGCCCGATCCCGACCGCATGCGTCCCCTCATGGAGCTCCCCCTCCCCCACTGCCCTAAGGCACTCAAACGCTGCCTGGGGTTCTTTTCGTACTAGGCTCAGTGGGTCCAAACTATGCGGACAAGGCCCGCCCACTCATACAGTCCACCGAATTTCCCCTCACGGCCAAGACACAACATGCCTTCGCCCGTATTAGAGCAGACATAGCCAAGGCCGGGATCCAGCAGTAGACGAGACGCTGCCCTTCCAAGTAGAAAGCGACGCATCAGATGTCGCCCTAGCCGCCACCCTCAATCAGGCAGGCAGACCCGTGGCGTTCTTTTCCCGCACCCTTCATGCCTCTGAATTTCGGCACTCATCTGTCGAAAAAGAGGCCCAGGCTATTGTTGAAGCTGTGTGACATTGGAGGCATTACCTGGCCGGCAGGAGATTCACTCTCCTCACTGACCAACGGTCGGTAGCCTTCATGTTCAATAACACGCAGCGGGGCAAGATCAAAAACGATAAAACGAGAATTGAGCTCTCCACCTATAATTACGAGATTTTGTATCGCCCCAGCAAGCTCAACGAGCCCCCAGACGCCCTCTCCCGAGGTACATGTGCCAGCGCAGTGTGTTTGGTCCATCTGGTCACAACTGCGCACCGCTACAAAAAACACACCCCGTGAACGTCTTTTTACCTTCCCCAGGAAGTCCACATCCGAGGTGTCGCTCCTGACTTGGCTCGCAGCTCCAGGACCGGTCATGCTCCGTAGGCACGTCCGACTCCACAAGGCGGACCTGTTGGTGGGCAGGGAATACTTGCTCCACGCCAACCCACAGCGTAGACCAACTCTGGGCCCTGCACGACAGCCTTTGTCACCCGGGGGTCACACGACTGTACCATCTCGTCAAGGTTCGCAACCTGCCCTACTCCGTCGAGGAAGTACAGACAGTCACCAGGGACTGCCAGGTCTGTGCGGAGTGCAAGCCGCACTTCTACCGGCCGGACCGTGCGCGCCTGGTGAAGGCCTCCCGCCCCTTTGAGCGCCTCAGCGTTGATTTCAAAGGGCCCCTCCCCTCCACCGACCGCAGCACGTATATCCTCAGTGTGGTCGATAAGTATTCCAGATTCCCCTTCACCATCCCATGCCCCGACATGACGTCTGCCACCGTCATCAAAGCCCTAAACACAATCTTTGCGCTGTTCGGTTTCCCCGTCTACATCCACAGTGACAGGGGACCCTCATTCATGAATGATGGGCTGCGTCAGTTCCTGCTCAGCAGGGGTATCGTCTCCAGCAGAACGACAAGCTACAACCCCCGGTGAAATGGGCAGGTAGAGAGGGAGAATGGGACGGTTTGGAAGGCCGTCCAACTGGCCAAACAGTCCAGAAACCTCCCAGCCTCCCGCTGGCAGGAGGTCCTCCCTGATGCACTAACTCCATCTGGTCACTACTGTGCCCCGCTACAAATAACACACCCCATGAACGTCTTTTTACCTTCCCCAGGAAGTCCACATCCGAGGTGTCGCTCCTGACTTGGCTCGCAGCTCCAGGACCGGTCCTGCTCCGTAGGCACGTCCGACTCCACAAGGCGACCCGTTGGTGGACAGGGAATACTTGCTCCACGCCAACCCACAGTATGCCTACGTGGAGTTCCCCGACGGCCGCCAAGATACTGTCTCCTTCAGGGACCTGGCACCGTCAGGTTCCAATCAAACACAGTTCCCTGCCCAGGCGCCACCCTCCCCTTCCCCCGGCGCCCCTAACATTAACCCCACCAGGCCCATACCTCCTTCCCCTGCCCACGCATGAGGACGAAGAAGATTTTGGCATGATCCCGGAGTCATCTGACAGCAGGCCAGCACCAGCACTGCCAGCACCCACATTGACGACACCAGCACCGCCAGCACCGACATCGCCGCCACCGTTACGTCACTCCCAGCGAAACGTCAAAGCACCGGATCGAGTGAACCTCTAACGGGCACCGGACCGCCAAAATGAACATTTTTTTCCCCCTCACTTCTTTTCTAAGACAATGTACATAATTCTCAACACTGTATATAGTTCCACACCACCCCCGCCGGACTCATTTTTAACAGGGGGTGAATGTGGTGAACCACTGTGCACCTGTATTAGGGGATGTAAGGTAGGACCTGTATTACAGGTTCGCCGGTAGTTCCTGCCGGCTGGCTCCGCCCAGTAGGGGGAGTATAAATATGCGTGTCCTCCATTGATCTGCCATTTCGCCAGCTGCAGCAGGAGGCCACGCATCTGACTTCAATAAAGCCACAGTTGATCGTGCATCACCTACGACCGATAAATTAATAGCTGTCCTGAACTTTATGGACTCCTTGCCTGTTACTGCCTCGTGTGTTCGTGTTTAAACTCGAACTGCCCCTGTACTTGCCAAGGTGCGACATCTGATGCTGCACTGTGGGCATCAGCGCAGTTACCAGGGGAGTTGAAGGCTTTCTCCCTGATATCGTCGGAGCTAACTGTGGAAGATGGTATCCTTCTGAGGGACACGAGGGTTGTTGCTCCAGTGAAGGGACAGGCTATTATGTTGAAGGATCTTCATAACGGATATCCCAGAGTGTCCAAAATGAAGATTTTGGTGAGAAGCTATGTCTGGTGGCTGGGTTTGGACACAGATATCAAAATGTGGGCCCAGTAGTACTCCATCTGTCAAGAGGAACAGAAGCTCCCTACGAAGGTACGCTTCCACCCTTGGAGTGGCCGGGTGCCCTTTGGCTTATGTACATTCCAATTTTGCCGGTTCCTTCGTGGATTCGATGTTTCTTATCCTGAGTGGACACCCACTCAGAGTGGCTGGAGATCCAGAAGGTGACGACGATCACCTCCTGGGCCACCATCAAGCCATTCATTTTTTCACCTATGGAATCTCTGAGGTACTCGTGACCTATAATGCCACCTCTTTCCTGAGTGAAGTATTTGCCACTTTTGCAAAAGGCAATGGGATTTGCCTTGTCCACACTGCCCCACACTATCCAGCATCGAATGGTTTGGCAGAGAGGGCCGTGCAGATGGTTAAACGGGAGCTCAAGAAACAGACATCTGGCTTGATGGACACAAGACTGGCGAGGTTTTTATTCTCATACAGAGCCAAGTCACACGCAGTAACCGGGGTGGCCCTGCTGAGATGTTGATGGGTCATAGGCTTCATACACGACTGAGTTTGATTGTACCAGGCATCAGCGTAAAGGATATATCCAGGATTTGCAAGGGCATTGGTCAGTTTGACCTCGACCTTTCCTACACTTCGCACCAGACGATGCAGTGTTTTTTCGTAACTTCACACTACGGTGTTCGCTGGCGCATGGGATTGCCGTCCGTCAAACGGAACCAGTCTTTTGCCAAGTTCGGGGCTGGGGGCAACTAATGAGACTGCACCTGGATCACATTCGCTCACGGAGGTTTCTCCCTTGGGCAGTGCCTCGAAAGAAACCTGTCCTGGATCCTCCGGCTCCATTGCCGAACTTGCCTGCTGTGACGCTTCCAGTCTCTCTCGACGCTGCCGTGCCCTACATTATGTCTTCCAACTCCGACATGGAGACATTGATCTCGGAGGTCTTGGACACCGACTCCGTAGATCAGCTGCCTCCTGACGATCATCCACCATGTCAATCCTGCCACAGATGGAGTTTACCAGCGAGGTATATGCCAACTGATCTGGCGGATCAGCTCCATGAAGACTTTATTTTTTAACAAACAATTTTTAATGAAGTATTTTTGGCATAACAAACAACCACAGTACAAAAAACAATAGAGTACAAAGAACAGTAATCAAAAAACAGCTGCCGACATCCGTCCCTCCAAGGCTCACCTATTTAACTCTATACTACCCTAGCCCCCACACCCCCCCTCCCGCTGACGATTAATTCCCCGCAAAGAAGTCAATGAATGATTGCCACCTCCGGGCGAACCCTGACACCGACCCTCTCAAGGCGAACTTGATCTTTTCCAGTCCGAGAAAGCTCGCCATGTTGGGTAACCAGGCCTCTGACTTCAGAGGCCTAGACTCCCTCCAAGCCAGTAGTAACCGTCGCCGGGCTACCAAGGAGGAAAAGGCCAGAACTTCTGCCTCTCCCTCCTCCTGAACACCCGGGTCCTCCAACACCCCAAAGATCGCTACCCTGGACTCATTTCCACCCTTGTCTTCAATACCCTGGTCATGACATCCGCGAACCCCTGTCAATATCCCCTAAGTTTTGGGCATGCCCAGAACATATGGATATGGTTCGCTGGTCCACCCGCACATCTGACACACTTGTCTTCCACCCCAAAAACTGTACTCATCCGAGTCGCTGTCATGTGTGCCTGGGTCGCTGTCATGTGTGCCCAGTGCACCACCTTAAACTGGATCAAGCTGAGCCTTGCGCATGTAGCAGTTGCATTGACCCTGCTCAGCGCCTCCGCCCATAGGCCGTCCTCCATCTCACCCCCCAGTTCCTCCTCCCACTTACGCTTCAGCTCCTCTGTATGCGTCTCCTCCGTCCCCATTAATTCTTTGTAGATGTCCAAGATGCTCCCCTCCCCCACCCATCCCCTAGACACTATCTTGAATTCCTCTTTGTGGCAGGAGTGGGAAGGATGGTACCTGCCTGCGCAGAAAGTCCGGCACCTGTAGATATCTGAAATTATTCCTTGCTGTCAGCCCGAACTTCTCCTCCAGCGACCTTCAGCTAGGAAAGCTCCCTTCCAGAAACAGGTCCCCCATCTCGTCAATCCCCCTCCGCCCTTTGCCATACCCGAAATCCACCATCTAAGCTCCCCGGAGTGAACCGATGATTGTTACATATTGGGGACCAAACCAACGCCCTCACTGCACCAACATATCTCCTCCATTAACTCCAGATCCTCAGGGCTGCCACCACCACGGACCTGGTGGAATATCTCGCCGGCGGGAACGGCAATGGTACCGTTATCAGTGCCCCTAAGCTGGTACCCCTGCAAGAGGCTGCCTCCATCCGCTCCCAAGCCGCCCCTGTCCCCACCACCCACTTCCTTATCATTGCAATATTGGCCGCCCTGTAATAATTACTAAAATTTGGCAGGGCAAGCCCCCCCCAATTCCTCTCGAGCATCATCTTCTTCATCCGTGGGGACTTACCCGCCCAAACAAAGCCCAAAATGATTTTGTTGATCCTCTTAATAAAAGACCGGGAGGCATTGGAACACAAATAAAAATCTTGGCAATATCGTCATCTTAACCATCTGCACCCTCCCCGCCAGTGATAGCTGGAGCGCATCCCATTTCCGAAACCCGCCCCTCATCTGCTCAACCAGCCGGGACAAGTTCAACTTGCGTAACCAGCCCCAGTCGCGGCCACTTGTATCCCCAGATAGCTAAAGTCATCCTTCACTAACCTGAAAGGTAGCTCCTCCAGCCGACCCTCCTGGCCTCTTGCCTGGACTACATACACCTCACTCTTCATCATATTCGATTTGTATCCTGAAAACCAGCCAAATTCCCCCCAAATCGTCATAATCGCCACATATAGGAGTAAATCATCCGCATGCAGCGATACCCTATGCTCTTCCACCCCCCCACTCCTCCCCCGAACCAACCCTTCCCAACCCCTAGAAGCTCTCAGAGTAATTGCCAGTGGCTCTATGGCTAGCGCAAACAGCAGCTCAATGAAGACTTGATGGAGCCAAGAGATCCATCGTCCTCCGCCTGCTCCTCCCTCGCCGCCTCGTTGTTTGTTGAGGGGATCTTCAGACTTTCGGCGGGAGGAATGTAATATCCCACATGGGACCTACCGGTGTTAAGGAATGGGTTAAGAGACATTCCAATTAGATGTCTCATTGAGTTAAGTATCCAATAATTGACACTGATATGTAAAGGGGTTGCAGGTGGCTCTTCTGGCATGTGATATGCTGATAGAGTTTTGTATAGAGTGTGTTCAAGAAAATAAAGGTCTTTGTGAAAAGGAGCAGACTCTTGACTCTTTACTCAACCGCAGCCAGAAGCTAACAGTGACAGCAGAGAATGGTTGCTGTGCAAATGTAAAGAGTTGAAAGATACCCGAAGAAAAAAAAATTCTGCATCAGCCAAGAAGGAAAAAAAAAATATATATATATGGCTGAACCTACAATAAAGATGTCCAGAGATGACTCTCCGCCATTATTTTCTGAAAGGGGATCGTACGGCCAATGGAGAAGTGCAGTTGTTATGTGGACTAAGGTAACTTCCTTGGAAAAGAGGAAACAAGATATGACATTGGCTCTTTCTCTACCATATGAGAGTAAAATCCGAAGCAAAATGTTTTCTGAACTGGAATTGGAGGAATTAGACTCAGAAGAAGGTCTGGAGATTATGTTGCGTTTTATGGATAAGATTTATCAAAAGGATGATTTGTTAAGTGCGCATGAAGCCTGGTCAAAATTTGATAGATTCTGGAAAACAGAGGATATCTCTATTGAGGACTATATAATGGAATTTAGCAGACTGTACAAAAGGCTACACAAACACCGCCTGGAATTTCCACAGTCCGTGTTGGTATTTAAGTTTCTGGACTTTGGTAGAGTTATCAATATGGATAGCCTCCTAGTTTTGACAGGAGTTGAGTTTGCAGATAATGATACCTTATTCAATCAGATGATAGGAGCCTTAAAGATGTTTCTGGGGAAACATTCAATTCCTATGGCACTTATGACACAAATGAGTCAGTCAGCAATAAAGCAGACTATGGAAGATACAATATTGACAGGATGGCGAGATCGTACGGCTACAAACAGGTTACAAGAGTATGGAAGGAGATCGGGACCAGGAAATTATGAGGACAGAAACCCATTTAATACCTATAACAGGAGGTGGGACATGGAGAATGGTAATAGGAAAATGAACCCCAGAAATGCCCGGAGTATGATAAATCAATGTTTTCGGTGTAACTCTCAATAGCATTATGCTTTCAACTGTCCAACATGTTATAATAGAGTGTTTGATGTTACACATGACATGGAAGAGTCGGAAGAGGAAAAAGATAGTGACCAGAAAGAAGGACTTGTCCTATTAACGAGCAGTTTTACTCCGGTAATGAGAGTGTTGGTTGCAGAATCCGTCAATTGTGCTGTATTGGATAGTGGCTGCACATCTACTGCGTGTGGAATTGACTAGTTAAAATGTTACCTGGACTGTTTGACTGCTGAAAATCGCAACAAGGTTAAGGAATTTGAAAGTTCCAGAAGTTTCAGGTTTGGGGATGATAATACTCTGAAGTCGCTGAAAGAGTCTTGATCCCCTGCAATATTGCTGGAGTGAATCATTTCATTAGCACGGATGTTGTATCAAGTGAGATACCTTTGCTACTGAGCAGACCGTCGATGAAGAAAGCACACATGAAACTGGATATGGAACGGGATAAGGCAACAGTTTTTGGAAAGATAGTGGACTTAAAATTTACATAGTCGGGACACTATTGTATTCCATTACTGGCAAATAATATTTCAGGTGCAGTGGTTAAGAATGTGTTACTGGCAGCTAGAAATGGGACTTTAGCTGATAAAAAGATTGTTGTATTAAAACTGCATCGGCAATTTGCGCATCCGTCTCCTCGGAGGCTGAAAAATCTATTAACGGATGCAGGGTTAAGGGATGAAGACTCTCCTAAACTGATGGAACAGGTTAGTGATCGCTGTGAGGTTTGTAGGAAGTACAGAAGGATACCACGACCGATCGTAACCCTACCTTTGGCCAGGTATTTTAACAACATTGTGGCCATGGACCTTAAGATCTGGGATAAAGCTAACAATATATTTATTTTGGATTTTGTAGATTTAACAACCAGATTTAGTCAATCAACCATTGTACAAAGTAAAGAAAAGAGAGTAATTCTGCATTAGATCGTGGAAAATTTGATAGGGACAGGAATGGGCCCACCGGCAAAATTCCTTTCAGACAATGGGGGAGAATTTGCTAATGATGAGTTTAGGGATATGTGTGAAAAAGTGAATATCACAATTATGAATGTGGCCGTGGAAAGCCCATTTAGTAATGGTGTGCGTGAAAGAAACCATGCTGTAATAGATGACATGCTCCGCAAAATTTTGGCAGATAGACCAAATTGCAAGTTAAATTCAGCCTTAGCATGGGTGGTAAATGCAAATAATTCATTGCAGATGGTTGGGGGCTATAGTCCCTATTAATTAGTGTTTGGTAGAAATCCTAAAATTCCATCCATTTTGGATGACCAGCCTCCAGCTTGGGAAGGGACTACAATTACCTCTGCCTTTGCTGAGCAATTAAATGCATTACATAGCAGTAGAAAAGCTTTTTTGGAAGCAGGAGTCTCTAAAAGAATTCACAGAGCTTTAAGGCATAACGTACGGCCATCAAATACCATTTTTCAGCAAGGAAACATAGTATACTATAAGAGAGACAATTGCAATGAATGGAAAGACCCAGGGAAGATCATAGGTGTAGATGGCAAAACAATTGCTTTGCAACATGGCAATCAGACTATCAGGGTACATTCATCATGGATAAAGGGTACAGCATATAAATTTTCAAATTTAGACAGAGCAGACAGACATGATGAGGAACCAGAGTCATCTGGTATGCACGTATTACAGAACTATGAGGATCAGTTAACTGATATAGACAGGGTTTCTGTAGAAGAACACAATACTTCTGATGAATTAGAACAGGCTATTTTTCCGAAAGGACAACTGCCAAAGGTTGGTACAAAAGTGACATACTTGTCTGAAGGGTCTAGTCAATGGAAAGATGCAACTGTTATTAGTAGAGCAGGGAAAGTATAAACACTGTTTGAATGTACAGCATTTTGGGGAGGGTGTCAGGATAATGGATTAGGAACATGAAGTTCAAAAATGGAGGACATAGAAATGCAGTGCCAGTTCAGATAGTACATCGGATAGTGAACAGGTTCGCAGGAAGAGGTTGAGAATTATTGAAATGAAATCCCACAGCAGAAGAGAAAGATCATGCAGTAGCAGTACAGAACGAGATACCAGGTGGGATAGGGGACATAGTTTGGCAAGGTCTCGGAACATGGGTAAGACTACAAATACTACTAGGAGTAGAAGCCCACATGCACGTGAGATTTTGGTGGCTTCCAATAAATTAGATGAAAAAGTTATCAAAGAACAGCAAGAATTGCATAGTTGGAGTGAATTTGGGGTATACACGGAAGTACCGGATATGGGACAAAGAGCTCTATCCCACAGATGGATTTGCACGGAAAAGGTGAAACTTTATACCAGCAATCTTATTTGGAGAGCATCAGCCCAATAGCAATTAGCCGTGGTCAGGTTTCACAAAAAGACGCAGTGGTTTCAAAGATCGAAAAAGAGCAACTGCGCAGTTTAATTGGGCAGAGTAGACCGGACGTTAGTTTTGATGTCTTAGAGTTGAGTACAAAATGATCCTAAAGTGGAAGACCTAATGAGAGCAAATAAAGCGTTGGTCAAACTAAAAATGCAGGAGGGTGTTTTGAGGTTCCTGGTTTTACTTGATTTTAGGCACTTGAAACTCATAGTTTAGAGTGATGCATCCTATGCAAATTTATGTGATGGGGTTTCAAGTGCAGGATGTTTTATAATGTTCCTTTTGGGGAACAATGGTAAATATTGCCCTCTTGTGTGGGAAACAAAGAAAATAAAGAGAGTGGTCAAAAGCACTTTGGTCGCTGAGACATTAAGCCTTGTGGAGGTGGTGATTATGGCCTTTTATATATCCCAGATATTGACAGACATTTTGGGATTAGGGGATTTGGGGAACATACCCATTGAGCGTCACATTGACAATAAATCCCTGTGGGAAAATGTGCACTCTAGAAAAAGTGTGAATGAGAAAAGGTTAAGGATAGACATCGCAAGTTTGAAGCAGATGCTGGACAGAGGGGGGGAGAGAAAAAATTTAATGGGTCGACAGTAGCTATCAATTGTCCGATTGTTTTACGAAAAGAGGGGCTAGTTCACAGAAACATTTGGATATTATTAATGAACGGCACCTGTTACTGTGAGTTTTTCAAAAAAAGGGGGGAGAAATTGCATGGTTGAGTTTCTTGTAATTTTGTTTTTTCGGGCGGAAATCATAGAATCATAGAATTCCTACAGTGTAAAAGGAGGCCATTTGGCCCATCGATGCTGCACCAACCCTCCGAAAGAACACCCTATCTGGTCCACTTCCTCGCCCTATCCTTTTAACCCCATAAACCCCACCTAGCCATCATATCTTTGGATGATAAGGGGTAATTTAGCACGGCCAATCCACCTAACGTACACATCTTTGAATGGTGGGAGGAAACCGAGGCACCCGGAGGACACCCACGCAGACAATGGGGAGAGCATGCAAACTCCACACAGACAGTGACCCAAGGCCAGAATTGAACCTGAGTCCCTGACACTGTGAGGCAGCAGTGCTAACCACCGTGCCACCAAGATGAAGATCAGGAGGGTAGGTTAAGTGGGAATAAGATGGAGGGAGCAGAGGTGGATCTTGTGGACAAGATGGGCTAAAGTATTGTACATGGGAAAATAAGAGAGAAGCTAGAAGAAGGTAGTTAAGGGTGAGGGCAGCGGAAGCTTTAAATTAAGTTTGGACAGGTGGACTAGTAGAGATGGAAGTAGCAGAGGGAGCTGATCAGTTTGCCTCGATCTTATTGACAGAAGATTCCATGAGCTCCTCACACTTGTTGGAGTTAGTGTAGGGAAGACAGAGGAGAAGGGTTAAAGAATTTTATACATAGAATAAATCAAACCTTAGATTAGATTCTTGCAGTATTAACATGTTTTTGAATATCTGTTATTCTATATATAATGTAGCATGTAGCTTTCTCCCAGATGTTTGGTTTTTCACAGAGTAGCCACTCAAAGCCTTTCATTAGATTGCAGTTTACAGTTCACTCCCAAATATCTGTTATACTATATATAAAACCCAGCTGATCCTCTTGATTCAAGTCAGGACTGTTGTTCATTACTGGGTATCCATTATTCTACACGGCACACACATGACCTTCTTTTGTGCCATAGATCTTTCTATGTTTCTATTAAAAACACCCAAATTCATCGGTTGCAAGCCAACTGTAACTCATGCTCTGGATTCTGTTTCTTTACGTAGCAGCCAAACTAATAAAAGGAAGATATCGGCGGATTCCAGAAAGGATAAATTCACAAGGCGTAAGAGGTCAATGCCATCAAGGAGAGTAGTGATATGGGTAAAAATAAGTCGAGTAGACCAGGAAGGGACAGAGAGCTAAGCAAAGTGTGATGGAATACATGGTTTCAAAACTTTTTTTAAAGTTGGGCCCTAACTGAAACATAAAGTGAACCTCCAAATCTGTAGAGAAGCTTAAACTCAAACCAACTGATATTGAATAAGAAACTTTGGGACCAGGATGTTACGGTCCCACCCACCTATCAGGATTTTACGGTCCCACCAAAATAAATGCCCACTGCATCCACCAGGGGATACTGTGGCAGCGCAATGAAATCCAATCCCGGACTTTTGGGAAAACTGAAGCCAGTTGAGACCAGTTAAAAGGCACAGAATCAGATCACCAAGTGAATCAGTTGTATGACTGCACGGTGGCACAGTGGTTAACCCTGCTGCCTCACAGCACCAGGGACCCAGGTTCAATTCCGGCCTTGAATGACTGTCTGTGTGGAGTTTGCACGTTCCCCCCTGTGACTGCATGGGCTTCCTCCGGGTGCTCCGGTTTCCTCCCACAGTACAAGTTAGATGGATTGGCATGATCAATATGCGGGGTTCCGGGGATAGGGTGGGGAAGGGCCTAGATAGAGTGCTCTTTCAGGGGATTGTTGCAGACTCAATGGGCCAAATGGCCTCCTTCTACACTGTAGAGATTCTAAGAAAGGTGAACACGAATATTGGATCTGAGAGTGCAGATTTAGAAAAATGATCTTAGTGTCACTGATTCAGTTATTTTAAAAGTTAATTGGTTACAGATCCCTATGGGAATTGTAAGAATGGAATAAGGGCTTTGAATGGCAGAATAAACTGGAAATGACTAAAGGACCTCCTCCTGTTCCTATGCTCTGAGGTTCATATTCCAGTTTGTTACTCACTCCCAGATATATTCTTTTATTAGTTTCTGGGATGTTGGCATCACTGGCTAGGCCAGCATTTATTGCCCGCCCACCCGTAATTGCCCCTGATTGGCTGGCTCGCTAGGCCATTTCAGGGGGCAGTTAAGAGCCAACCTCATTTCTGTGGGTCTGGATTCACTTGTCGGTTAGACCAGGTAAGGTTGGCACATTTCCTTCCCGAGTGAACCAGCTGGGTTTTTACAACAACCAACAATGGTTTCATGGTCATCATTAGGCTTTTTAACTCCAGATTTCAAATTTCACCATCTGCTGTGGTGGGATTTGAACCCGGCCCCCAGATCACTAGTCCAGTGACAATACCACAATGCCACCACCTCCCTGTTAATCTATTTCTAAAGCAAAGTTTAAATCCGTCTTCAATCTCTTTTTTATTCAGTATATAAACCACCTGAGCCTCTTGTGTTCCAACTCGTAATTCACTCCTTGGTGTCCGTTATTTTATATATAATCATCCTAACACTATAGTCAAATTCCAGCATATAACTCACTACCAGAAGTATGTTATTCCAGATACGAACCAGCGCAACCCATTGATTAAATCTGAGTCCATAACTAATTGCTAAATCCACAGGAATTTAGTTAATCCTTTCCATTAGATTCCAGGCAGTTGTTCACTTCTGGCTATTTGTTATTCTATATCTAAACTACCTAAATTCCAATCTGTAACTCACTCTTGGGGGCTGCTTTCCTGGATATGAACCATTCATACACATTTCAGCTTACATTTTACTCCTGACTGTTTTTTTTCACACATAATTCACTTGTGTCCTTTGATTAGATTTCAGTCTGTAACTCACTCCTAGGGTATCTCTTATTCTTTATAGAAGACCCTCCATCCCACCCCAGAAACTACCCAATTTGATCCCAGTCTGTTATTTAATCCTGAGTATCTCTTATCACAAAGCCTACAATGAGAGTCTAGCCTGCATTGTATTCCTGGAGTTATTGATTTTTAAAATAATTTTTAACAATTAACAAATATGGCGGTTCCAAAAAATATTTCAAACTCGGAATGATTAAAATCCTCTGCTCCATTTCAGTCCTTCTCTATAAAAATTCCTCTTTGGAATCCAGTCTGTAATTGACTTTGGGCATCGGTTATTCTATATATATATTCCACTCAGATCTTTGAGTGGTTTCCGGCCTAAAATCTCTCCCAGATATCCATTACAAAAACCATCTGAACCCCTTAATTATATCTCAGTCAGTAGCTCACTCCCAGGTAACCATTATTCCTTGTAGAATTCATTTGATCCCTTCAATTATATTCCATCTGTAAGTCCTCTTGGGGAGCAGTGATTAAAATTTCTCAGTGGTGTAACTCGCTCTGAGTCAGTGTCAACTATTACCTGATGTTGGTGAACAGTCTTGTGCATTGGGTCCGATATGGTTGTAGCAGTGAGTACAGAAGCAGACTCCTTGAATGGCGGTGCCTTGTAGTTCCACTGGTCCAGATGCGGATAGCAACTGAGAAATCGGGTGCTGTACAGCTGTTTCCTCTCTGGATACCGTCAATGGATGAAACTTTGTAGAGGACTGCGAGGGGCACTGTGTATCACTCCCTAGCCTCCTCACTGTGCTGGATAAAATGTTCTCAATGGTGAATAGGCTCCTGGTGAGGGCTGTGCCAGGACCCAGAGTCGATACAGTTGGTACTGTCATTGCTCTAGATGTCCAGAGGGAATGTGTGTCTGTTTGAAGTTGCTGTGTGTTTTATACTCCCCATCTCCCAACCACTTCATTCCCCTTCACAGCTCACATGTGTTCAACCTAGAAATAATCCCTAGACAGGACAAACTTCACAATAAAACATTCCGACTAATCTTCCCAGGTTTACTGAGCTGCATTGCGGATGGAAGATTTAGTTAATCTTAAGCATTCACTCAATCGGAGATCTGATCGCCCCTGAAATGAGTTTGGATGAAAAAGTCTTAAAGATATTGAGCTTGGGCTGGGATGGGAGGGGTTTTGGATACAGTGCCGTCCCAGTCACAGTTAGGACATCTTTAACCCTTCAGTCCAGAATCGCAACTTCAATAACAAGGATCTGCGACCATAGTCAGGAAGGAGATTCCAACTAAGATTCCTGCAGCGCCACTCAGACACCTTGCTACAAGTTTTCTTTAAATTTATTTATGGAATGTAGGTGTCACTGGTTATGCCAGCATTTATTGCTCATTTCTAATTGCCCTTGAGAAGGTAGTGGTGAGCTGCCTTCTTGAACTGTTGCAGTCCATGTAGTTTAGGAATACCCACAGCGCAGTTAGGGAGGGAGTTCCAGTATTTTGGCCCAGTGACAGTGAAGGAACAATGATATATTTCCAAGTCAGAATGGTGGGTGACTTGGAGGGGAACCTCCAGGTGGTGGTGTTCCTATCTGTCTGCTATTCTTGTCCTTCTAGGTGGTAGTGATATTGGGCTTGGAAGGTGCTGCCTAAGGAACCTCGGTAAGTTCCTGCAGTGCATCTTGTAGATGGTGCACACGACTGTCACAGAGCGTCGGTGATGGAGAGATTGAATGTTTGTGGAAGGGGTAACAATCAAGTTGGCTGCTTTGTTCTGGATGGTTTCAAGCTGCTTTTTAAAATATAATTTTAGAGTACCCAATTCATTTTTTCCAATTAAGGGGCAATTTAGCGTGGCCAATCCACCTACCCTACAACATCTTTGGGTTGTGGGGTGAAACCCACACAAACACAGGGAGAATGTGCAAACTCCACACGGACAGGGTGTCAAGCTTCTTAAGTGTTGCTAGAGCTGCACTCATTCAGGCAAGTGCCGTGTATTCCATTACACTCCTGACTTGTGCCTTGTATGTGGTGGACAGGCTTTGGGAGTGCGGAGGTGAGTTTCTCACTGCAAGATTCCCAGCCTCTGACATGCTCTGGTAGCCAGAGTATTTATATGGCTAATCTAGTTCAGTTTCTGGTTAGTGGGAACCCCCACGATGTTGATAGTGGAGGATTCAGTGATGGCAATGCCATTGAATATCAAGCAGCAAATAATAGATCCTCTCTTGTTGGAGATGGTCATTGCCTGGCACTTGTGTGGTGTGAATGTAACTTGCCACTTGTCATAGAATCACAGAATTTACAGTGCAGAAGGAGGCCATTTGGCCCATCGAGCCTGCATCGGCCCTTACAGAGAGCACCCTACTCAAGCCCACGTATCTACCTGAAATTGAAATTGAAAACCGCTTATTGTCACGAGTAGGCTTCAATGAAGTTCCTGTGAAAAGCCCCTAGTTGCCACATTACGGCGCCTGTCCGGGGAGGCTGGTACGGGAATTGAACCGTGCTGCTGGCCTGCTTGGTCTGCTTTAAAAGCCAGCAATTTAGCCGAGTGAGCTAAACCAGCCCTCCCCGTAACTGAGTAACCCCCACTCAAATTGGACACTAAGGGCAATTTAGCATGGCCAATCCACCTAACCCGCACATCTTTGGACTGTGGGAGGAAACCGGAGAACCCGGAGGAAACCCACGCTGACATGGGGAGAACATGCAGACTCCGCACAGACAGTGACCCAGCCGGGAAGCGAACCTGGAATCCTGGAGCTGTGAAGCAACTGTGCTAACCACTATGCTACCGTACTGCCCTAATAGATTGTCAGGCCAATCCTGGATATTGTCCAGGACTCATTGCATTTGGACATGAACTGCTTCAGTATCTGAGGAGTCATGAATGTTGCCTACCATTGTGGAGTCATCAGCGAACATCCCGACATATGACCTTGTGTTGGAATGAACGTTGTCGACGAAGCAGCTGAAGATGGTTGGGCCGAGGACAAGGGCAGCCATTCTCACCTCACCTCTGGAGTTCAGCTCTTTTATCCACGTTTGAACCAAGGCTGTAATGAGGTCAGGAGCTGAGTGACTCTGGCGGAAACCAAACTGAGCGTGAGTGATCAGGTTACTGCTGAGTACCTTTCACTTGATGGTGTTGTTAAAGACCCCTTCCAACACTTCACTGATGATCGAGAGTGGAATGATGGGTCAGTAATTGGCCGGGTTGGATTTGTCCTTTTTCTTATGTACAGGACATACCTGAGCAATTTTCTACATTGCCGGATAATTGCCAGTGTTGCAATTGTTGGGACAGCTTGCCTAGGGAATGGGATGTTGTGCAGCACACGTCTTCAGTACAATGCCGGAATATTGTTAGGGCCCAAAGCCTTTGCAGCATCCAGTGCCTCCAGCCGTTTCTTGATATTAGGTGGTGAATTGAATTGGCTGAAGTCTGACATCCGTGATGTTGGGGACCTCCGGAGGAGGAGGCCAAGATGAATCACCCACTCGGTACTTCTGACTAAAGATGGCTGCGAATGCTGCAGCTTTATCTTTTGCACAGATGTGCTGGGCTCCTCCATCATTGAGGATGTGAGTATTTGTGGAGTTGCCTTCTCCAGTGAGCTGTTTAATTTTCCATTCCCATTTACAGCTGGATGTGCCAGGACTGCCGAGCTTAAATCTGATCCGTTGATTGTGGAATTTCTTAGCTCTGTCTATTACTTGCTGCTTGTGCTGTTTGGCTCACAGGTAGTCCTGTGTTGTAGCTTCACCAGGTTGACATAGAACATAGAACATAGAACGATACAGCGCAGTACAGGCCCTTCGGCCCTCGATGTTGCACCGACATGGAAAAAAAACTAAAGGCCATCCAACCTATACTATGCCCTTATCATCCATATGCTTATCCAATAAATTTTTTAATGCCCTCAATGTTGGCGAGTTCACTACTGTTGCAGGCAGGGCATTCCACGGCCTCACCACTCTTTGCGTAAAAAACCCACCTCTGACCTCTGTCCTATATCTATTACCCCTCAATTTAAGGCTATGTCCCCTCGTGCTAGCCACCTCCATCCACGGGAGAAGGCTCTCGCTGTCCGCCCTATCTAACCCTCTGATCATTTTGTATGCCTCTATTAAGTCACCTCTTAACCTTCTTCTCTCTAACAAAAACAACCTCAAGTCCATCAGCCTTTCCTCATAAGATTTTCCCTCCATACCAGGCAACATCCTGGTAAATCTCCTCTGCACCCGTTCCAAAGCTTCCACGTCCTTCCTATAATGAGGCGACCAGAACTGTACGCAATACTCCAAATGCGGCCGTACTAGAGTTTTGTACAACTGCAACATGACCTCATGGCTCCGGAACTCAATCCCTCTACCAATAAAGGCCAACACACCATAGGCCTTCTTCACAACCCTATCAACCTGGGTGGCAACTTTCAGGGATCTATGTACATGGACACCGAGATCCCTCTGCTCATCCACACTATCAAGAATTTTACCATTAGCCAAATATTCCGCATTCCTGTTATTCTTTCCAAAGTGAATCACCTCACACTTCTCCACATTAAACTCCATTTGCCACCTCTCAGCCCAGCTCTGCAGCTTATCTATGTCCCTCTGTAACCTGCAACATCCTGCCGCACTGTCTACAACTCCACCGACTTTAGTGTCGTCTGCAAATTTACTCACCCATCCTTCTGCGCCTTCCTCTAGGTCATTTATAAAAATGACAAACAGCAACGGCCCCAGAACAGATCCTTGTGGTACGCCACTCGTAACTGAACTCCATTCTGAACATTTCCCATCAACTACCACTCTCTGTCTTCTTTCAACTAGCCAATTTCTGATCCACATCTCTAAATCACCCTCAATCCCCAGCCTCCGTATTTTCTGCAATAGCCGACCGTGGGGAACCTTATCAAACGCTTTACTGAAATCCATATACACCACATCAACTGCTCTACCCTCGTCTACCTGTTCAGTCACCTTCTCAAAGAACTCGATAAGGTTTGTGAGGCATGACCTACCCTTCACAAAACCATGCTGACTATCCCTAATCATATTATTCCTATCTAGATGATTATAAATCGTGTCTTTTATAATCCTCTCCAAGACCTTACCCACCACAGACGTTAGGCTCACCGGCCTATAGTTACCGGGGTTATCTCTACTCCCCTTCTTGAACAAAGGGACCACATCTCATTTTTCGGTATGTCTGGTGTTGCTCTTGGCATGTCCTCCTCCACTCTTCATTGAACCATGGTTCATCCCTTGGCTTGGTGGTGATGGTAGAGTGGGATACAGATTGTGGTTGAGTACAATTCTGCTGCTTTCTAATGGTCCACAGAGCCTCATGAATGCCCTTGAATTATTAGATCTATTCAAAGTCTATCTCATTCGGCACAAAGGTAGTGCCACACAACATGATGGAGGATGTCCATCTATCTCCACAAGGACTGTGGGGTGGTCACTTCTACTGATACTGTCATGGACAGATGCATCTGCAGCAGACAAGTTGATGAGGATGAGGTTAAAGGCGCGGGAAGTCTGCAACGAGACTAAAATAAAGACATTTATTTTACAAGTTTATACATGAACCTCGGTAACCTCACCAGGTACTGTCTCTCTCTCCCGGTTGGTTCCACACTGGCCGACCTTTTATACCGTTATGGATAAGCCACCCCACCCCTAGCGGGGAGCTTGTACTTCTCGCGGAGCATGGGGAAAACAATCATCCCCCCACCATATGTCCCGTGCTGGTTACATTTCTCCCCCACAAAGTCAGAAGTCCCACTCGAAGGACGAGGAGGAGGAGAAAACAACAAAGATGAACAAATCCGGTGGCACTGGGAACATAAGGTCCCGGACCATTCCAAACGTACGCAGCCCACAGGCCGGCAACAGAGCCTTGGCGTGGCGCTCATTTTGCACAACATTTCTGGCTCTTAAACAGCTACGCATTCTAGACGTCTATACCAGGTTCAAAAGCATCCAGCCGCCCAAACAGGGACAATGTGGACCAACCAACTGCGTACCATAGTCTAAAAGAAATCCAGGAGGTGGCTCAGCTGAAAAGGTTACACATCGACAGCTGAGGTTTACCCCAATTGCCAGTTTAATAAGGCGCAAGGAGTCCACAACGAAATTAAAATAAAGACATTTATTTTACAACAGTTCATACATGAGGCCTGGTCAACTCTGACTCCCGGTCGGTTCTATACTGCCCGATCTTTTATACAGGTACAGATAAGCTACTTAGGCCCTCGCGGGAGAGCTCCCACTCTGCCAGGAGCACAGGGAAAACAATCATCCCCAAACCATATCTCCTGTGCTGGTTATTACAGAACTCAAGTAGCTTTTCCCTTTTGTTGGTTCCCTCACCACCTGCCACTGTCCCAGTCTAGCAGTTATGTCCTTTAGTCATGTACATCTATAATTTGTGGGCTTGCATCTGTTTGCAAAGGTTTATGTGAGTGATGCTGTCTGTATTTGTGTCTGTGTCTTGTTAATTTCCCCTCTTAAATTCTCAACTGAGCACACCTTCAGCTGCACAATGAAACCATCTTCTTCTACCCCACTCCCGCCTCCACGGGCACACACATGCACACACAAATGCACACACTCAGACACACACTCATGCACACACACACTAATGCACATGCGCACACACACAAACGACTCACGCACACACACATGCATTCATGTGCACACACACCAGCATACTCCTGCACACACTAATGTACAAACACTAATGCATACTTTCACACGCACACTAACACACACACATAAGCATGTTTAAGCTTCTGGGTTGCTGTAGAGTAAAGGAGACGAGAGTTTTGCTTCTCCACAAAATCTTTATTTCTTCGATCCAACTTCACACACAAATTTCCACAAACAAATAGTGCCACTTGTAACCTCTTTATATATCAGTGACTGCTATTGGATACTTTACATCAAATTAGCATTTAATTAGAAGGTCTGTTAACCCATTTCTAACAACGCGCACACACACTGATGCGCACACACACACACAAATGCACACCTACTAATGCATACACACGCGCATACACACACATGCACACACTAACGAGCACACACACTAATGCACACACACACTAACGTACACACACTAACACACACACATGCATATGCACTCATGCGCACTACCCACCCACATATTCCCACATATACGCAAACATACACACACTAATGAGCACACTCACGCACACACTAACACATATACACACACACACTGATGCAGACACACATATACACAAAAATGCACACATACTAAAGCAGACATACTAATGCACACACACTAACACGCCCAAAAATGCATACACGAACACACAAATGCGCAGACACACACACAGATGCACATGCACACACACAAATGCACATACACGCACTAAAACACACACTAACTCACACGCTAATGCACACACACACTAACGTACGCACACAATAATGCACAGACACACACTAACACTTATTAAAGGCATCAGTGGATCTCTGAACTGAGCTGCGTTCCACTTACCTTTGCTTCTGCAGACATAGTGAAAGGACTGTGGTTCTGAAATGATTGTCCATTAGAACATAAGAAATAGGAGCAGGATTAGGCCATTCTGTCCATCCAGCCTGCGCCACCATTCAATAGGATCATGTTTTTTAAAATAAATTTTTTACCGCACCCAATTATTATTTCCAATTAGGGGGCAAGTTAGCATCGCCAATTCACCTAACCTGCATATATTTGGGTTGTGGGGTTGAAACCCACACAGACATGGGGAGAATGTGTAAACTACGTATGGAAAGTGACCCAAGGTCGGGATTCGAACCCGGGTCCTCAGCGTCACAGTCCCAGTGCTATCATGTCGGCCTAATAGGATCATGGTTGATCTATTGTGGCCTTAACTTCACTTTCTTGCCTCTTTGTCATAACCCTTGACTCCCTGGGATACAAAAATAAGTGTTGATTTCATAGTTAAATATATCGAAACACCCGTTGATTTCAGGTAAATAATTCTGAATATTAATGGGCGACATGGTGACGCAGTATTTGGCATTGCTGCCTCACGGCGCCGAGGACCCAGGTTCGATCCTGGTCCCAGGTCTCTTTCCATGTGGAGTTTGCACACAGTAGCACAGTGGTTCGATGGGTCTATATTCTCCCCATCAAACACTCCCAGGGAAGGTAATGCACAGGGTTTGATACTGAGTAAAATTCCCTCTACACTGTCTCCATCAAACACTCCCTTGACAGATACAAAATTGGTTTAGATAAGCGCAAAGCTTCCTCTACACTGTCCCCAGCAAACACTCCTAGGGCCAGAACAGCATTGGGTTAAACTCCCTCTACACTGGTGGCATTGTAGCACAGTGGTTAGCACTGTTGTTCCACAGCGCCAGGGACTCTGATTCGATTCCCGGCTTAGGTCACTGTACGGAGTCTGCGCGTTCTCCCGTGTCTGAGTGGGTTTCCTCCGGTGCTTCGGACTCTTCCCACAAGTCCCAAAAGACATGCTTGTTAGGTGAATTGGATATTCTGAATTTAACCTCAGTGTACCATAACAGGCACTGGAATGTGACGATAAGGGGATTTTCACAGTAACTTCATTGTAGTGTTAATGTAAGCCTACTTGTGACACCAATAAAGATTATTATTATTATTCTCCTCATGTCTGCGTGGGTCTCACCCACATAGCCGTAAGATGTACAGGGTAGGTGGATTGGCCACGCTAAATTTTACCTTAATTGGAAAAGTTTAAATAAATTCTGAAGATTAACAATGCCCTGTGTGAAGAAATTCCACATCTCACGCTTCAATGGGAGACTCCATACTTCAGGAATGTGGCCCGTAGTTCCAGATTCCTCCACAAGGGGAAAGATACCTTCAGTGTCTATTGTGTTAAAGGTCCCTTCAAGATGGTATAAGACCACTTCATAAGACCACTTCATAGTCTTCTCTTCTCCAGTGAGAATAGGTCTAATTTGCTCAACCTTTCATCTTCATCCCAAGATTCAACCCAGAGAATCATTTCAAACTGTTTGCTTTCATTGCAACAGTACCCCTCCTTTAGTAAGCAGACCAAAACTGTACAGAGTACTCCAGATTATTCTTTCACCAGATCCTATTCAAAACTGTACGCATTACTCCAGATTATTCTTTCACCAGGTCCTGTTGAAAACTGTACACAGTACTCCAGGTGTTCTTTCACCAGATCCTACTCAAAACTCTACACAGTACTCCAGGTGTTGTTTCTCCACCTTTCTCCGCCTTTGAGCCGGAGCTGCCCTGTGTGCGACCACTCACTCATGGCCGCTTCGGATGTCCCCCAATGCAATATATCTTTGAGAGTTCTGAAATATCTTCTGCAATGTCTGCCACTGCTTTTCTACTTCCTCACAGATGTACCATCAATTCGATTCAAGGCACATTTAGGATCCGAACTGTGGCTTTAATCAGCTAGTTGTTAGCCTGGTGGTCGACTACAGAGAATGACCGACCGCCGGGAACTCCTGGTACTTATACCCTGCCTCGGAGGCGGGGCCTACTTGCCTCTCAACCAATTGGAGAGCAGTCACATGACTAGTCCCAACCAATCGGACGAGAGGCACATGACCAGCCAGAGCCAATGGGAAGCCAGTGCTCTGCACCAATGGCAGTACTCATATCCATACCACCACACTCACCATTTAAAAAAATTTAATTCAAGCTTTTTCCTTATTGTTTACAACAAACAGAATACACATTTTGTCAAAAATGTGAAACAATGAAAATCGCTTATTGTCACCAGTAGGCCTCAAATGAAGTTACTGCGAAAAGCCTCTCGTCGCCACATTCCGGCACCTGGTACAGGAATTGAACCGTGCTGCTGGCCTGCCTTGGTCTGCTTTAAAAGCCAGCGATTTAGCCCAGTGTGCTATCACATCAGTGGCACAGTAAGAAGTCTTACAACACCAGGTTAAAACTTTCGGAGCGCAGCTCCTTCCTCAGGTGAATCCTGGTGGATTCCAGGTGGATTCACCTGAGGAAGGAGCTGCGCTCCGAAAGCTTGTGTTTGAAACAAACCTGTTGGACTTTAACCTGGTGTTGTAAGACTTCTTACTGTGCTCACCCCAGTCCAACACCGGCATCTCCACATCATCAGTGGCACAAAACGGGAAGATAATAAAGTAAGCAGACACTAAATGACAACGATGAGAGATTATACAGAATGCTTACACAAACAACATTGGCCCGTAACTTCCTGCTAGCGGCAGGCAGCCACAGGCCACTACTTTTGGAAGAGCACACTTATCTGCGCTCCGATGATCCGATGATCCTTCCTTTCTCTTTGGCAGCCTGGGGCCTCCAGTGCCCCAGTCTGCACGGGTTCCAGCGCAGCGCAGGAGGAGTGCAGCCCTGCCACCTTATGATGTGGCCAACTTGGGAATGCCTTTTGAGGGCAGGCATTTAAACAATAGATTTAGATAGAAAATAAGGAAACTTTTCAAACAAGTCTTTTAAAGCTATGTAGACTTTTTTTAAAACAGTTTTCTTTTGCTCTTGCTTTTAAACAGGCATTACTATTGTTGATTATTTAAAAGTAATTTTTAGTTTTATTTTTTGTGATTACAGGTGATTATTCATCAGTGATTATTAGTTTTAAATCTGTGTAACTATTTAAATCTGTCCCATATTATTATAATTTTACATGTGGCATAATTAAAAATGTTTGCATGTGTTAATTTAGATTATGGTCATAAGGTTTTAAAAGGACCCAGGGCATTTTGCTGTCACTGTCCTTGTGTCAGCTGATTTTTCTTTTTGATTGGTGTTTATAGAATCACTGCAGTGCAGAAGAAAGCCATTCAGTCCATCAAGTCTGCACTGACCCTCCGAAAGAACACCCTACCCAGGCCTAAGCCATAACCCCATAACCCCACCTAACCTTTCAACACTAAGAGGCAATTTTGCAAGGGTACTCCACCTAACCTGCACTTCTTTGGACGAAATCGAAGCACCCGGAGGAAATGACGGTGGCACAGTGGTTAGCATTGTTGCCTCACATCGCCAGGGACCCAGGTTCAATTCCGATCTTGGTTGACCATCTATGTGGACCTTTCACGTTCTCCCCATGTCTGTGTGGGTCTCCTCCGGGTGCTCTGGTTACGTCCCACAGTCCAATGTTGTGTAGGTTAGGTGGATTGGCCATGCTAAATTGCCCTTAGTGTCCAGAGATGCACAGTTTAGGTTTGAAGAATAGGCTGGCAGGTAGGGTACTCTTTCAGGGGGTCAGTGCAAACTTCATGGGCTGAATGGCCTTCTTCTGCACTGTAAGACTTCTATGGTTTTATTCCATGGTTCTAGGAAACCCATGCAAGCACGGGTGGAATGTACAAACACCACACAGTCACCCAAGGTCTGACTTGAACATGGGTCTCTGGTGTGAGGCAGCAGTATGCCACCGTGTTACCTGTGTTAAATATGTTTTTACCTTGCTTATTTCAATTATCTTATTCATATATAATATCTCAATTAATATCTCAATTAAATGTGTTCTGAGTAAGACATTTGTAGAAGCTTGTAAAGTTTAGTGTAAAATATTTATTAACAAAAATAATTTTATAAATAAAAAAATTTGAAACCAGTTAGCATTTAACTTAACATTTAACTATATCAGCTGAACAATGACATAAAACTACCTCAACGTACAAATTTATTGCAATAAAATATATTTTATGACTTAAACACAATGGGCAGCACGGTAGCACAGTGGTTAGCACAATTGCTTCACAGCTCCAGGATCCCAGATTCAATTCCCGTCTTGGGTCACTGTCTGTGCGGAGTCTGCATGTTCTCCCCGTGTGTGCGTGGGTTTCCTCCGGGTGCTCCGGTTTCCTCCCACAGTCCAAAGATGTGCAGGTTAGGTGGATTGGTCATGCTAAATTGCCCTTAGTGTCCGAAATTGCCCTTAGTGTTGGGTGGGGTTACTGGGTTATGGGGATAGGGTGGAGGTATGGGCTTGGGTAGGGTGCTCTTTCCAAGAGCTGGTGCAGACTTGATGAGCCAAATGGCCTCCTTCTGCACTGTAAATTCTATGAAATTCTATGTTCCATCTATTTGTAAAGAGAAGGGAGGGAAGAGGGGAGGTAAGGGGGGGATAGTAGAATGGGAAAAAATAGATGGTTTTGGCAATTGTTAATTGACAAGTTCAAAGTCCAAAAGCAGCAGCTGCTGAAGTACAGTGTCCTGGCACACATCCCCTCTGACATCAGATATGGCACAAGGAAGCGCTGAGGGTTTTGGCAAACATTGGTATCATGACTGGTACAGGTTTGGAGGGCCGAAGGGCCTGTTCCTGTGCTGTATTGTTCTTTGTTGGTCGTGCAGTCTTAGTGGTAGGAGATTGATTCACTGCAATTCCTGTCAGACAGATAATGCACATTAGCTTATAGGAGGCTTGCATATATCAATTAAGGCATTAAACTTTGCTAAACCATTTGAAGTAATCACTGAGGCTTCTAAGGATGAACGTTACATCAAGGAGGCTCGTAGATTATTATTATTGTATAAGTTCAGCATAACCTCCTTGCTTTTGCACTCTATGCCCCTATTAACTATGGCCCTTTTAATAAAATCCAGGATACGAGATGATTTATTAACTGTTCTCTCCACCCGTCTTGCCACCTTCAATGATCTAAGCACATGTACACCCAGGTCCCTCTGCTCTTGCACCCCTTAAGATTTTTACCCCTGAATTTGTATTGTGTCTCCATGTTCTTCCTACCAAAATACATCACCTCACATTTCTCTGCATTGAACTTCATCTACCACCTATCTGCCCATACCACCAACTTGTCTATGTCTTTGAAGTTCTACACAGTCCTCCTCACAGTTTACAATACTTCCACTGTAACGATTGGTACAGTACTGCAGTTAGCTAATCCTTGCTATCGTCTAAGCACAGTTTCCAAGACAGCCACTGCCTCCCGAGGCGACTTGAAATTTTTAGTTCATGATCCATGTGTGACTCCCAGCCGAGCTGGGAAAAGTAGACCATTTCTCAAACCCCTTTCCCTGCCTTTCTTCTTCACTGTATTGAAAGTCTGTCACTGCTTCATTACATTGGTAGTATAAACAAGATAAATGAAGGTACATTTTTCTTCATAATGCAGGGGAAATTGCTGCCATACTAGTTGTAAAATCAGTTTTCATGTTTCAATGTATGCTCATGTGCTCATGGGTGGTCTCCATTTCATGCACACCTGTGCACAGAACAGATAAAGAGGTCAGAAACGATCTTAGAGAAGTCTGTCAATCATTGGCTTACTCATATTCACAATTGCAGAAGATTGAAGAAAAACCATATCTGTACACCTATATGTCATTATACTGAAAATTATTATTAACATCTGTTCTTAATTTCCTCAGCATCCATGGGAATAGTTTGACATGTTTATGTGAATTAATAGTTTGTATTATTGATAAGGGGGTGTAACATTGTTTAGCTCCAATTATATCTTAAAGGATGTATCATTTATTCAGTGGATGTGCGGCGGCATGAGGTGCAGTGGTTAGCACTGGGACTGTGGCGCTGAGGACCCGGGTTCGAATCCCGGCCCTGGGCCACTGTCCGTGTGGATTTTGCACATTCCCCCCGCGTCTGCGTGTGTTTCACCCCCACAGCCGAAAGATGTGCAGGTTAGATGAATTGGCCAAACTAAATTGCCCCATAATTGGGAAAACAACATAATTGGGTGCTCCAATTTTTTATTTATTTATTCAGTGGATGTAACTCCTGGGTCCTTTAGGAAATAATAGATAGACATTGTGTCACCTGACATGCCTCTATTTTCAAAGATGGGGTGACATCATGTTACTCTCACCAAAACCAATGAAAGGGGTTAATTCAGACTGATTCCTGATTAAAAAATGAGAAACTGTCAGATTTCGGGCAAGTTGAAAACTGGCATCATTTCACACTTGCTTCTGTGGTGTAAGCCTTCTGCGACATTACTTTGGAAACTGGAAGGGCTGAAAGCGGAGGGACAACTGTGAACAGCATTAGTTTGAAGACTAATGGTTTTGCTGTGGGAACTTTCAAATTACAGAATTGTTATGGCTCAGAAGGAGGCTATTCGGCCCATCTAGTCTGCACCGACTCTCCAAATGAGCATTGTGATTTAGTGCCATTCCCCTCCACATTGATTCTATTCAAATAATCACCGAATGCCCTCTGGAACGTTTCAATTGCACCTGCCTCCACCACACTTCCAGGCGGTTCATTCCAGATTCAAACCGGTCGTTGCGTGAAAAGACCAATTCGCCTAACCTGCACATCTTTGGACTGTGTGAGGAAACCGGAGCACACTGAGGAAAACCACGCAGGCAGTACTTCCATGTTTTGAAATTGTGCCGTGCACACCAAGATCTAGATCATTAATATATATCAGGAAAAGCAAAGGTCCCAATACAGCCCCTGGGGAACTCCACTAACAACCTTCCATGAGGTATAATGTTTCTGACAAGTCCGTTGTGTGGCACTGTATCGAATGCCTCAGTTCCCTTTCAGCCAGCAGAGAGTTTTCAATAAGGCCGCAGCATGTCACTGATTGCTTTCATTCAGTTCAAGGTTTTTATTTCCTAAAATGCAATGCTTTCCTTATCAAAAGAATTAGAAGATTTAAGGAAGCCCATTGCACAAAACTGTCAGTGAGAGAATGGAACAGGATAACAACGAATGCTTCTCAACTCAGCCATTCTTCATCTTGTAATAGCTATCACCTCCAGCTACAATATTTAGTTCTAGCTGCACAGATCACATCTTAAAACTTAGTATTTTACAAAGAACTGGCCTCTTATCAATTGTGCAGAGCTTCAAATACCTGCAAAGCTGTTATAGGGGATTAATGACATTTAATCTGCTTTCGCCTTCAGTTTATGACAGGGGTCTGTCAGTCGGAAATCCAAACATAATTGAGGAAATAATTGATGTTACGGGGGTTGGGATGGGGGGGGGCTCAGCAGTCGCTGCTGGAAATATTGAGCAACTCAGTGCACAAGGCAACACCACCTATGGACACAGTATAACTGTCACACTGAGAGAGCAGAGGAGTGACTGGAATCAGTAACACGTAAAAGAGAGCTTAATATACCATGGTCACAGACAACCCATTCGCAGACCACAAACTGCACACCACCCCAAGCACAAGAACACAAGCCACCCATGGTTGGGTGTCAGGGTAAGGCATTAACATTGAAGAATTTTCCAATAGGCTGCTTGGTCACTATGTGGTTCTCAGTAATAGCTGAAGATCACTCTTTTTGATTAGGATCTGACCTTTCATCGTGTCTGGTGTGTGGCCATCAAGATAGGGGTCACCTTCTTGCAGCTAATAACAAGAGCTGTGCTTTTGACCTTCACGATGTAGGTGGGCCCAGGAAACTTTCAACGTCTGCAGGTGACAAAAAAACTGAGGATGCATTAAATTGGATGGAGGAGCCGTACAGTCTCCTGGTCAATATTGGCACTGATAAATTGGTGGATGGAATGTAACATAGAGGAGCATGAGTCTTCCATTTTGGAGAGAGAATAAAGGGAAACAATGCACCAGATGTTGCTGGAAATACAACAGTAGGTCCACAGTCCCTCATGTTAGATACACAATCCAGCAGATTTAGGGCATTAGAAGACATATCGTGAGTATTCAGAATATGTCTCAGAC
Organism: Scyliorhinus canicula; assembly: GCF_902713615.1. Lineage (NCBI taxonomy): Eukaryota > Metazoa > Chordata > Chondrichthyes > Carcharhiniformes > Scyliorhinidae > Scyliorhinus > Scyliorhinus canicula. Next base: position 82,483,371 of record NC_052146.1, on the reverse strand, counting down.
AGATAACATCTCCACTTTAATTTCCCTGTTGCTTTATAGAACTTTCTGGTAGTGAATATTAATTGTTCATTAAACTCACCATGGAACTTAAGCATGGTAATTGAGAGCGCAAGTACCTTTCAACAACATGATTATTGTTAATGCAATGTTCATTAATCTTGTCAGGTTAATTTAAAGATTTACAACAATTTATATTAATATAATTTCTTTAACATAATAAAATATCCCAAAGGACTCCATACAAAATTATGAAACACACAATGACACCATGCCACAGGAGATACTAGGTCAGGTGGCCAAAGCTTGATCAAAGATGCAGGTTTGAAAGAGTTTTAAAGGGGAAAAGTGGAGGAAAGCTTCAGCAAGGGAATTCCTGGGCCCAGGCAACTGGTGCACAGTCACCAATGGTGGAGCAATTACATTTGGGAGTCAAGAGGGCAGAATGAGACAATGTAGAATACACCCCCATAAGAGAGAAAGAGAGGGAAGAGAGAGCAATGGAATAAGAAAAGGAATGAGAATTCCAGCTCAGAAAATTAGAAATGGAGCCAACATCTAAAGGACAGAGAGACACACGATAGTGTGTCTAATTGATTACTGATCTCTCCATAAGGGTTTTGATTGATTATTGATCTCTCTGTAGGATGTCTGATTGATTACTGATATCTCAATAATGGTTCTGATTGATTATTCATCACTCTATAGTAGGTCTTATTGATTAATGATCTCCCTATGGGGGGGGGGGGGGGGTTGGATTGATTATTGATCTCTCCATGGGGGGTCTGATTGTCTCGTGATCTCTCTATAGGAGGTGTGATTGATTAGTGACATTTTATTACGATCCCAGACCAAAATCCAACAGTGGCTAGGTTACTGGACCAAAACCCCAATAGTTAGTTTATTTTGTAAAACTGTGCAGAAAGAATACTTCACTCCAGGCTTGATTGCATGAAAAAAATAGGGATTTGGTATTTCTAAATTTTATTATTTAAAAAAAAACATTTTATTAGGGTATTTGTAGTTTTTATAATAATAACCAAAACAGCAACAACAACATGGTACATAAAACATTTCCATCCCTATCCCATGCTTCGCACCCCCAACAACGCAACAATAGCCTAACCTCCCCCCCCCCCCCCCCCCCCCCCCCCCCCCTCCGCCCCGCTAGATTTCTGCCTCTGCTGACATTTTAATTTTCTCCAAGAAAGAAAGAAAGTTGACGAACGGCTGCCGCCTCCGGACAAACCCTAACAATGCCCCTCTTAGGGCAAACTTTATTTTCTCAAGACCGAGAAACCCAGCCATGTCACTAACCCAAGTCTCTGATTTTGGGGGCTTCGAGTCCCTCCCATTAACAGTATCCGTCCCAGGAAGGCAAAGGCCAAAACGTCAGCCTCTCTTCCCCCCTGGACTCCCGGCTCCTCCAACACTCCAAAGATCGCCACCTCTGGACTCGGCACCACTCGTGTTTGTAGTACCGTGGACATAGCCTTAGAAAAACCCTGCCAAAACCCTCTAAGCTTCGGACTTGCCCAAAACATATGGACATGATTTGCTCAACCTCCCGCGCACCTCACACACTTGTCCTCTACCCCAAAGAACTTGCTCATCCAGGCCACCGTCATGTGTGCCCGGTGAACTACCTTAAATTGTATCAGGTTAAGTCTGGCACATGATGACGATGTGTTAACCCTGCTTAAGGCATCCATCCACAGACCTGCCTCTATCTCTCCCCCTAGCTCATCTTCCCATTTGACCTTTAGTTCCTCTATCTGGGTTTCCTCCGACTCCATAGGTTCTTTGTAGATATCTGACACCTTCCCCTCTCCCACCCATGTTCTGGACACTACCCTGTCCTGTATCCCCCCCGTGGTGGCAGGAGCGGGAAGGTCGGAACCTGCCTTCTCAGAAAATCCCATACCTGCAGATATCTAAACCCATTCCCTGCTGGCAATTCAAATTTCTCCTCCAAAGCCTTCAAGCTAAGGAAGCTCCCGTCTATGAATAGATCTCCCATCTTCACAATGCCGCCTCTACTCGTTCTCCCCCCCCCCCCTACTCGTCTCCCCCCCCCGAAAGCCCGAAATCGCCTGTTAAAAAAATGCCCTCAGGATAAAGATGGGGAGGCACTGAAAGACAAAAAGGAATCTGAGGAGGACCGTCATTTTCACGATCTGTACCCTCCCCGCCAGTGATAGCGGAAGCATGTCCCATCTCTTAAAGTCCTCCTTCAGTTGTCTATGAGCTGGGGCAGGTTTAACTTGTGCAGTGCCTCCCATTCCCGTGCCACCTGGACTCCCAGATAGCGAAAGCTCCTTCCTACCATTCTAAATTGCAGCTCCCCAGTCTCCTCTCCTGCTCTCTCACCCCCCCCCCCCCCCCACCCCCGGCCCGGCTTGGACATACATATTCAAAGCAACACAATTCCCAGTAAACAAGCAGTCGAAGAAATCCCACCACCCAGCTCTAGCTCCCAACTGAACAAAGTTAACTTTAGAAACAGAAATATCCCCTTGTTATAGAGCACTGTATATATAAAACAGCACAAAAGTGATTTTCACCAAATCGCCACCACAGTGCCTCTCCCAAGGTTCAGTGTCTTTAGTCCCCAGCTAGCCTTTTGCCCTTGATAAAATTCATTACTTCATCTGGTGATTCAAAGTAAAGTTCCTGGTCCTCAAACGTAATCCAAAGACGCGCTGGATACAGCATCCTGAACTTCACCCCCAACCTGTACAGGGCCAATTTTGCTCTATTAAATCCGGCTCAGCTTTTGGCCAGATCCGCGCCCAGGTCCTGGTAGATGCACAACTCACAGTTTTTCCACTTGCTGTTCCGTACCTGCTTGGCCCACCGCAAAATCTGTTCTTTGTCCAGGAACCGGTGCATTCGCACCACCATCGACTTCGGCGGTTCATTTCCTCGCGGCTTACTCACAAGCGCTCTGTGCACTCTGTTCACTTCCAAGGGTCGAGTGAACGCCCCATCCCTCATCAACGTGTCCAGCATACTTGCCACATATGCCCTCGCGTCCGATCACTCACTGCCCTCAGGGACGCCGATGATCCTCAGATTCTATCTCCTGGACCTGTTCTCCAAGTCCTCTAGCTTCTCCTGTAATCTTTTCTGGTGGTCCTTCATCTGCCCCACCTCGGCCTCCAGCTCCAACTGATCAATCAATGCCTTAATCGTGTCCACCATATCTTTCATTAGCTTGGCGAAGCACTCTTCAAAGATCTTCACCAGCTGTACTGTCGACCACTGTGCCACCGTATCAGGATCCTGCGACTCCTCCATGCTTTCCTGTGCTGCTGGCTCTGCACGCGTCTTCCTTGCTTGACTATGTCTCCTTACACGGCCATTTCTAGTCCTGCTCTCCATACACTGGTGGGGGATTGCTCCTCACTGTCTCACTCTCCACCGGTTTATCCAGTGAAATTCCCAAAAAAATGGGAGAAATGGTCCAAGATTTCCATCACAAGCTGAAGCTACCAAATGTGCGATCTACTCCTCCATAGCTGCTACTGGAAGTCAACAAAACTTTATTATTAACACAATATTAATATCACATCTAAAAATAGCTTACAATTACCCCTTAAACAATACTACTCAGTACAGTGAATACCCCTTACTTGCTATCTCTATTCATAATTAACAACATGATGCACAATCAATGGACACGAAAACGAAGGAGTAGTCCGAATCGAAGGCTTTAATCAGCAAGAAGTGTGCCCAGCAGCAGGAGTACAGAAATGACCTGGCTGCTGGGGAACACGGGTTCTTATACCCTGCCTCGTAGGCGGAGCTACCTTCCTCTCGACCAATGAGAATACAGAGAACACAACACTTGGGCCAATGGGCAGCGAGCCCTCTGCACCAATGGCAGCTCACACTCTCAGGTACCGTAATACCCCTAGTCATACTACCACACAACAAGAGGATGCATTGATTCTGCACAGGGCCTCACTCCAAACCCCACCATCCATCACTCCTCCCAGCTCCTCTTGCCGAATTTCCTCAACGGGGGTGTCTTCTGCCCTATTACCCAGTTCTGCATATACATCTGAGATCTCCCCCCCACCTCATACACTCACACATACAATCTTGTCCTTTGATAATAGCCTGTCCTACAGCCCCAGGGGCGGCAGCACGGGAATGAGCCCATTTCCTTTCTCAATCTTGATCTGTAAATACCTGAACCCATTCCCTTTCGGCAGCTGACATACCTCTTCTAGTTCCGATAAGTCCACAAACTCCCCCCCAAAGAACCGGTCTCCAAAATACTTAACCCCCAGCCAGCCCCACCCCAGGAACCAGGCATCTAACCCTGCCAGGACAAATTTGTGACTGCCAGAAATCTGTGCCCCCGTAGACATGTCCTCCATCCCATAGTGCTGCTTGCAATGGTTCCATACCCTCAACTCTGAATTCACAACCGGACTTGAGGAGTAGAAAGTCAACGAGAATGACAGAAATGCCGACACCAATGCCCTAAAAGTGGTTCCCTTACACAAAGCCTCCTCCACCCATCTCCACACTGTATCCTGTTCCACCACCCACTTTAGAACCATAGCAATATTTGTCAGCCAATATTAGTTCAGCAGGTTTGCTAGCGCCAGTCCCCCTCTCTGCTTATCTCTCTTCATAAAGACCTCCTCTTCCGGGGGGTCCTCCCCACCCATACAAAGCTCAGAATCATCTTGTTCATTTTATTCATTTTGTTCATCCAAATATGTGCAGGTTAGGTAGATTGTCATGATAAATTGCCCCTTAGTATGCAGGGATCTGCAGGTTAGGTTAGGGTGTTGTAGAAGCCCGCTGTTTCCTAATACATCTAATAGGTAAAAGTGATAGTTCAAAAGATAGCTATTTAGTATTGAGCCCCTGGTCTATTGAATCACTCATAACCTGAGGTCATTTCAAAAAACACACATTCAGCATTTCATGAACAGAGCAGCAAACCGAAATTCCTATGCAGCTAGCAAAATACATTAGCAAGATAAAATAAGCCAAGGACAAGGCAAGCATGTGATAAGAAAACAGAGTCGTATTCCTAGGTGATACAAGAATACATTTTAAGGTTAATGTTGCCTATAAATGAGTGACAACTAACCCTCAAATCAAACTCATTTGATGTTAATCCAAACCAATTAGGATACATAGGGGTGTAATTAGATGGCTGAAGACAGATATGAAACAGTATAACTGTGAAGTTTCGTTCGGCCATTTTTAGCTGGATCATTTTCTCATTTTCTCTCTCTCTTTCTGGAATCAATCTATACTTTGACTTAACTATTCGCTGTCTTTCATATTTCATTTTCTGACTTGACTTTTGAAGTTATTGCGAGCTGTTTGCCTAAGCAAGAAAATAATTTCTGTGATTCTTTGAAGGTTTCAATTGTCTACAAATTGCCTTTTAAATGACTCTCAATTGTAGTCACTATAGACAAATAAAACAATTCTTATTTGCACCTGAGAAGTTTTAACTTAAATTTCTACTGAGATTTAGTGATTCGCACAGTGCAGCTGAATCCGGATGGTAGATCTATCAGGGGTTACAGGGATAGGTTTGGGTGGATGGGTGACTGGTCATGGGTAGAGTGCTCTTTCGAGGAGTTGGTGAGGACTCAATGGACCGAATGGTCTCCTTCTGCACTGTAGGGATTCTATTCCAATTTTCCTAAAAATGGACTTGGGCAAAAAAATCCCAAGATTTTGAAACATGAATAGGAGCTACGGCAAAACTGTCCTTTTCACTGTCTGAACCCTTCCCACCAACGGTGGGCTGGAGCTGGTATGCGCATATACCAGGACTTTACGGTGGAGCTGGCAAGGAGGAGGGCTGCCTTCAGCTAGGTGAAGAAGGCACTGTACATCAGCAAGGTGCAGTGCAGCATAGTATATCCAGTTAAGTTGAGGGTGACCTACAAATCCAAGGACTTTTATTTTGGGGCGGCGGAAGCGGTGGAGGAGTTCGCGAAGGCAGAAGGACTGTGGCAGAATTGAGAAATGGGACTGAGAGCGGGCCATGTACTGATGTAGCCTCATGTAATTTTATTTTTCACTGCATGTTGGTGTATGTACTAAATGAGTCAACATTGTATATATTTAGACAAGGGAAGAGTTGGGATTTTCATTTGCAATGATGGTTCTTTGGGGCTTGGGTTTGTATGTTGGGGTTGTGTGCTAAAGGGGATTTCTTGGTTTTCCTGGGATAGGGCAAGGGGAAGGAGACCTGGGCGGGAGCCTCCACATTGGCCGGTTTAAGCCGGCCAGTGAACGGGTGTGAGGTGGGGGGAGGGGCTGCGGCCATCGGAGCCTAGTAGAACAGGTTTCGGTGAGTCTAGCGGGGTGAAAAGTTGGGGGAAGGAACCGAGGTTGGGGGGAGGAGTTTACAAGAGGAAGTGGAGGGAAGGAGTCTGGGAGGGGGGCTGGGGGGGAATGTCTATAATTCATGGGTGTCATTCACGGGGTGGGGAGGTTGGACTATATATGTCAATGGTGACCATAGGCGATTCCTGATTCCTTTTTCTTTTCTCCTTTTTTTTCCTCCTTGGGAGGTTTTGTGTTATTTGATGCTGTTATTGCCCAGGCGGGCCGGAGTTTGCGGGATGGTGGGAGGATGGGATCGTTGTTGTTAATAAGGGGATTGACATTGTATTCGTTATCGTTTACTGTTTGTTGGTGAAGAAAATGTGAAAATGGAGAATAAAAATATTTTTAAAAAACTCCTCTATAACCCTCCTTAGATGTAATGTTTCTTAATAGAATTACATCCGGAAATCTAGTAGACACATTCATTCTGGTCAACAGATACTGATTTCCATTTTTTGTTTTCAGCAGGGGTCCCATATAATCAATTAGGTCCTAGTTAAAGGTTCCTCAAATGGTGGAATGGGTATTAAAAGTGCAGGTTTGATTACCTTCTGAGGTTTCCCTATTACCTGATATGTGTGACATGTATGGAAAACTCAACTGCATCCTGATTCAATGAATCCTCCTGCATTCCTCACACTCTCTACAGAGGGTCTGACTGATTATTGATCTCTCCATAGCGGATCTGATTGATAATTGATCTCTCTATAAAGGGGTCTGATTGATTAGTGATCTGTCTATAGGGGTCTGATTGATTATTGATCTCTCTATTATGGTCTTATTTATCTCTATTGGGAGTCTGATTGATTATTGATCTCTCTATTATTGACTATGGGGAGTCTGATTGAATATTGATTCTGAGTTCTGACAGCTTCTCCCTGGAGTTACTCTTCCGGGCGTTGGTGGCGCTGTCGCGGGCTGACCTTTCCGGAGTCGGTTGGACATACCGCATGAAAAGGAGCAGGAACAGAAACAGAAAAACGAACAGGTAGAGGGGCCGAGTGTTATCAGAGGACTGGATCATGTGTCCGGGTCGGGAGTTGTTGAAGCTGCCGGGGGGGTAGGAGCAGGCTCTGTGTCTCCCGATTTGTGTGGGGTCTGTCCCCGGGATGGGGGGTTGCCATTCGGGGTGGGGGGATGTGAGGTTGATGCGGGGATGTGATCAGTGGACCCATTCCCCAGCTTCTCCAGCACTCAGTCTCTCCTCATCCCGACAGTGTAATTCTAGACACTGGTGTGGATTGTGAGAGGAAAGAACAGCTCCTTTCCCCAGGGTCCTTCTCCTGGACTGGAGCCAATGACGAACAGATTGGCCCCTAACAGAGGAAACAATGTGTGTAACCCAGAGGACAGATTCTGAGTAGGGGCAGTGGTAAGCACTGCATTCAGTAATGATCCTGCCCACTATCTTTGTGGCTCACACATCCACTGGGGTGATGGGTGACAGATGTTTCTGTTGAGTCCATAGGATTAGTGAGGGTTTCACTAACCCTGCCACCAACTCCACACCAATCGACCACCCATTGCTCTGCTGCACCCATTGTAAACAAGGTAAGGGGTGTCCAAAAAGCACTTGCTTCTCATAACCACAAGGTTTACAGCACAAAGTAAAACTGCACAGAACACATTTCACATAGGCTCAATATGGCTTTTGCTAACAGGTGACTCTCGCCCTCGTGCTCACATCTCGCATCCCCTTGCCGGAAAAACGAAAATGACAAATAATCAACAACATGACCAAAAGGAAGCAATGTCCAGGATTATTAAAGAATTAAAGAATAATAACATCATCTATGTTGCTTGAAAAGGTCAAAGTCATGACAGGATCAGTGAACATATCTCAGGATCTCAAGGATACCAACAAACGAAGCACCTTCACTTCCACCATGCTGTCACCCGTGCCCAAGCGATCCACAGCCTAGTTCCCGACTGACTTGGCACAATTGGCCACTTCCAACCCCTCATGATGAGCATTGAGAACAGGATAACATTGGGGCAGTCGCTGGGGAGCCCAAACCACCCAAGCCTTGAAGACCAGGCACACTGTACTCCAATGAACCTGATGTGCCCATTCTCCAGATCAAGAGGAGTATTGTGTGCAGTTTTGGTGCTCTTTTCAGAGGAAGGATTCTGATTAATGGAGCAAGTGCAGTGAAGGTTTGTCAGGCTGATTCTTGGGATGGCAGGACTGTCATGATTTTCTTTTCCTTTTTTATAAATTTAGAGTACCCAATTCATTTTTACCAATTAAGGGGCAATTTAGTGTGGCCAATCCACCTATCTTGCACATTGTTGGGTTGTGGGGGTGAAACCCACGCAGACACAGGGCGAATGTGCAAACTCCACACGGACAGTGACCCAGGGCGCCAGGATAGAACATGGGGCCTCGGTGCCGTGTGGCAGCCGTGCTATCCACTGCACCACCGAGCTGCCCTGGCAGGACTTTCATGTGAGAGACTAGGATTATATTCATCAGAGTTTAGAAGAGAGAGAGGAGATCTCATAGAAACTTGTAAAATTCTAACTGGATTAGACAGGGTAGATTCAGAAAGAATGTTCCTGATGGTGGGGGAGTCCAGAACTAGGGGGTCATAGTTTGAGGATAAGGGGTAAACCTTTTAGGACTGAGGTGAGGAGAACTTTCTTCACCTATAAGAGTGGTGAATCTGTGGCATTCACACCACAGAAAGTAGTTGAGGCAAAAACATTGTGTAATTTCAAGAAGGAATTAGATATAGCTCTTGGGGCTGAAGGGATCGATGTATTGAACTTGAAGATCAGCCATGATCATAATGAATCGCGGAGAGAGCACGAAGGGCCAAAATAGCCTCCTCCTGCTTTTATTTTCTATGTATGTTTCTATGTAAGATTAATAAAGTATGGCAGCCAATTTTCAAACTCAATAGGGAACTCGCCTCCCACTTCTCACCAGGGACTGGGTTTATGGGCACTACTTGTCTCGCTCTTGCCTCCCGAATCCATCAGGATAGGTGACACACCATGCAGCAGGATCTCAACGAATCGAAGGAGGGACCTTCACCAGGAAAAGAGCTCTATCGAATACAAGGATTCTCTCCTGCATCTCTACCATTCTCCCAAGGATAACTGGCAGTTCCTCAAAGTGGGCTTCAAAGCCCTGCACCACGGGGTCGAGATCCTCAACCAGAAGAACATTCTCAATAAGAGAACAACACCAGGTTAAAGTCCAACAGGTTTGTTTCAAATCACTAGCTTTCGGAGCACTGCTCCTTCCTCGGGTGAATGAAGACGTAGGTTAAAGAAACATATATATATAAGCAGAGTCAAAGATGCAATACAATGCTTTGAATGTGAGCATTTGCAGGTAATTAAGTCTTTACAGATTCAGAGAGGGGTAATCCCAGGTTAAAGAGGTGTGAATTGTCTCAAACCAGAACAGTTGTTAGGATTTTGCATGCCTAGGCCAGATGGTGGGGGATGAACGTAATGCAACATGAATCCAAGGTCCCGGTTGTGGCCATACTCATGGGTGCGGAACTTGGCTATAAGTTTCTGCTCGGTGATTCTGCGTTGTCAAGCGTCCTGAAGGCTGCCTTGGAGAACACTTACCCGGAGATCAGAGGCTGAATGCCCTTGACTGCTGAAGTGTTCCCCGACTGGAAGGGAACATTCCTGCCTGGCGATTGTCGCGCGATGTCCGTACATCAGTTGTCGCAGTGTCTGCATGGTCTCGTCAATGTACCATGCTTTGGGACATCCTCTCCTGCAGCGTATGAGGTAGACAACGTTGGCTGAGTCACATGAGTATGTACCGCATACATGGTGGGTGGTGTTCTCATGTGTAATGGTGGTATCCATGTTGATGATTGGCACGTCGTGCAGAGATTGCCATAGCAGGGTTGCATGGTGTCGTGGTCGCTGTTCTGAAGGCTGGGTAGTTTGCTGCAAACAATGGTTTGTTTGAGGTTGCGCAGTTGTTTGAAGGCAAGTAGTGGGGGTGTGGGGATGACCTTGGCAAGATGTTTGTCTTCATCGATGAAGTGTTGAAGGCTGCGAAGGAGATGTCATAGTTTCTCTGCTCCAGGGAAGTACTGGACGACGAAGGATACACTGTCGGTTGTGTCCGTGTTTGTCTTCTGAGGAGGTCAATGCGTTTTTTTTTGCTGTGGCGCATTGGAACTGACGATCGATGAGTTGAGCGCCATATCCCGTTCGTATGAGGGCATCTTTCAGCGTCTGTAGATGTCTGTTACGCTCCTCCTCGTCTGAGCAGAACCTGTGTATACGCAGAGCTTGTCCATAGGGGATGGCTTCTTTAATGTGTTTATGGTGGAAGCTGTAGAAGTGAAGCATCGTGAGGTTATCTGTGGGCTTGCGGTAAAGCGAAGTGCTGAGGTGACTGTCCTTGATGGAGATGTGTGTCCAAGAATGCAACCGATTTTGGAGAGTAGTCTATGGTGAGTCTGATGGTGGGATGGAACTTATTGATGTCATCGTGTTGTTGTTTCAGTGATTCCTCGCCGTGGGGCCAAAGGAAAAAAATGTCATCCATGTATCTGGTGTATAACGTCGGTTGAAGGTCCTGTGCGGTGAGGAAGTCTTGTTCAAACTTGTGCATGAAGATGTTGGCATATTGAGGTGCAAATTTGGTCTCCATGGCTGTTCCGTGTGTCTGGATAAAGAACTTGTTGTCGAAGGTGAAGAAGTTGTGATCCAGAATGAAGCGGATGAGTTGCAGAATTGCATCTGGAGATTGGCAGTTGTCAGTGTTGAGTACTGAGGCTGTTGCAGCAATGCCGTCGTCATGGGGGATGCTGGTGTAGAGTGCCGAGATGTTCATTGTGACAAGGAATATTCTCGGTTCAACTAGTCCAAGGGTGCTGAGTTTCTGTCGGAAGTCCGTCGTGTCGCGACAGAAGCTGGGCATTCCTTGTACGATGGGTTTCAAGATGCCCTCGATGTAGCCAGAGAGGTTCCCATTGTCGTATACGATAGGTCGGTCTGGTGTGTTGGCTTTGTGTATTTTCGGGAGGCAGTAAAGATCTCCCAACGCGGGGAGGCGGGGAGTACGTGGGATGAGAGCACGTAGGGTGCTCTGAAAGTCTGGATCCAAGGTCACATTCTCAATAGCAGCAATCATCCGATGCACACAGCAATACCAGGGTGAAGGCCATCTCACCAGCAACAACACCAGTACAAGCTGGCCTCCATCCAACCATCCCCAATTGCCACGGTCAAACGAGGGTTCTCCACGATTTAACTCAGCATCTCTTCGCAAAACTCCAATCCGGATCAGCCAGGGACATAGTGCAAGATGTATATCTCAGAGAAAAGACAATAAACAAATGTGCACTATGATAAAGTAAAGGATTAAAAGATGAGCAGAGCCAGAGCTCATGAAAACGCAGCTGCTCCCGCGCTCATATCACGTGATCCACCCCCCATTGATCAGGTGGTTAAGAAGGCATGTGGAATCCTTTCATTTATTAGCCAAGGCAGAGAATATATGAGCAGGGAGGTTTAGCTGGAACTGTATAAAACACTAGTTAGGCCACAACTTGAGCACTGTATGCAGTCCTAGAAACCACATTACAGAAAGGATATAATTGCATTGGAGAGGGTGCAGAGGAGATTTCCAATCTCCTCTTGCCAGGAGTGGAAAATTATAGCTATGAGGAAAAGTTGAAAAGCCTGGTGGTGTTTTCCTTGGAACAGAGGAGGCTGAGGGGAGATTTGGCTGAAATGTACAAAGTTTTGAGGGGTTTGGATGGAGTAGATGACAAGGGCCTAATTACCACAGTCGAGAGATCAGTTACTCGGGGGCATAGATATAGTGATTGGTTGAAGAATTGGAGGGGTGATGAGGAAAAATGTTTTCACCCAGAGGGTTGTGGGGTCTGAAACGCACTGCCTGAAATGGTGTCTGGATGTGCGCCTCGAGTGCCGTAACCTGTCGGGCTATGAACCAAATGCTAGAAAGTGCGATTGGACTCAGGGCTCGTTTTTCGGCCTGCATTGACTGGTTGGACAGAGTGGCCTGCTTTTGCACCATGCATTTTTATACCTTGTCCTAAATTTGCCAAGTATCTGGGAGGGAGGACTGTGCAGGGGTGTGGGGAGAGTGCAGGGGTGTGGGGAGAGAGCAGGGGAGTGTCAGTATGTGAATTACTCCTTGGGAGAGCCAAATGACCACTTGCTGTGCTATAACAATAACAATCAATGTTTCTAACCAGACCCCAACAAAGGCAAACTCTGTTAGTTTATGGAAGTTACAATCTACATGATTTCATTATTATACTTGGGAACATGGATGACACAAAAGGCTGCTTCAGCAGTGCCTTCAAACCCCTTCTTGGCCCATTTGGATCGGGAACAATAAAATGATTAAATGGACCTCTGGGCCAGTACCATTGAGTGGAAGAAAATTGATTATTTCAGGGGATGTAGGCGCTGCTGGCCAACCAGCATTTGTTGCCCATCCCTAATTTCCCTTGAACTGAGTGCCTTGCTCGGCCATTTCAGAGTCAACCACATTGCTGTGGATCTGGAGTTACATGTAGGCCAGACCAGGTAAGGACGGCAGATTTCCTTCCCTAAAGGACATTAGTGAACCAGACGGGTTTTTACAACCATGGCTTCATGGTCACTATTACTGAGATTAGTTTTTCAATTCCAGATAATTAATTGATTTTTTAAAATTCTGCCAGCCGCACTGGTGGGATTGAAAATTTTTTTTTAAGAGTACCCAATTCATTTTTTCCAATTAAGGAATAATTTAGTGTGGCCAATCCACCTACCCTGCACATCTTTGGGTTGTGGGGGTGAAACCCAAGCAAACACGGGGAGAATGTGCAAACTCCACTCAGACAGTGACCCAGAGCCGGGATCGAACCTGGGACCTCGGTGCCGTGAGGCTGCAGGGCTAACCCACTGTGCCACTGTGCTGCCCTCCCTGGTGCGATTTGACCTGTGTCCCTGGAACATTAGTTCTGGCCTATGGGTTACAAGTCCTATGACGTTGCTTCAAAGCCACTTTCTCCCTATGGAACTGATTGCAATTTGCTCAGCAGCCTTGGATGTGTGGCTTATGGACCTGTATCTCTCCTTTGTTCTTGGGAAATGTCTTCGTGTTCTCAGCATCAGCCATTCAAACCTGAGGAATGTTGTCCTGAGGAATGATCCTTATGAGTAGCGTATAGTTGCGGGCAGGTTGTTTCCACTGGCGGGTGACAGCAGAACTAGGGGGCATAGCCTCAAAATAAGGGGAAGTAGATTTAGGACTGAGTTTAGGAGGAACTTCTTCACCCAAAGGGTTGTGAATCTATGGAATTCCTTGCCCAGTGAAGCAGTTGAGGCTCCTTCATTACATGTTTTTAAGGTAAAGATAGATAGTTTTTTGAAGAATAAAGGGATTAAGGGTTATGGTGTTCGGGCCGGAAAGTGGAGCTGAGTCCACAAAAGATCAGCCCTGATCTAATTGAATGGCGGAGCAGGCTCGAGGGGCCAGATGGCCTACTCCTGCTCCTAGTTCTTATGTTCTTATGTTCTTATAGTCTTGGAATCATTGTGCCTTTAGCTTCCCTTTGCCAGTCACATCCATTAACAGCAATGTAGCCTTTGATTATGTGGAAAGAAGCCAGGCTGTACAATGTGTGGCATGCTTGACATCCTCCTGGGTCACATTCAAGATCCACCTAATAATCCAGGAGCATGTGTCTGCCTGGGAATCCATGAGTCTGAGTTTCTGCATCACATTTGGTCTGGCCCAAGCCTTATTCTGCCATGCAATGGACTACATCCTCTACTCCATCTGTGCAAATATCACCTTTGCCATTGATCACATATCTTTATCCAACTTTAACCACATAGGTGATGTCACACTCCTTGAACAGGGAATTTATGAGGAGGACAAGCTGATGAAGCTGAGCAGTTGCCATAATAAAGGACCTGCTCAGGATCTGGAATGCAAAGGAAAGGGGAGAATCCGACTATGTATGTAGCAGAGCTGAATCCTTCTGATACAGGATTGTGAATCTGAAACATTGAGGCCGATAAAGCTACACATCAAGAAACTGGAGTTCGAATGAAAGGTTACAGCGCTGAAACGTTAACTGGGTTTCTCTCTCCGCAGATACTGCCAGACCTGCTGAGCTTTTCCAAAGTTTTGTATTTTTGGCATCAAGAGATTGGAACAGTTTCCAATGTGCAGTCAAATGTGACCACTGGTAACCAGATAGTTTAACATCATCCCTGATACAAGAATCAGACTTGAGATTAAAGTTATCTTTAATCCTCATCTTTGCTCATTTCTCCCACTCACTGAGTGTGGTCAGTGAGGGGAGACTTCGGCCTGAGTGAGACAGAGACCCAGTGAATATATTTGGGAATTTGGTTCAACCTGGGGATTCAATTGGTAAATCTTTTATCAAGTTTTATCAATGTTCAGTTTTAGAGTAAGGGTTAGATTCTGACCTAGAACTAACAGCCTTTAAGTAAGTTAAGTAGCCTAGTTAAATAGGCTACTTGGTGGCAATTAACTGTCAATGACTGGAGGGCAGCACGGTTGACCCACGGTTGACACGGTTGACGCAGTGGGTTGACCCTGTTGCTTCACGGCGCCGAAGGTCCCAGGTTCGATCCCAGCTCTGGGTCACTGTCCGTGTGGAGTTTGCACATTCTCCCTGTGTTTGCATGTGTTTCACCCCCGCAACCTAAAAGATATGCAGGCTCGGTGGGTTGGCCATGCTAAATTGCCCCTTAATTGGGAAAAAAGAATTGGGTACTCTAAGTTTATTTTTAAGAAACTGTCAATCACCGGAAATTCACCTGCCTGAATAGTTGTTGATTACTGTATCAGGAAGCTTAGCTAGAGGGTGAGTCATCACAGCTCTATATACGAAAGAGACATTTTAACGCATACAATCAGTAAGACAAAAAGGAGTGAGAGAGACTTTAGCCCGAGTGAGACTCGAGTGAGTATATTTGAGAATTTGGTTCAAAGTGGGAATTCAGTGCATACCCCCCTCCAAATTAACTCACATTCCCACAGGTCACTTTGCTCACAAAAGATTGGTGTTTCCTGACTCTGTAACATTACAACAGGGACTACACTTCATTAGTGTAAAGTGCTTTGAGATATCTTACTGACTTGAAAAAAGCTACAAAATGGAAGCCTCACTTTTTCTTTCTTCTCTGATTAGTCTGCTGAAAATCTTGTTTTGATGTTGATTTACAGGTCGATAGAAGAGGAGAAATGCTGTGATAGAGAAGATGCAGAATAATCTATTGGAGACACAGGGGGTATAAACTGTTATATTCTACTGACTAACTGGACAGTGAGTGAGTTACATAGGTGGCACTCTGTCCTATCACACTCCTTAACACCTGTGATGCCACTGGTAGGCTCGCTCTGGCTGTGATAATAAACCCACTGCCAACAGCGATACTATCCATCAGACAAGAGCAGCCGACGTGTAATGGCTGTGCAATTAGACAAGGAGCTTTGACTCCAGCCTATATGTTAATGTTGGTCCATGCTCATGAATAGCAAGTGCACAAGGATTGAGAGGCTCATGGAACTGCTGTGTGAAAAGAGGAGAAAAACTCTTATGTCACTGAGAGAACACAAGAACATCTGAGACGTGCAACACCTTGCTTAACCTGGAGGTGAAAACTGTCAAAATTAGAGCCAGAGTTTTCAGGAGTCAAAGCGCAAAACTTTGATACAAGTTCAGAACTCTCTTCAGCAAATAAGAATTGGTGCTAGATCAGTTGTTAATTTTAAATCTGAGATTGATAGATTTTGTTATCCAGAAGTATTAAGGGATATGGGATAAAGGCAGATTCTGTAAATGGAATACAATCGCAGATAAACCATGATCTGATTGAATTCATAGATCATAGAATTCCGACAGTACGATTCTGCACTGACCCTCTGAAAGAGTACTTCACTCAAACCCATTCCCCAACCCTATCCTAATAACCTCTTAACCTAATCTACACATCCTTGAACACAAAGGGGCGGTTTAGCGTGGCCAATCCACCTAACTTGCACATCTTTGAGAGGAAACCGAAGCACCCGGAGGAAACCCATGCAGACGCAGGGAGAACTTGCAAGCTCCACACAGTCACCCGAGGTCGGAATTAAACCTAGGTCCCTGGTGCTGTGAGACAGCAGTGCTAACCACTGTGCCACTGTGCTGCCCAATTGTGGAACAGTTTTGAGAGGCTAAGTGTGTGTGGTGGTGTAGGTGTGTGTATTATAGTATCTGATTAATACATATTTCATGCAACTCTCCTTGTTTTTCAGGTGTTGTCGGTGAATGAACTGCAGATAGGTATGTGTCTGGGTGTCTTTATATTCAGTGCCAAATTAGAGTCTGGCTAGTTGATGCCTTCCCCCCACTCCACATATCTCCTCGTAGGGAAACTGGAAACCAAAATGTAACCACATTTACCTAATCACCCCGAATGAAGAAATTGCTGACAAGATTTCACTTTTTGTATTTTTTACTAATGCAAGTTAAACATTAACAGGTAAATAATACTTGAAATCAAAAGATAAATTTCACTTTAAATAATCAATAACAGCTAAGTCTAAGGCAATCACAAGCACTTGAATCACTCCCTGCACAGTCTTTCCACCTCAGTCACGTTGGCCCTCGCATCACATTGCCCAGCAGCCGCATTTTTTCCAGGATCCTCTGATGCCGCTAAAACGACAAGTTGCATGTTTATATCCTTTTTCACTCGGGTCACGTTAATCTTGAATGTATAGCTTTCCAGAGTTGTTTTCCACTTGACTTATCAACAATATGATCTGGCCCTCTGATACAAACTCTTAGCACTTTTGCATGCCCAAGCTAACCAAATTACTTTTTAAAATTCAGTCTCTTTTAGCTCACTTTCACATGGTTCTGGAATTCGATTTTTCTTTCTACTGTCAAACAAAAAATTAACCTTTGTAGTGAGAGCTTTGCTTGTTTCTCATCATATGAAATCTGTGCTCTTTCTGTGCCTGCTTTTCCTTTATATCTGTGCAAAGTCTCAGGCAAAGCGACCACTCGGAAGCGACGACTGTAGAAAAGACTTCGGCACCCACGACCGGCCCAACTATTTATGTCCTGGTTTAAGGAGGTGGCTCTTCCCGCTCATCTAGGTAGATCGTACTCAGGTGAGGCCACTCACCTGAGCCTCCTGTTCGTCTCATTTTGACTTGTTCCTGTTGGCTGTGGATCCGTTCTCCGATGTCCGGAAAATGCCATGTGCGCAGCTGATGTCTCATCAAAAGTTCTATGGGCATCACCTGGTGGTGGTGTGTGGAGTGGTCCTGTAGTAAAAAAGAAACAGGTAAAGCGGTTTCTGGGGAACCTGAGGTCTGCTTCTGCATCCCAAGTTTAAACATCTGCAGTGCTAGTTCGGCCAAACCATTGGAGGACAGGTGGTATGGTATTGTTCGACCATGACAGACCCTGTTTTGTTTAAGAAAATTGGCGAAATCCACACTTGTAAAGGCAGTGCTGTTGTCCGATACCTCGGGAAGCCTATGAACACTGAAGGTTTGCTTGAGCAGCTCGGTGGTGGCTCATGATGTCATCGTGGTCATTCAGGGGACATCCATTCCATTTTGAATGTGCGTCCATGATAATTAGGTACATTGCCCCTTGGAAAGACCCCGTGAAATCTACATGGAGACGGGACCATGGTCGCCCGGCTATTCCCATGGATGGAGTAGAGCTGCGGAGCTGCAAGGGGGAGCTTTTGGTGTTCTTGGCACCATGTGCATTGTTTTGCTAACTTCTCAATATCTGTGTCTATTCCGGGCCAACATTTTCATTTTGGAGACTCCCGGGTGCCCGCTGTGGAAATCTTGCAAGATTTCCCCCTGCCGTGCTCAGCGATGACCACCTGGGAACCCCACAGCAGGTTGCCATGCACCACGTTGAGTTTGGCCACTTTAATGGTAAAAGTATGCAGATCCTCTGGGAGGGCACGATGCTAGGCCCTGTACAGCACTATGTGCCAATATGTGTCCATGCCTTCACCTGAGCCGTCGTAACAGGCAACAAATCCATAAAGTGTGGAGCAGCTGTGTATCAGTGTCCCGCAATGCCAAAACGCGGATGCGCGAGCGGATTTGGTCGTAAATGCAGCAGGTGATTACCACAGCCCCGGTATCGCTTGTGCTTGGAAACCGTTGATCCGGACTGTCATTTGGATGGGTGCCAATCGTGGTGCCGAGGTGCAGTAAAGGTGGTAGACCCTCTCCAGCGGCTTGTCCACAGAATGGTCCACGAAATGGGTCCGCCTCTACAATCATTGGTGTAGTGGTAGTGGGCAGGTGGGCTTCCTCGCTGGCATCCCGTCAGTTTCTCTGGTGCATCCGTTCCGTAGGCCGGGAGTCCCCGGTGTGGGGAGTCACAGCGTCTCTCGCCGGGCAAGTGTTGTCTCTGTCCCTGGTCTCCTCGGGTGTGGCTCCAATGGTGGGAGTCCTGAACTACAACACGGGAAGAGGGCGCTCCATGTCCTGCTGGGCATCCTAGGTTTAGGACCGCCATTCCTCGAAGCTCTTGGACACTGCATTCTGCACCTTCCAGGGACACAGCTATTTTGGTTGCTTTCTTCAGGTCGAGATGTGTTTTCTCCCAATAAGTATTCTTGGGTTGCCGCATCATGGATGATGCAGCCCAGCCAGTCTCTGAGCGCCTTCAATAATGTTGGGCCGAACTCATAGAACTCGACGAGGCCAGAAATTCAGTTACAGATTTTCCCTGGTTTTGGCTGGCTGTGTGGAAACGAAAAACAGTAAACAATCAGTGGCAGTTTTGGATCAAATGGTTGCTTCCCAGGATAACTAATTCCGCAAACTGATGGGTGTCAGGTGAATGTGGAAAAGTCAAACTTTTGATGATGCTGTAGCTGTCTGCACTGCAGAATGCAAGGAGAGTCACCGTTTGTCGTCCCTGACGATGTTGTTACATTGAAATAATTAGCCACATTCACTCCAGGTATTGGGTCCAGTCCACAGTCTTGGCGTCAAACGCCTCTAGCACCCCCCATCTAGGTAGATCGTACTCCGGTGAGGCCACATGACTCGTGAGGTTGTAGATCCCTGGGCCTCTTGGAGGGTCATAAGAATCTGCATCTGCGTGTTGATTGTCTCCTGCCTACAACACTCCTTTATCTTGCAACACTCATGTCTGCCAGCCACACAGCTTCTGTATCTTAAATTCCTTCCTGTTGGTACTGCTTCAAGGTCAAGGGTTGTCATGTCACATGGACCAGTTTTTCTTCATATCCATTAAAATTGCAGTTGATTGCTTTACAATTGATACAAATGTTTTCAAAGTCATTCTCTGTGCAGGAGCCCACCAAGTTACCTGCCCAGTGATTCCTCTATTCCTAACCTGTTACCTATCCAGTGATTCCTCTGTTCCTAACCTGTTACCTATCCAGTGATTCCTCTGTTCCTAACCTGTTACCTATCCAGTGATTCCTCTGTTCCTAATCTGTTACCTGCCCAGTGACTCCTCTGTTCCTCTTTTGTTACCTGCCCAATGGCTCCTCTGTTTCCCTGTTTTTACCTGACCAGTGTCTTCTCTGTTCTTGTCCTATTAACTGCCTAGTGACTCCTCAGTTCCTGTCCTGTTACCTGCCAAGTGACCCCTCTGTTCCTCTTCTGTTACCTGCCCAGTGGCTCCCCTGTTCCAATCATGTAATCTGCCCAGTGATCCTCTGTTCCTTTCCTGTTACCTGTCCAGTGACTCCTCTGTTCCTATCCTGTTACCTGCCCAGTGCCTCCTCTGTTCCTGTCCTGTTACCTGCCCAGTGCCTCCTCTGTTCCTGTCCTGTTACCTGTCCAGTGACTCCTCTGTTCCTATCCTGTTACCTGCCCAGTGCCTCCTCTGTTCCTGTCCTGTTACCTGTCCAGTGACTCCTCTGTTCCTGTCCTGTTACCTGTCCAGTGACTCCTCTGTTCCTATCCTGTTACCTGCCCAGTGCCTCCTCTGTTCCTGTCCTGATACCTGTCCAGTGCCTCCTCTGTTCCTATCCTGTTACCTGTCCAGTGCCTCCTCTGTTCCTGTCCTGTTACCTGTCCAGTGACTCCTCTGTTCCTATCCTGTTACCTGCCCAGTGCCTCCTCTGTTCCGATCCTGTTACCTGCCCAGTGCCTCCTCTGTTCCGATCCTGTTACCTGCCCAATGACTTCTCTGTTCCTGTCCTGTTACCTGCCCAGTGCCTCCTCTGTTCCTGTCCTGTTACCTGTCCAATGCCTCCTCTGTTCCTGTCCTGTTACCTGCCCAATGCCTCCTCTGTTCCTGTCCTGTTACCTGCCCAGTGGCTCCCCTGTTCCAATCATGTAATCTGCCCTGTGATCCTCTGTTCCTTTCCTGTTACCTGCCCAGGACTCCTCTGTTCCTGTCCTGTTACCTGCCCAATGCCTCCTCTGTTCCTGTCCTGTTACCTGCCCAGTGACTCCTCTGTTCCTATCCTGTTACCTGCCCAGCGCCTCCTCTGTTCCTGTCCTGATACCTGTCCAGTGCCTCCTCTGTTCCTATCCTGTTACCTGTCCAGTGCCTCCTCTGTTCCTGTCCTGTTACCTGTCCAGTGACTCCTCTGTTCCTATCCTGTTACCTGCCCAGTGCCTCCTCTGTTCCGATCCTGTTACCTGCCCAGTGCCTCCTCTGTTCCGATCCTGTTACCTGCCCAATGACTTCTCTGTTCCTGTCCTGTTACCTGCCCAATGCCTCCTCTGTTCCTGTCCTGTTACCTGCCCAGTGGCTCCCCTGTTCCAATCATGTAATCTGCCCAGTGATCCTCTGTTCCTTTCCTGTTACCTGCCCAGGACTCCTCTGTTCCTGTCCTGTTACCTGCCCAATGCCTCCTCTGTTCCTGTCCTGTTACCTGCCCAGTGCCTCCTCTGTTCCTGCCCTGTTACCTGTCCAGTGCCTCCTCTGTTCCTGTCCTGTTACCTGCCCAATGCCTCCTCTGTTCCTGTCCTGTTACCTGCCCAATGCCTCCTCTGTTCCTGTCCTGTTACCTGCCCAATGCCTCCTCTGTTCCTGTCCTGTTACCTGCCCAGTGCCTCCTCTGTTCCTGTCCTGTTACCTGCCCAATGCCTCCTCTGTTCCTGTCCTGTTACCTGCCCAGTGCCTCCTCTGTTCCGATCCTGTTACCTGCCCAGTGCCTCCTCTGTTCCTATCCTGTTACCTGTCCAGTGCCTCCTCTGTTCCTGTCCTGTTACCTGCCCAGTGCCTCCTCTGTTCCGATCCTGTTACCTGCCCAGTGCCTCCTCTGTTCCGATCCTGTTACCTAGCCAGTGACTCCTCTGTTCCTCTTTTGTTGCCTGCCCAGTATCTTCTTGTTTCTCTGCTGTTACCTGCCCAGTGCCTCCTCTGTTCCGGTCCCATTACCTGTCCAGTGCCTCCTCTGATCCTCTTCTGTCACCTGCCCAATGACTCCTCTGTTCCTGTCCCATTACCTGCCCAATGACTCCTCTGTTCCTCTGCTCCTCTGCTGTTACCTGTCCAGTGACTCTTCTGTTCTTATCCCGTTACCTGCCCAGTGACTCCTCTGTTTCTATCCTGTTACCTGCCCAGTGACTCCTCTGTTCCTATCCCGTTACCTGCCCAGTGCCTCCTCTGTTCCTATTCTGACTTTA
Organism: Scyliorhinus canicula; assembly: GCF_902713615.1. Lineage (NCBI taxonomy): Eukaryota > Metazoa > Chordata > Chondrichthyes > Carcharhiniformes > Scyliorhinidae > Scyliorhinus > Scyliorhinus canicula. Next base: position 82,461,356 of record NC_052146.1, on the reverse strand, counting down.
ACCAGTTTGATTTTTATCTGGGCTGGAGTGCGAAGGTTGTGTTTTTTTTTTTAATGAGGTTTTGTCACTGTTGAGAGGTTTTGTTAGTGTTGGTCTCCGAGATTTGCATCTTTTCCGTTTTACAAACTGAACAGTTTGCCATTGTGACGGGGAGGGCTGATTGGCTGAAACTGTTTTTTGCATTCTTCTAGTGAGTTCCTGTGTGGCAAAGTATCTGGACTGGTGTTCCCACACTGATCAACTGGTGCTGCTGTTAACCAGAGTGTCTGACACCTTTAGTCACGTGCTGGAGTCTGAGGGTGGAGGCGACAGAGACTGGGAACAGCTGACTGTCAAGGTGAGGTGTTATCATTGGTTCTTTTCCTTGTTCTAGTATTTACTATGTTTTGATTTGTTGTCTAGTTGGATACCAATCCTCATGATCAACAGGGTCTAAAGCAACCTCCAGAGCAAACCCTCAGATGAGGCGTCCTGTATGCCTGAAGTTTTTTTAAATAATTTTTTTACGGGATGTGGATTTCGCTGGCTGGTCGAGCATTTGTTGCCCATCCCTAATTGCCCTTGAGAAGGAGGTGATGAGCTGCCTTTTTGAACCGCTGCAGTCCACGTGGTGCACGTACACCTATTTAGATTTGGATTTATTGTGACGTTACCGAGGTACAGTGAAAAGTATTGTTCTGCGCGCAGTCCAGGCAGATCGTTCCATACATGAAAAACATAGGACATACACAATGTAAATTTAGAGTGCCCAATTATTTATTTATTGTCCAATTAGAGTGGCCAATCTACACATCTTTTGGGTTGTGGGGGTGAGACTCATGCAGACACTGGGAGAATGTGCCAACGGCACACGGACAGTGACCCGAGGCTGGGATTGAACCTGGGTCCTCGGCGCCGTGAGGCAGCAGTACTAACCACTGTGCCACCCCCAGATAGGATGCTTCCTTTGGTGCACCTGTAAAAATTGGTAAGAGTCACAAATTGGTAAGAGTATTAGGGAGGGAGTTCAGGATTTTGACCCAGCAACAGTGAAGGAATGGCGATCTATTTCCAAGTAAGGATGGTGAGTGACTTGGAGGGGAACTTCCAGGTGGTGGTGTTCCCATGTATCTGATGCCCTTTTCCTTGATAATGGTCGTGGGTTTAGAAGGTGCTGCCTACGGAGTCTTGGTGAGTTCCTGCAGTGCACCTTGTAAATGGTTGCTATTGTGTGTCGATAGTGGAGGGAGTGAATGTTTATGGAAGGAGTGCCAATCAAGTGGGCTTCTTTGTCTTGGATGGTGTTGACTTCTTGAGTGTTATTGGAGCTGCACTCATCCAGGCAAGTGTGGAGTATTCCATCACACTCGTGCTTTGTAGGTGGTGGACAGACTTGGGGGAGTCAGGAGATGAGTTACTTGCCGCAGGATTCCTCGCCTCTGACCTGCTCTTGTCTCCACAGGATTTATATGGTTAGTCCAGTTCAGTCTGTGCTCAATGGTAACCCCCAGGATGTTGATAGTAGGGGATTCAGTGATGGTAATGCCACTGAAAATCATGCAAGATGGTTAGATTCTCTCTTGGGGATGGATGGTCATTGCCTGGCACTTGTGTGACACAAATGTTACTTGCCACTTGTCCGCCTGAGCCTGGATATTGTACAGGTCTTGCTGCATTTGGACATGGACTGCTTCAGTGTCTGAGGAGTCGCGAATGGTGCTGAACATTGTGCAATCATAAGCGAACATCCATCATCTGACCTTGTGTTGGAAGGATGTAGCAGCTGATGATGGTTGGGCCTCGGACACGGAGTTCCTTGAGAAACCCCTGCAGTGATATCCCAGGACTGAGAACACTGACCTCCAAGAGCCTCCACCATTTTCCTTTTGTTCCAGAAATGACTCCAACTAGTGGAGAGTTTCCCCCCTGATTCTCATTGATGCCAGTTTTGCCAGGACACTTTGATGTCATACTCAGATCAAATGCTGCCTTGATGTCAAGGGCAGTCACTCTCACCTCACCTCTGGAGTTCAGCGTCCATGTTTGAACCAAGACTGTAATGAGGTCAGGAGCTGAGTGACCCTGGCGGAACCCAAACAGTGTAAATGAGCAGGGCAATATTGTTACTCCTGTGGTGCAGTTACATTTCTTCACAATTTTCCAAAGTACAAAGTTGGATTCTTATCCAAAATCCTTGTCTGCACCTATAACATTCGCCCAGCTCAGAAAATCATTGGACCTTTCCCACATGTATCCATGTGTGGTGCACTACATCATGCCTGTTGACCTTAGTGTCCACCTCTGCCCGGGATATCTTGGGTTGGCCTACCTCTTGCCATCTGGCAGAATGAGTATGTCCGACCTGATATTCTCTGCCTCCACGAGAATGTGCAGAGTTCTGTTTCTCCCCATGTCCTCTGATGTCTTGTACAGTCTGCGCAGCCACCTTTGAACCTCTCGTTGGGTCCACATTGGACCCGGTTCCCGTCACGCTTTTGCCCCTGCTGGCTTCACTGTGACAATATCCGGACGTGTTTCATGCTGGCCCACACTTAACCTGCCAGTCAGCATGATATCACGTTTTATTTTTGTAAGTCTCGAGCAGCAGCTTCTGGAACCACCCACCGTGTGTATCCAACATGTGCAAAATTCAGGCTTACATTTCTGCAGAGTGATACTTTTCAGCGAGAGGTTTTATTGAAACCACTTGAACAGGTATTTGATGGGGCAGTAAAACTGAAAACTAAGCAAATGCCTCTGTGGCTTGAACAATGCTTCCAGGGTGTGGTATTATTTTGGTACGTTTAGTTGTGATGAAAACAGGTTACTTTAGGAAGTTAGGCTAAACAATACCAGTTGTGATGCTGGAGACTGGTTTATTTAGTGTATTATGAGTGAAGGTACATAATACCGTCCAAAGATGTGCAGGTTAGGTGGATTGGCCATGATAAATTGTCCCTTAGAGCCCAAAGCTGTGTAGGTTAGGTTATGGGGTTACGGGGATGGGGCGGGCCGAGGTAGGGTGCTCTTTCGGTGGGTCGGTGCAGACTTGATGGACTAAATGGCATCCTTATGCACTGTAAGAATTCTATTGATTTCTATGAACACGGTTTCTAGTCAAACTCACTGTTTGTTCTTTGCAACAACAAAAGATAGTAAGTTATGCAGGTCAATTGCAGCAATCGCTTAAACTGGCTAAAATCAAATCGTCCAGCTCATTCCTGGAATCTTCCTTCTCTGTATGGCTTTGGTACTCTTCTGGGCACTTTTCGACAGTCAATAGGAATTAACCTAATTTGCTGTAATCTTGTCAGAAACACTTGGCTCTCGCTATCTATGTGTTTGATCTGTTTCTGGTCCACTAGATCTGTCTTCAGATCTTCCAGGCAGTGCCTAAGAATATTGGATGTGCTGTATGGAGTGGGGAGCCTGGAAAGGAAGTGCTGCAAAGGATTCTGGGATTTCTGTTCCAAGTCATCATGGGACAGGTAAGCCATCTCCTTGGTTCAGATGAGTTTAACCCAGTTAATTTCATTGCCTCTGTTTTTGGGATCGAGAGTTTGGGCTCCTGACTTTTTTGATCCCTCCAGACTAGAGTCCAATTGTTGGTTTCTAGAACAAGAATAGGATTTAATTGAAAAAAGCAAGTTTGGTCACAGTTTCCTTCAATGGTGATTGTGGCAACCTTCCTCAGACTCGTAATGAGAAAAAATAAAAGAATCTGGATGTGTGTTCTGGTGGTAATATCTCTTGTTTGCATGGGTTGGTGAGGAAAAGTGGACACGCTGTCCAGCTTGGGTTTTGAAAAAGGGCAGATTAAAGAGTAAAAGTGTGACAACTCCCAGTTTCCACACTCCAGGCAGGTTGGAGATAGCGGAATAAATCTTCATATCAGTACAGATGATGTAGGAAAGTGCAGATGTGTATAAAGGGGGTGTTTAGAGGTCAGGTGAAAAGTTCAGAGGATCACCTGAGTGTCAACAAAACCAGAAGGAGAAGAGAGATTACATGAGAGTGAGAGAGAGAAAGAGAAACTGGCTGGACAAGGTTTCCCTCATTTTGTTACCGAACAGGAGCCTGACTTGGGCAGATGTAGTCTTTGGAGAGTGTTGAATTGTTGCGATTGTAAAGGTGGGTTTGATAAAGAAGGAAGCAGAGCTTCAGAAGGCAACTTTTGAAATAGAGAACTACCTCAGATCAGAGGAAAGACGAAGGCCAGATATCAGGATTGAGGAGGAAGCTGTAGGTGCTGGGTTGCAGTGAGGGAGTAGTGCTGGCTTTCTCTAGTCCTAACTGTGTTATTTGTTCTTGCAGAGTTCACACACAGACAGCCGACTGCTGGCGAGTACAGCACTGGTGAAGCTAATTAACAGCACACCTCAGCCACATCTTGGGGCAATGGCAGCCATTCGTGCAATACAACTGACACAGGAAGGTTGGAAATCATCCCATATTCTCAGACAAGTCCAGATGAGTTTTTCACTTATCCAGCTCCCATTTTTTTGCAGTCCTCCTGTGGATTTTTCATCTGAATTCCTGTTCTGTGGGCTCATACCAGATATTGGTCACTTTGTTTGAAGACGTATAATCACTTTATAAAGGGAATTGGATCAATACTGGAGGGGACAAATGTAGGGTAATGGGGAAAACTCAGAGAAGTGAGACTAATTGGATGATTCATCTAAAGATCTGAAAGAGGCTGGTTAGCTTAATATGTTCTTTACTGTATCCATAGAACCATAGAACTCCTACAGTGCAAATCCCAGGAAGATCCTTGAGGTGTTAGTCTTATAGTCGTAGAAATAAAGGATTGTTGTAAATGATCAGTCCCTTATCCTGAAACTATTCCCACTTTTTCTAGAGTCCCTAGCCAGGGAAAGTAACATCTCCTTTTCAATCCTATCAAACCCCTTTTATAACCTTGAAAGTTTCAATGAGATATCTTCCATTCTTCTAAACTCCAGAGGATACAGAGCCCAATTTATTCAGCCTCTCATTGTAGGACCACCCTCTCAATCTGGAAACCAATTTAGTGAGCCTTGACTGTACCCCTTCCAATGCAAGTATATTATTCCTTAAACATAGAGAAGAAAATTGTATACTGTATATGGTGTGGTCTCACCAGAGCCCTGTGTGATTGTAGCAAGACATCTTTATTCCTGTACATTGCAATAAACACCAACATGCAATTTGATTTCCTAATTACTTGCTGTACCTAATTCTTGCATTGGAACAAGGAGCAGCAGGAGGCCATTCAGCCCTATAGCCTGCTCCCCCATTTAATAAGATCATGACTGAGCTGATAGTAATCTCAAATATGCATCCTCCCTGATAAACAAAAACTGCCTTGCTTACAATGAATCTTTTCACCTCTGCCTTAAAAATATTCAAAGACTCTGCCTCCACTGCCTTTTCAAGCGAATTCGAAAGACACACAACCTTTAGGGATAAAGAAATCTCCTCATCTTTGTTTTAAATGGGCAACCGCTTATTTTTAAACTATGACCCTTGTTCTAGATTTTCCTACAAGAGGAAACATCCTCTTCACATACACCTTGTCAATACCCCTCAAGATTTTATGTGTTTCAATCAAGTCACCTCTCACTCTTTTGAACTCCAGCAGATACAACCCCAGCCTGTTCAACGTTTCCTCATAGGACAGCCCGTCCATTACAGGCATTAGTCTAGTAAAACTCTGAACTGCTTCTAATGCATTTACATCTTTCCTTGAATAAGACCAATACTATACACAATACTCCAGATATGGTCTCACCAATGTTCTGTACAACTGAAGTATAACCTCCCTACTTTTGTAATCACTTTCCCTCACAATACACAACAACACTCTATCAGCTTTCCTAATTACTCACACTATCTGTATGTCAGCCTTTTGTGATTCATGCACCAAAACATCCAGATCCCTCTGCACCTCAGAGCTCTGCAATCTCTCACCATTTAGATAATAAGCTTCTTATTGATTCTTCCTGCCAAAATGGATAAGTTCACAGCTTCACACATTATATTCCATTTGTCAGATTTCTGCCCACTCACGTAACCTATCTATTTCCCTTTGGAGCCTCCATATGTCCTCTTCACAACTTACTTTCCTATCCATCTTTGTGTCATCAGCAAATTTGGAAATCATCACATCAATCCCTTCATCTAAGTCGTTTATATAGATTATATGTAAATGTCCCCAGCACTGACCCTTGTGGCACGCCACTCATCATACCCTACCAACTAGAAAAAGGCCAATTTGTGCTTACTCTCTGTTTCCCATCAGCTAGCCAATCTTCTATCTGTACCAATATGTTACCCCCTATACCATGAGCTCTTATTTTCCACACTAACCTTTGATGTGGCACCTTTTCAAATGTTTTCTGGAAATTTAAGTGCAGCATATCCACCGGTTTCCCTTTATCCACAGCACATGACACTTCCTGAAAGACTCCAGTAAGTTGGTTAAACAATAATTCCTCTTTCACAAGGGAAGTGTGAAAGGACAGTGTGTGAATCACTGTCCTAGAGTGTAAAAGGACAGTGTGTGACCCACTGTCCCAGAGTGTGAAAGGACAGAGAGTGACCCACTGTCCCAGAGTGTGGAAGGACAGAGAGTGACCCACTGTCCCAGAGTGTGAAAGGACAGTGTGTGACTCACTGTCCTAGAGTGTAAAAGGCCAGTGTGTGACGCACTATCCCAGAGTGTGAAAGGACAGAGAGTGACCCACTGTCCCAGAGTGTGAAAGGACAGAGAGTGACCCACTGTCCCAGAGTGTGGAAGGACAGAGAGTGACCCACTGTCCCAGAGTGTGAAAGGACAGTGTGTGACTCACTGTCCTAGAGTGTAAAAGGCCAGTGTGTGACGCACTATCCCAGAGTGTGAAAGGACAGAGAGTGACCCACTGTCCCAGAGTGTGAAAGGACAGAGAGTGACCCACTGTCCCAGAGTATGAAAGGACAGTGTGTGACCCACTGTCCCAGAGTGTGAAAGGACAGTGTGTGACTCACTGTCCTAGAGTGTAAAAGGCCAGTGTGTGACGCACTATCCCAGAGTGTGAAAGGACAGAGAGTGACCCACTGTCCCAGAGTGTGAAAGGACAGAGAGTGACCCACTGTCCCAGAGTGTGAAAGGACAGAGAGTGACCCACTGTCCCAGAGTGTGAAAGGACAGTGTGTGACTCACTGTCCTAGAGTGTAAAAGGCCAGTGTGTGACGCACTATCCCAGAGTGTGAAAGGACAGAGAGTGACCCACTGTCCCAGAGTGTGAAAGGACAGAGAGTGACCCACTGTCCCAGAGTATGAAAGGACAGTGTGTGACCCACTGTCCCAGAGTGTGAAAGGACAGTGTGTGACTCACTGTCCCAGAGTGTGAAAGGACAGTGTGTAACCCACTGTCCCAGAGTGTGAAAGGAACAGTGTGTGACCCACTGTCCTAGAGTGTGAAAGACAGTGTGTGACTCACTGTCCCAGAGTGTGAAAGGACAGTGTGTGACTCACTGTCCCAGAGTGCGAAAGGACAGTGTGTGACTCACTGTCCCAGAGTGTGAAAGGAGAGTGTGTGACGCACTGTCCCAGAGTGTGAAAGGGCAGTGTGTAACTCACTGTCCCAGAGTGTGAAAGGACAGTGTGTGACCCACTGTCCCAGAGTGTGAAAGGACAGTGTGTGACTCACTGTCCCAGTGTGTGAAAGGACAGTGTGTGACTCACTGTCCCAGTGTGTGAAAGGACAGTGTGTGACCCACTGTCCCAGAGTGTGAAAGGACAGTGTGTGACTCACTGTCCCAGAGTGTGAAAGGACAGTGTGTGACCCACTGTCCCAGAGTGTGAAAGGACAGTGTGTGACTCACTGTCCCAGAGTGTGAAAGGACAGTTTGTGATGCACTGTCCCAGAGTGTGAAAGGACAGTGTGTAACTCACTGTCCCAGAGTGTGAAAGGACAGTGTGTGACTCACTGTCCCAGAGTGCGAAAGGACAGAGAGTGACCCACTGTCCCAGAGTGTGAAAGGACAGTGAGTGACTCACTGTCCCAGCGTGTGAAAGGACAGTGTGTGACTCACTGTCCCAGAGTGTGAAAGGACAGTGTGTGACGCACTATCCCAGAGTGTGAAAGGACAGTGTGTAACTCACTGTCCCAGAGTGCGAAAGGACTGTGTGTGACACACTGTCCCAGAGTGTGAAAGGACAGTGTGTGACGTACTATCCCAGAGTGCGAAAGGACAGAGAGTGACCCACTGTCCCAGAGTGTGAAAGGACAGTGTGTGACCCACTGTCCCAGAGTGTGAGAGGACAGTGTGTAACTCACTGTCCCAGAGTGTGAAAGGACAGTGTGCGACCCACTGTCCCAGAGTGTGAAAGGGCAGTGTGTGACTCACTGTCCCAGAGTGTGAAAGGACAGTGTGTAACCCACTGTCCCAGAGTGTGAAAGGGCAGTGTGTAACCCACTGTCCCAGAGTGTGAAAGGACAGCGTGTGACCCACTGTCCCAGAGTGTGAAAGGGCAGTGTGTGACTCACTGTCCCAGAGTGTGAAAGGACAGTGTGTGACGCACTGTCCCAGAGTGTGAAAGGACAGTGTGCGACCCACTGTCCCAGAGTGTGAAAGGGCAGTGTGTAACCCACTGTCCCAGAGTGTGAAAGGACAGCGTGTGACCCACTGTCCCAGAGTGTGAAAGGGCAGTGTGTGACTCACTGTCCCAGAGTGTGAAAGGACAGCGTGTGACCCACTGTCCCAGAGTGTGAAAGGGCAGTGTGTGACTCACTGTCCCAGAGTGTGAAAGGACAGTGTGTGACTCACTGTCCCAGAGTGTGAAAGGACAGTGTGTAACTCACTGTCCCAGAGTGTGAAAGGACAGCGTGTGACCCACTGTCCCAGAGTGTGAGACTTGGAGTATTATCAACGGGGTGCTGGGAGTGGTGAGGTTGTGGTCGTAGTCACCGATTTGGTTGTGGTAACTCACCACTCTTGGATGTAACCTGGTATCTTTGTGTACTATTCCAGAGGTTCGAGACTTGACCATCGGAGTGTTGGAGGTCAGATTGCCAGTGATGCGGACCGATGGCTTGGGAAGCTTGTTGATGTGTCGGAGCCTAGTGAGCTGCAGTAAGAACAAGATGCTGGTGTGTGAGCTTCCAGGCTTCCAGAATGGGGTACAACAGAGAGACTTTTATCGTTTTGCATTAACTAATTTCAGCCATGAGGATTTAATGTTTTTTTTTAAAATTTCGAGTACCCAATTCATTTTTCCCCAATTCATGGGCAATTTAGTGTGGCCAATCCACCTACCCTGCACATCTTTTAGGGTTGTGGGGGTGAGACCCATGCAAACACCACGCCAGCCGGCGGGGCGTCAACCACTCTGGGGCGGGCCTAGCCCCTAAAGGTGCGGAGGATTCCGCACCTTTGGGGCGGCCTGATGCCGGAGTGGTTCACGCCACTCCGTTCCGCTGGGAGCCCCGCTCCGCCGGGTATGGGAGAATCCCGCCCATGATGTCTGTCCCTCTCCTTATGAAGAGTTCTGATTGTTCTGATACCCCAAAGACCACCACCTTTGGGCACTGCTCTCCCATCACCCTACAACCCTGGACATGGCCTCAAAGAAGGTAGTCCAGTCGAGTGTACACCCAAATGTGGCCCAAAGAGACGACACAGGAGTATCAAAGACTATGAGGGAGCATTAGTGAGTATTTCTGGTCCCATTTTCCTGAAAGATAATTTTCCTGAAAGATCAGACTCAACGAGTCTGGGACATGACTAGAACATGTGGGTATGGTTCGGCCAGTATCCCTGGCACCGTTCGCATTTGTCCTCTACCTCCGGGAAGAACCCGCTCATGTGTGTTCTTGTCAAGTGCCCTGTGCACCACATTTAGCTGCATTGTGCTCAGCCCTGCACATGAGGAGGTGAAGTTTGCCCGATGCAGTGCCTTGATCCAGAGTCCTACCCCTATTTCTGTGCCTAGTTTTTCCTCCCATTTTCCCCATGTCTTGTCCAGTGGTGAACTTATTTCTTCCAGTGGTCATCCGTACATGTCAACTCAGTTACCGTTCCCGGGCTTGTAAAGCACACCAAGCCCAGCAGCGCGGGTTCAATTCCCGTACCAGCCTCCCCGAACAAGTGCCAGTATGTGGCGACTAGGGGCTTTTCACAGTAACTTCATTTGAAGCCTAATTGCAACAATAAGCGATTTTAATTTAATTTAGTTTCATTTCAGTTCGCCTGTGGTTAGTAGTCTGTCCCGTGGGGAGTGTCCTGGTCGTTGGGGGGGACCATTGTTGTCTCCTTGCAGAGGGAGTTCCTCAGTTGCATGTATCACAGCTCATTATCTTTTGGGAGCTGTCGCTTTTCTGTCAGTTCCCCCAGGGTCGCTATCCTGCCATCTATGCACAGGTCCCCTATTGTCAGTGTCCCCTTGAACTGTCTCCAGTTTTTGAACGAGGCGTCCAGTGTCGCTGAGGTGAATTTATGGTTTTCCAGATGGTTACCAGGGTTTTGCTGGGTAAAGCATCCCAAAACGTATTTTGTTTTTGAACAGGACTGATGTGGTTCCGTTGAACTTGGCCCGGTGCTTGGCCAAGTCGGCCCCCATGTTCTGGTGTATACGGATCGCGTGACCCTCCCATTTGCAGGACCTCGTGCTCCTTGCCCAGTTTAAGATCCGTTCCTTGTCCTGCTATCTGTGGAGCTTTATGATGATCGCTCTTGGTGGTTCCACTGATTTGGGCCTTTGTCTGAGTGATCTGTAGTCTGCTTCTGGGGGTTTGGGGAAGCTTTCTCCCCCGACTAATTTCCCCAACATTCTTGCCACCTATATCTGTTGGCTTCCTGCCCTCTGTACCTTCGGGTTGTCCTATGATCCTCAAATTCTGGCGATGGGATCTATTCTCCTGGTCCTCGACCTTCTCGAGCGCTCCCTGGACAGCCACTAGCTTGCCACCTCCATTTCCAGTGCGGTGTTCCAGTAACTCTGGTTGGTTGCAGCTCTTTTCAGTTCTTGCAACGTCTCTTCCTGGGCTTCCACTGTCGTTCAGTCTTCTTCAGGGCCTCTTTAAAGGGGGTCAAACCACCTTCACAGTTTCCATGAGGAATTCTTTGATGTAGCCCCTCAGCTTTAGGTGCTTCTCTGCCAGGAGCTCCATCCATTGCTCCTTCGGTGGCTGGGTCGATGCCGGTTGTCGCATCGGACCGCCATGCTCTGTTCGGCTTGGCTCCTTGTGTCTGCCGTTTGTGACCTTCTCTCCTGGCTCTTACTACTTCTGCTGTCTTTTCTGTTTCTTGGTGGATTTGGGTCGTTGTCGTTCGGTTTGTTGCGGGTGAAGGTAGGGATTTTTTTTGTCGGTTTAGTGGTTGCTTTTTAGATCAAAGTGGCCAAAATTAAAGTTTTCAGAGGAGAGCACATCGCCACCACCGGAAGTCGGATGTAGAGTAGAAATAATGTACTTGTCAAAGCAATAGGGTTGACAACATTGAATGCCAAATGTCACCCGTTTATTAAATATCGAGGAATTAAACAGCCGTAATTACAATAAAACTTTGCAAAGCTTTGTCAGGAATGAGAAAAGCTTTGCATCTTAATGCTTGGCAGTGTTTCCCGTCCAGGTCTCGGTTTCAACACTCACCGTCAGTCTACTTTGTGGGCCTTGTACCATATCTGCCGGGTTGCTGCTCAGATGTGCACCCATGCAACCATCACATCCCATACCCAGCTGCTGTTGGAAAAAGTTGATTTTACTGCTTTAAGGTCAGTTTTACCTCAAACAGTTTATTGGCCACTCACTTCATCTTAATTGACTGGGCATTCTTACTTAACGGGCAAAAGTTGAAGGTTACTGTTACTAATGTAAAACAAAATCAATAAGAATGTACTCAGCACAGTCTGGTGAACCCTTTTCTGAGGTCACATTAGGAACGCTCACTGTAGTAATAGACCCAGAAAGTCAGGCTGTGATATCAGGGCTGGTGATGAACTTGTTGAGCTGCAACACCCTCACATGCCTTTGTGAATCAGGATTCTGGGGTTACAAATGCAGAAAAGTTCCTATCCTGAACTTTTCAGCAAGCCCTATTGTAAAGTGTGTTGATGGATATTGGTGTGATTGAGATATTATTACAGTCAAAAAGTCCCTTTGGCTAAAGTGTGAAGAATGCCTACTTTACCCAAGGCGCTACAAGGCAGTCAGTACTCTTGAGGCCAGCGAGCACATGGGCAGGTGAAGTGACGCTTCTTCCAATTTAATTTACTGAAAGATTATCAAGAATCAAAACCATAGTAAAGCTCCCTTCACACTGTCCCATCAGATATCTCCTCATCTTATTTAGTTGCCTCCCCGTGTGACGGTGTTTTGTCTCGGTGTGCCTGTGCGTTTTAAAAAAAAATAATTTTTATGGATGAGGCGTTGCTGGTTAGGCCAGCACTTATTGCCCATACTCACTTGGCCTGAAGAAGGTGGTGGTGAGTTTCCTTCTTGAACTGCTGCAGTCCTTGACGTGTAGTTACACTCACTGTGCTGTTAGGGAGGGAGTTCCAGGATGTTGCCCCAGCGACAGTGAAGGAGCGTCAAAATATTTCCAAGTCAGGATGGTGAGTGACTTGGAGGGGAAGCCCCAGTTTGTGGGGTTCCCAGGTATCTGCTGCTCTTGTCCTTCTAGATAATAGTGGTCATGGGTTTGGCAAGTGTTGTATAAGGAACCTTGGTGAGTTACTGCAGTGCACCTTTTAGATGGTACACATGGCTGCCACTGTTTGTCAGTGGTGGAGGGTTTGAATGTTTGTGGAAGGGGGAGCAATCGAGTGGGCTGCTTTGTCCTGGATGGTGTCGAGCTTCTAGAGTGTTGTTGGAGCTGCACACATCCAGGCAAGTGGAGAGTATTCCATTACACTCCTGACTTGTGCCTTGTAGATGGTGGACAGGCTTTGTGGGGGGATCAGGAGGGGAGTTACTCTTTGACCTCCCCTGGTAGCCACGGTATTAATGTGGCTAGTCCAGTTCAATTTCTGATCAATAGTAACCCCCAGGATGTTGACTGTGGGAGATTCAGCGATGGTAATGCCATTGAATGTCAAGGGGCAATGGTTAGATCTTCCCTTGTAGGAGATGGTCATTGCCTGACACTTGTGTGGCGCGAATGGAACTTAGCACTTGTCTGCCCAAGCCTGGATATTGTCTAGGTCTTGCTGCATTTGGACATGGACTGCTTCATTATCTGAGGAGTGATGAATGGTGCTGAACATTGTGCAGTCATCCGCAAACATCTCCATTTCTGACCTTTTGGAAGGGAGGTCATTGATGAAGCAGCTGAAGATGGTTGGGCCGAGGATACTACCCTGAGGAACTCCTGCAGTGATGTCCTGGAGTTGAGATGATTGACCACCAACCACCACAACCATCTTCCTTGGTGTCAGGTATGACTCCAACCAGTGGAGAGTTTTCCCCCTGACATCCATTGACTCCAGTTTAGCTAGGGCTCCTTGATGCCATACTCAGTCAAATGCTGCCTTGATGTCAAGGGCAGTCACTCTCACATCACCTCTGGCAATCAGCTCTTTTGTCCATGTTTGAACCAAGGCTGTAATGAGGTCAGGAACTGAGTGACGCTTGCGGAACCCAATCTGAACATCGTGAGCTGGTTATTGATGAGTAAGTGCCGCTTGACAGCACTATTGATGACTCCTTCCATCACTTTGCTGATGATGGAGAGTAGACTGATAGAACAGTGATTGGCTGGGTTGGATTTGTCCTGTTTCTTGTGTACAGAACACACCGTGGCAACTTTCCACATTGCCGTGTAGATACAAATGTTATAACTACTGTAACAGCTTGGCTAGAGGTGTAACAAGTTCTGGAGCACAAGTCTTCATTACTATTGCTGGGATATTGTCAGGGCCCATAGCCTTTGCAGTATCCAGTGACTTCAGTCATTTCTTGATATCACGTGGAGTGAATCGTATTGGCTGAAGACCGACATCTGATGCTGGGGTCCTTCAGAGGAGACTGAGATGGATCATCCACTCGGCACTTCTGGCTGAAGATTGTTGCGAATACTTCAGCCTTGTCTTTTGCACATATGTGCTGGGTTCCTCTATCATTGACGATGGGGATATTAATGGAGCCTCCTCCTCCAGTGAGTTGTTTAATTGTCCACCACCAATCACAGCTGGATGTGGCAGGGTTACCGAGCTTCGATCTGATGCATTTGTTGAGGAATTGCTTAGCTCTGTCTATTAATTGTTGCTTATGCTGTTTGGCACACAAATAGTCCTGTGTTGTAGCTTCACTAGGTCGACACCTCATTTTTCAGTATGCCTGATGTTGCTCCTGGCATGCTCTCTTGCACTTTTCATTGAACCAGGGTTGATCCCCTGACTTGATGGTAATGGTAGGGTGGGGTATGTGCTGGGCCATGAGGTTGCAGATTGTGGCTGAATACAATTCAGCTGCTGCTGATGGTCCACAGCACACCATGGATGCCCAGTCTTGAGTTGTTAGATCTGTACGAAGTCGATCCCATTTAGCTTGGTGGTAGTGCCACACAGCACGATGGAGGATATCTTCAGTGTGAAGACAGGACATTGTCTCCACAAGGACTGATGGTCACTTGCGGTGGTCACTTCTACTGATAGTGTCATGGACAGATGCATCTGCAGCAGGCAGATTGGTAAGGATGAGGTGAAGTATGTTTTTCCCTCTTGTTGGTTCCCTTACCGCCTGCTGCAGTCCCAGTCTAGCAGCTATGTCCTTTAGGACCCGGCCAGCTTGGTCTGTGGTGGTACTACTGAGCCACTCTTTGTGATGGACTTTGAAGTCCACCACCCAGAGCATATTCTGCACCCTTGCCAACCTCACTGCTTCCTCCAAGTGGTGTTCAACATGGAGGAGTACTGATTCATCAGCTGATGGTGGCCTGTACGTAGTAATCAGCAGGAGGTTTCCTTGCCCATGTTTAACCTGAAGCCATGAGACTTCATGGGGCCCAGAGTCGATGTTGAGGACTCCCAGGGCTACTCCCTCATGACTATATACCACTGTGCTGCCACCTCTGCTGGGCCTATCCTGTCGGTGAGACAGGACATACCCAGGAATGGTGATGGTGGTTTCTGAGACATTGTCTGTAAGGTATGATTTTGTGAGTATGACTAGGTCAGGCTGTTGCTTAACTAGTCTGTGAGACAGCTCTCCCAACTTTGGCACAAGCCCCCAGATGTTAGTAAGGAGGACTATAGGGGAGCACGGTGGCACAGTGCTGCCTACGGTGCTGAGGACCCGGGTTCGAATCCCAGCCCTGGGTCACTGTCTGTGTGGAGTTTGCACATTCTTCCTGTGTCTGTGTGGGTTTCACCCCCACAACCCAAATGATGTGCAGAGTAGGTGAATTGACCACGGTAAATTTAAAAAAAAAGTAAGGAGGACGTTGCAGGGTCTGTACGTCTGGGTTTGCAATAGTCATTCCCGGTGCCTGGTTCGATGCTGGGTGGTTTATCCAGTTTCGTAGCGGTTGAATACAACTGATTGGCTTTCTAGGCTATTTCAGAATTAACCACATTGCTTGGGTCTGGAGTCACATGTGGGCCCAAATAGGATTTCCTTCCCTAAAGGGCATTAGTGAACGAGATGCGTTTTTACAACAATTGACAATGGTTTCATGGTCATCATTAGACTTCCAATTCCAGATATTTTATTGAGTTTAAATTCCATCACCTGCTGTGGTAGGATTCGAACGCAGGATCCCCAGATCATTATCCTGGGTCGCTGGATTACTAGTTCAGTGACAATACCACTATGCCACCGCCTGTGTGATGGTGTTTTGTGTGTGTGATGGTGTTTTGTACGTTTGTGTGTGATGGTGTTGGTGTGTGACGGTATTTTGTTTTGTGCGTGTATGTATATGTGTGTGTGATGGTATTTTGTGCGTGTAATGGTGTTTTATATGTTTGTTATGATGGTGTTTTGTATGTTTCTGCATGATGGTGTTTTATATGTGTGTGTGTAAGACGGTGTTTTGTATGTGTGAGACAGTGTTTTGTATGTGTGAGACAGTGTTTGTGTGTGTGAGACAGTGTTTGTGTGTGTGAGATGGTGTTTTTGTGTTTCTGTACATGTGTGTCTGTGTGTTTGTGATGGCGTTTGGTAGTGTGTGTGTGTGAGATGATTGGTCAGTGTGTGTATATGTGTGTGTCAGACGTTGTTTGGTGTGTTTTTGTGAAGGTGTTTATCTATGTGCGGGTGATGGTGTTTTGTGTGTGTGTGAGATGGTATTTGTCTGTCTCTGTGCGTGAGAGACGGTGTTTTGTCTCTTGTGTGTGAGGTGGTGATTTGTCTGTGTATATGATACTGTGTGTCAGATTGTCTGTGTGTGTGTGAGATGGTGGGTGCGTGACAGTATTTTGTATGTATGTATGTGTCTGTGACGATGTTTTGTTTCTCAGTGTTGCTCTGATAATCACGGAACAGTATTGTTTTCTCCCCAGACCTGTGTTCTGCTGGATCTGCTCTTCCCCATTATTCTGACTCATTGTGGGGACGAAAGGAACCAGATTCAATCCTGTGCCTATCAAGGTAAGATATCCTGTAAATCTGTCATAGAGTGGCCCATAACCTCCGATCTCTGGGGTGTTGCAAACATGAATTCCCTAAACATGAAGATCAAACTTCGATTGGAAAATTGTTTTGCATTGCGAGCCATCTCAAACTGAAGTTATAAATTTTGGACTGTTCTCACTATGTCAGAGGAATAGTGACCTATAAGAAGATAGAAGCATTAAAACCTCTTCCAACTCCCAATGAAATGTAGTACCATACACCCCCACCCCCCGACCCCTCACGGGACTCTCCCCATTCCCCAATTAACCACACTAAATTTCTAAAACACACTCCACCCACCCTGACTACCTTTATGCATCTCTCCCTGGCCTCCCATGCCCTGACTACCTTCTCCATCCCCAGAATGCTTCCCCACACCTCGGGCAGCCCTATCCACTCTGCTGACTATTCCCCATCTTTACCCCTGAGTCAGCTGTCCTCGACAAATACTGGGACAAGAAAGGTGCATCTGCATTTCAGAGGAGTAACAAATCCGACTGTGATTACCACTCCACTGATGTTACAGCAGAATCATGACACCAATCGGCCCATCGTGTCCATACTGGCTCTCTGTACAGTGATCCAGTCAATTCCATTCACCCACTCTATCCCTATAACTCTGCAAGTCTATTTCTCCAAAATATATATCCAACTTCCTTTTGAAATTATTTCTCATCTTGGCTTTGACCACCTTCATAAGAAGCAGATTCCAGGCAATTGCTACTCACTATGTAAAAGCGTTCTTCCTCACATCCCCTGTATTTCTTGTGCAAAACCTTAAACCTTGTCCCCTAGTCCTGAATCATCAGATAATCAGAACAGCTTTGTTTGTCCACCATATTTAAATCTGCCATACTTGTGTACACCACAATTCAATCTCCCCTCAATCTTCTTTGCTTCAAGAAGAACAACCTCAGATTATCCAATCTAACCCTGTACCTAAATTATAGAATCATAGAATTCACAGTGCAGGAGGAGGCCATTTGGCCCATCGAGTCTGCACTAGCCCTTGGAAAGAGCACCCCACTGAGGCCCACACCTCTACCCTATCCCCGTAACCCCACCTAATCTTTTTGGACACTAAGGGCAATTTAGTATGGCCAATCCACCTAACCACATCTTTTGGACTGTGGGAGGAAACATGAGCACCCAGAGGAAACCCTCGTCCATCCCCAGAATCATTCTGGTAAATCTCAAGGATCCTCATAATCTTCCTAAAGTGTAGTGACGAGAACTTGCCATAATAGTCATTCGTTATTCTTTCATGCGATGTGAGTAACCCTGGCAAAGCCATCATTTGTTGTTCATCCCTGAATTACCATTGAGATGGTGGTGAGTTGCCTCCTTGACTTGTTGTAGGTAAACCTATTGTGCTGTTAGGGATGGAATTCCAGGATTTTTGACCCAGCGACAGTGAAGGAACGGCAATATATTTCCAAGTCAGTATTGTGAGTGGTTTAAAGGGAAACTTTCAGAATGCTCTCGTCCGTGTAGGTGGTAGAGGTTAAGGATTGGAAGGTGCTGTTGAACCTTGGTAAGTAGCTGCAATGCACACTGTTGCCTCTCTGCGTTGGTGGTGGAGGGAATGAATGTTTAAGGTGGTGGATGGGGTGCTGATCAAACAGGCTGCTTTGCCCTGGATAGTATCAAGCACTGTTAGAGCTGCACTCATTCAGGCAAGTGGTGAGTATTCCATCACACGCCTGAGTTGTATCTTGTAGATGGTGGCCAAGCTTTGAGGAATCATTGGATGAGTTAATTACCTCAAAATTCACAGCCTCTGACCTGCTCTTGTAGCCACGTTATTTATATGGCGAGTCCAGTTTGGTTTCTGGTCAATGATAACCCCCAGGATGTTGATAGTGGGGGATTCAGCAATGGTAATTCCACTGAATGTCAAGGGGAGATATTAATTTATCTTTTATTGGAGATGGTCATTGCCTGGAACCTGTATGGCGTAAGTGTTAGTTTTTAAAATTCATTTACGGGATATGGGCGTCGCTGGTTAGGCCAGCATTTATTTACCATCATTAGTTGCCCTTCAGAAGATGGTGGTAAGTTGCCTTTTTGAACTGCTGCAGTCCTTGAGGTGTAGGTACACCTACTGTGCTGTTAGGGAGGGAGTTCCTGGATGTTTCCCCAGCGACAGTGAAGGAATGGTGATATTTTTCCAAGTCAGGATGGTGAGTGACTTGGAGGGGAACATCCAGGTGGTGACCATTTATCAGCCCAAGCTTTAATGTTATCAAGGTCTTGGTAAGTATGGACATGGACTTTTTCAGCATCCGAGGAATCGTGAATGGTACAGTTGTCATGAGAATGCCACTTTAAGAAATGTTTGTCTGCTCATGTTACTGCAGTGATGTCAGAGTGTGGGTGGAGCTGAGCTTTGGCTCTGCTTTTTAGTTTCACTTTGAGAAAAGCTTGGGTGTGTTTGTGTTTTTTGGTTTTGTTTTAGTGTTGGAGCTGCAGTCAGCCAGAGAGGTGTAATGTTGTTCTCTCTGCCATGTAAAGACTATCTCTTGATCATTTGGTGAATGTAGAGCGATAACTGTTCTCAGTAGTGAATTTAAACCTGATGTGCTTCTGTTAAAAGGTTCTTTTTTAAGTCTTATGGATGTTAAAAGGAAAGTAAGGATTACTTAGTGTTGTATATTTTGGGGGTTGTATTTGAATTGATGGTTGCTAAGATGTTCACGGTATGTTTTAAAAAGGTTAACTTGAGTTCATAGAATAAACATTGTTTTGTTTTAAAAAATACTTCTTGATTTCTGCTGTACCACACCTGTAGAGCGGGCCGTGTGCTCCCCATACCACAATCTAGTAAAAGTTGTGGGTCAGGTGAACTCCATGGTACACGTTGGGGTTCTCTAAACCATTGCCCATAACAAATTGGGGGCTCGAGGGGGATAAAAGTCTATCTATTGGATGGCTTAGTGAACTTAAAGACAGTGAGGGGTGAGCATATTGTGGTTGCTTTTCAGGTGCGGTATTCCAGTTTAAGTGGGGAGTGTGTTGTGGACAATGTCTCTTTCAGAGGCTCTGAAGTGTTTGGGGGTGGAGACGGTCGCACGCAGTACCTTACGGACAGAGACAAAAAGCAGACTGTTAGATTTGGCAAAAACATTGCAGTTAACATTACCTGACAAAATGCGAAAAGTTGAGGTAATTATGGCAGTGGCTAAGCATTTAAAGTTGCCTGAGATACCGTTTGACTCATTGGAAATGGCAAAAATTCAGTTACAAATTAAACATATGGAACATGAGAAAGAATTAAAGCAGCTTGAATACGAAAGAGAGAGAGAGGAAAAAGAAAGAGTTTGAACTTCGGAAAATGGGCATGAAACATGACAGTCAGTTAAAATTGGCGGATTTAATGGGAAATGTACAGTTTGAGGATAGTGAGGAGGATAAAGAGAAAGAACTTCAAAGTCGAAGGCTTGGTGGGGATCACAACCCAAAAATGTGCAGGGTAAGTGGATTGGCCACACTAAATTATCCTTTAATGGAAATACATTCAAATGGAGAGAGGCTGCAGAAACCAGCGGGATCTGGTATTTTTTATGCAAATCACAGAAACGTAGCTTGCAGGTATGGTAAGTAATTTCAAAGGCAGAGGAATGCAGTCCTTTACTATAGCAGTGTTAGACTCGCACAAGTAGACAAGGACCAAGCGTGGCAAATTTTGTTAGTAGGCTTTATTGAAGATCTTAAAAGCGGCCGATGGCAAAGTCTGCCTATCCTTCATGCAAAGCATCAGTCAAACACATCGCGTCTTACAGACACAAGAGCAGAGGCTATATACATTTTAGTCCTTCTTTACCACTCCTCTTTATTCTGCCCACTATTCTGTATCCTGGCCTTTTTCTAACAAGTAATGTTTATGCAAGACTCTCAACGATTTCCAAGGAGCAGCAGCAGGGAGAGAGGAGGAGCAGCGGGGAGAGAGGAGGAGCAGCGGGGAGAGAGGAGCAGCAGCGGGGAGAGAGGAGCAGCAGCGGGGAGAGAGGAGCAGCAGCGGGGAGAGAGGAGCAGCAGCGGGGAGAGAGGAGCAGCAGCGGGAAGAGAGGAGCAGCAGCGGGGGGGGAGAGAGGAGCAGCAGCGGGGAGAGAGGAGCAGCAGCGGGGAGAGAGGAGCAGCAGCGGGAGAGAGGAGCAGCAGCGCGGGGAGAGGAACAACAGCGGGGAGAGAGGAGCAGCAGCGGGAAGAGAGGAGCAGCAGCGGGGAGAGAGGAGCAGCAGCGGGGAGAGAGGAGCAGCAGCGGGGAGAGAAGCAGCAGCGGGGAGAGAGGAGCAGCAGCGGGGAGAGAGGAGCAGCAGCGGGAGAGGAGCAGCAGCGGGGCGAGAGGAGCAGCAGCGGGGAGAGAGGAGCAGCAGCGGGAAGAGAGGAGCAGCAGCGGGGAGAGAGGAGCAGCAGCGGGGAGAGAGGAGCAGCAGCGGGGCGAGAGGAGCAGCAGCGGGGGGAGAGGGGAGCAGCAGCGGGGGGAGAGGAGCAGCAGCGGGAAGAGAGGAGCAGCAGCGGGGAGAGAGGAGCAGCAGCGGGGAGAGAGGAGCAGCAGCGGGGAGAGAGGAGCAGCAGCGGGGAGAGAGGAGCAGCAGCGGGGAGAGAGGAGCAGCAGCGGGGAGAGAGGAGCAGCAGCGGGGAGAGAGGAGCAGCAGCGGAGAGAGAGAGGAGCAGCAGCGGGGGGAGAGAGGAGCAGCAGCGGGAGAGGAGCAGCAGCGGGGCGAGAGGAGCAGCAGCGGGGCGAGGGGAGCAGCAGCGGGGCGAGGGGAGCAGCAGCGGGGAGAGAGGAGCAGCAGCGGGGAGAGAGGAGCAGCAGCGGGGAGAGAGGAGCAGCAGCGGGGAGAGAGGAGCAGCAGCGGGGCGAGAGGAGCAGCAGCGGGGGGAGAGGGGAGCAGCAGCGGGGAGAGAGGAGCAGCAGTGGGGGAGAGAGGAGCAGCAGGGCGAGAGGAGCAGCAGCGGGGGGAGAGGGGAGCAGCAACGGGGAGAGAGGAGCAGCAGCGGGGAGAGGGGAGCAGCAGCGGGGAGAGAGGAGCAGCAGCGGGGAGAGAGAAGCAGCAGCGGGGAGAGAGGAGCAGCAGCGGGGGAGAGAGGAGCAGCAGCGGGGAGAGAGGAGCAGCAGCAGGGGGAGAGGAGCAGCAGCGGGGAGAGAGGAGCAGCAGCGGGGAGAGAGGAGCAGCAGCGGGGCGAGAGGAGCAGCAGCGGGGATAGAGGGGCAGCAGCGGGGGGAGAGGAGCAGCAGCGGGGAGAGAGGAGCAGCAGCGGGGAGAGAGGAGCAGCAGCGGGGAGAGGGGAGCAGCAGCGGGGAGAGAGGAGCAGCAGCGGGGAGAGAGGAGCAGCAGCGGGGGAGAGAGGAGCAGCAGCGGGGAGAGAGGAGCAGCAGCAGGGGGAGAGGAGCTGCAGCGGGGAGAGAGGAGCAGCAGCGGGGAGAGAGGAGCAGCAGCGGGGGGAGAGGAGCAGCAGCGGGGGGAGAGGAGCAGCAGCGGGGGGAGAGGAGCAGCAGCGGGGCGAGAGGAGCAGCAGCGGGGCGAGAGGAGCAGCAGCGGGGTGAGAGGAGCAGCAGCGGGGGGAGAGGAGTAGCGCAAAGCGGGCAATTCTGCAAGGCATGAGGGGGAATGAAAATGAAATGACATCATGCTTTAAATGCGATGTCACTGACAGGCAGATAAGGATGCTGAGTTTGTGTTACTCGCCATCCGCCAGCAAAGCCTGGTCCCCAATTGTCTTGGATTTCACCGCCACTGGACCAAGATCTCTCTCTGCTGGGACCGTGTGATGGTTGGTGTGCAACGACCACCCCACGTTAAAAGCATCCAAGCATCCGGCATCTTCCACCCCACCCACCCAAATGAATTTCAGGACCTGGAATGTCGGGACCCTCCTGGACAACCCCAATAGCAACAGACCTGAATGTAGCATCGCTATCATAGCCCGGGAACTCCGACACCACAACATTAACATTGTTGTCCTGAATGAAACATGACTGGCAGGAGACGGCCAGCATGAAGAACAAGGTGGCGGTTATACCTTCTTCTTGAAAGGCAAACTAAAAGGGCGCCGTCTCTTTGGAGTTGGCTTCGCCTTTAAAAGCGAATTGGCGGGACATCTCAACAAACCCCCCCGTGATGTGAACGAACAGCTCATGACCCTACGGCTCACCCTGGCCCAGACACAGCACATCACAGCTGTCAGTGCCTACACCCAATCTTTGATGCAACGGACGAGAGAAAAGAGGCGTTCTACTCCAGCGTCCACCAATTGCTGTCCTGCATCCCAAAGGGAGACAAACTGATTCTCCTCGGTGACTTCAATGCCAGAATCGGGAAGGACGCAAACCTTTGGAAAGGCATGTTAGGCAGGGAAGGCATGTGGAAAACAAACGGCAACGGGGTCCTTCTGCCAAAATGCTTAGAACATGACCAAGTGATCACAAACATCCTGTTCCATTAGAGGTATAAGCAGAAGAACTGATGGCAACACCCCGCTCCAAGCGCTGGCATCTAATAGACTACATCATAATCCGGGCAAGGAAATGCAAAGCCGTCCGCATTATCCACACCAAGACTGGAACCAATGGCTGCTGGACTGACCATCGACTAATCTGCTCTACCATCTCCATCACCCTGGCCTCAAATCGACACAGAAAGAAGAAACCCTGCCACAGGAGAAAACCTGTTAAGAAAAAGAAGGCAAATGATATGATGGCCTTTACAGTGAGAGGAATAGAGTATAGGAGCAGGATGTCCATAGAACCATAGAAGTTACAGTCCAGAAGGAGGCCATTCGGTCCATCGAGTCTGCACTGGCCCTTTGAAAGAGCACCCTACTTAAGCCCACGCCTCCACCTATCCCCATAACCTAGTAACCCCACCTAACCTTTTGGACACTAAGGGGCAAATTATCATGGCCACCCCACCCAACCTGCACATCTTTGGACTGTGGGAGGATACCTGAGCACCCGGAGGAAACCCACATAGACACGGGGAGAAAGTGCAATCTCCACACAGACAGTCACCAGAGGCTGGAATTGAACCATGGGGCTGTGAGACAGCAGTGCTAAGCACTGTGCCACCATGCCATTCTGTCCCTAGTTGGACTGAGAACATACTGATTAAGGACGTTCATTTGAACCCAATTTTGGAAATTTTCCCACTTTTTACCCTTTACTCGAACCTTCCCAATTGATATTTGAGTAACTAAGTTGCCCACCATCATAACTCAGATTAGCTCCTCTCGCTCTCCCTTACTGGAAGCCTACAGAATACTTCCAAGAAGGAAAGTAACAGACTTAGACAACGAGGCTGCTAACTGTGCGAGTGAAGTGAAATGCAAGTCCGATAGATTAATCTGAGTGAAACTAAAGGAGCAACTAGTGGACATTAAAATAATTTAGACATTAATACAAGTGAACATCGACATGAGGAGGTTGTTGAAACTATGTTCGTTTTGAAGCACATATCAAATAGGAGAGCGGAATGAGGAATGCGATTGTTGTGGGAGATTGGAGCCGGATGGTTGTGGAGGATGAGACGACAAAGAAGTAGGACCATTTGGATTTGTGAATAGAAGTGGCATGATTTAGGAATCATAAAAGGAGGGGATATATGCCGAAACTATTTGGCAGTACAAGATTAGAACTGGACCATATAACAGTGAGACAAAGATACAGGAATGGTGGTAAGACTTGGAAGGTTCAGCTGAGGACCAACACAGCCTCAGATCACAATCTTGTGAAAATGGAAACACTTGAGCGAAGAGGATCCAAGGTGAAATACACAGAAAACAGTGCAACATAGAGAGGCGGAAAGAAGTAAATAAAGAATTTGTAAAGTAAATGCCCGAAAAGATAAGTCTGATACAAATGAGCAATGAAAACAGATGAAAGAATCTGTGAAAGAAAGAGGAGTATATAGCTTTGGGTCTTTAAGAGAGGATTAACAAACTCTGGGTTACAAAAGGTGAAAGCACAGAGAAAATGGAAGAATATCAATACTGAAGAACCAAACTGATTTATAGATACTCCAATAACGAGTTAAGGAAGCAGAAAATGCATAGTATAATGGTTGAAAGAGCAGTGTGATTGGGTCAACTAGGAAGGGTCAACTAACAAGGGTGTGCAAAGGTAAAGGAGATTAGTAACCCCCATCATAAAGGACTAAAACAGCAGCAATAGAACAAAGGTGTTTTCTTAACAAGTTCTTATTAAATAAAAAAAATATGGAAGGAACGTATTTGAAGAACTATACACAAAAATGACAAACCTGAAATGATTGAGGTCGAAGAAAAGGGTAATGTTGACATTGATTTCATTGGACTGGAAATACTAGAGAGTGAGAGATGAGCAGTAATAAATGAGATAGAAACTAGAAAAGCAGCTGAAATAGCTACAGAGTGGAACATAAATAAATAAAACCACGGGAAAGAACTTAAAATTGAACTAGAAATTGAGCTGCGCAAAGACGTTTACTTATCAGCAGAATGGCCAGAGGATTTCATGCAGCCAATAATGATTGTCCGAAGAAAAAAGCCAAATGCTTGCCGATATTCTGACTTTGGTGCAGTTAGTCTGATTGCTCATGCATCAGATGTTGTGTTGAGAGTTATAGCAAAGAATGGGTGTGAAGGCGCAGAATTACATCCAAAATGACCAGTTTGGATTTGAGGGAGAAGAAGGATCAGAGAAGCTATTGATGTTATACTGCTAATGAGTGAACACAGTTTAGAGTTTGGACAGGAATTATATGTTTGCTTTGTAGATTTTGAAAAAGCACTCGATCGGGTTGATTGGATTAAGCTTTATGGCAGATGCTGAAAGCCTTGGGATGAACTGAAGTGATTGAAGGCTCATAAGAAACCTGTACACAGTGAGAGGTGTGGGCGGGGGCCAGCGAATCATGCGCACATGTTTTGGGGTTGTGAAAAATTGGGAAGATTCTAGGCGGGAGTGTTTGCGGTCTTAGCCAGGACAGTGGAGGAGGGAGTGGACCCGGACCCTTTGGTGGTGATATTTGGGGTTTCAGAGAAGCCGAAGCTCATGGAGAGGAGGAAGGCCGATGTCATGGCCTTCGCCTCTCTGGTTGCATGGCGACAAATTTTGCCGGAGTGGCGGTCGGCATCGCCACCGGGTGTAGCAGCATGGTTGGGTGACCTGTACGACTTCCTGCAGTTAGAGAAGATAAAGTATGAGTTAAGGGGCTCAGCAGGGGAGTTAGAGAAAAGATAGGGGATGTCTGTGACCGTGTTTGAACAAAGAACAAAGAAAATTACAGCATAGGAACAGGCCCTTCGGCCCTCCCAGCCTGCGCCGATCCAGATCCTTTATCTAAACCTGTCTTCTATTTTCCAAGGTCTACTTCCCTCTGTTCCCGCCCGTTCATATACCCGTCTAGATGCCTCTTAAATGATGCTATCGTGCCTGCCTCTACCACCTCCTCTGGTAAAGCGTTCCAGGCACCCACCACCCTCTGCGTAAAAAACTTTCCACGCACATCTCCCTTAAACTTTCCCCCTCTCACCTTGAAA
Organism: Scyliorhinus canicula; assembly: GCF_902713615.1. Classification (NCBI taxonomy): domain Eukaryota; kingdom Metazoa; phylum Chordata; class Chondrichthyes; order Carcharhiniformes; family Scyliorhinidae; genus Scyliorhinus; species Scyliorhinus canicula. The sequence continues at coordinate 82,435,281 of NC_052146.1, read as the reverse complement.
TTGTGACCCCTTGTAACTGACACCCCCACTCTTGGGAGAAGCTTGTTGCTATCCACCCTGTCCATACCTCTCATAATTTTGTAGACCTCAATCAGGTCCCCCCTCAACCTCCGTCTTTCCAACGAAAACAATCCTAATCTACTCAACCTTTCTTCATAGCAAGCACCCTCCATACCAGGCAACATCCTGGTGAACCTCCTCTGCACCCTCTCCAAAGCATCCACATCCTTCTGGTAATGTGGTGACCAGAACTGCACGCAGTATTCCAAATGTGGCCGAACCAAAGTCCTATACAACTGTAACATGACCTGCCAACTCTTGTACTCAATACCCCGTCCGATGAAGGCAAGCATGCTGTATGCCTTCTTTTTTTTTTAATAAACAATTTTATTGAGGTAGTTTTTGGCTTTATAAACAGTTACAGACATCATCAGAAAGGAAGCAAAAAAGGCAAAAATCTGCAAACATCCACGTACTTTCAATACTTCCATCGTACCGTATTGCACAAGCCCGCTCCCCTCCCACCCGTAGCTGTATGCCTTCTTGACCACTCTATCAACCTGCGTTGCCACCTTCAGGGTACAATGGACCTGAACTCCCAGATCTCTCTGTACATCAATTTTCCCCAAGACCCTTCCATTGACCATATAGTCCGCTCTTGAATTTGATCTTCCAAAATGCATCACCTCGCATTTGCCTGGATTGAACTCCATCTGCCATTTCTCTGCCCAACTCTCCAATCTATCTATATTTTGTTGTATTCTCTGACAGTCCTCCTCGCTATCTGCAACTCCACCAATCTTAGTATCATCTGCAAACTTGGTAATCAGACCACCTATACCTTCCTCCAGGTCATTTATGTAGATCACAAACAACAGTGGTCCGAGCACGGATCCCTGTGGAACACCACTAGTCACCCTTCTCCATTTTGAGACACTCCCTTCCACCACTACTCTCTGTCTCCTGTTGCCCAGCCAGTTCTTTATCCATCTAGCTAGTACACCCTGAACCCCATACGACTTCACTTTTTCCATCAACCTGCCATGGGAAACCTTATCAAACGCCTTACTAAAGTCCATGTATATGACATCTACTGCCCTTCCCTCATCAATTAACTTTGTCACTTCCTCAAAGAATTCTATTAGGTTTGTAAGACATGACCTTCCCTGCACAAAACCATGCTGCCTATCACTGATAAGTCTATTTTCTTCCAGATGTGAATAGATCCTATCCCTCAGTATCTTCTCCAACAGTTTGCCTACCACTGACGTCAAGCTCACAGGTCTATAATTCCCTGGATTATCCCTGCTACCCTTCTTAAACAAAGGGACAATATTAGCAATTCTCCAGTCCTCCGGGACCTCACCCGTGCTCAAGGATGCTGCAAAGATGTCTGTTAAGGCCCCAGCTATTTCAACCCTCGCTTCCCTCAGTAACCTGGGATAGATCCCATCCAGTCCTGGGGACTTGTCCACCTTAATGTCTTTTAGAATACCCAAAACTTCCCCCTTCCGTATGACAACTTGACCTAGAGTATTTAAACATCCATCCCTAGCCTCAACATCCGTCTTGTCCCTCTCCTTTGTGAATACCGATGCAAAGTACTCATTAAGAATCTCACCCATTTCCTCTGAATCCATGCATAAATTCCCTCTTTTGTCTTTGAGTGGGCCAATCCTTTCTCTAGTTACCCTCTTGCTCCTTACATACGAATAAAAGGCTTTGGGATTTTCCTTAACCCTGTTAGCCAAAGATATTTCATGACCCCTTTTAGCCCTCTTTATTGCGCGTTTGAGATTCGTCCTACTTTCCCGATATTCCTCCAAAGCTTCATCAGTTTTGAGTTGCCTCGATCCTATGTATGCTGCCTTTTTCATCTTAGCTAGTCTCACAATTTCACCCGTCATCCATGGTTCCCTAGTCTTGCCATTTCTATCTTTCATTTTCACAGGAACATGTCTGTCCTGCACTCTAATCAACCTTTCCTTAAAAGACTCCCACATTTCAAATGTGGATTTACCCTTAAACAGCTGCTCCCAATCCACATTCCCTAGCTCCTGCCGAATTTTGTTATACTCTGCCTTTCCCCAATTTAGTACTCTTCCTTTCGGACCCCTCTTGTCCTTGTCCATGAGTATTCTAAAACTTACAGAATTGTGATCGCTATTCCCAAAGTAGTCACCGACTGAAACATCAACCACCTGGCCGGGATCATTCCCCAATACCAGGTCCAGTATGGCCCCTTCCCGAGTTGGACTATTTACATACTGCTCTAAAATACTCTCCTGGATGCTCCTTACAAACTCTGCTCCATCTACGCCTCCAACACTACACGAATCCCATTCAATGTTGGGGAAGTTAAAATCTCCCATCACAACCACCCTATTGCTCCTACATTTTTCTATAATCTGTCTGCATATTTGTACCTCTACTTCATGCTCGCTTTTGGGAGGTCTGTAGTAAAGTCCCAACAATGTTACTGCTCCCTTCCTATTTCTCAGCTCCACCCATATTGCCTCAGTGCTCGAATCCTCCATCGTGCCCTCCTTTTTTTTTTAAATTTTAGATTATCCAATTATTTTTTCCAATTAAGGGGGCAATTTAGTGTGGCCAATCTACCTACTCTGCACATTTTTGGGTTGTGGGGGCGAAACCCACGCAGACACGGGGAGAATGTGCAAACTCCACATGGACAGTGACCCAGAGCCGGGATCGAACCTGGGACCTCGGCGCCGTGAGGCTGCTGTGCTAACCACTAGGCCACCGTGCTGCCCTTATCGTGCCCTCCTTAATCACAGCTGTGATATCATCTCTGACGAGTAATGCAACTCCTCCACCCCTTCTACCTCCCTCTCTATCCCTCCTGAAGCATCTATACCCTGGGATAATTCAGTTGCCAGTCCTGCCCTTCCTTCAACCAAGTCTCAGTAATACCAATAACATCATATTCCCAGGTACTGATCCAAGCCCTAAATTCATCTGCCTTACCTGCTACACTTCTCGCATTAAAACAAATGCACCTCAGACCACCTGTCCCTTTGCGTTCATCATCTCTTCCCTGCCTACTCTTCTCCTTAGTCACATTGAGTTTATTGTCTCGTACCTTACTGGCTTTAGTTGCTGCTTCTTTACTGACCTCTAACTTCCTAATCTGGTTCCCATTCCCCTGCCACATTAGTTTAAAACCTCCCCAACAGTGTTTGCAAAAGCACCCCTAGGACGTTGGTTCCAGTCCTGCCCTGGTGTAGACCATCCGGTTTGTAATGGTCCCACCGCCCCCAGAACTGGTTCCAATGTCCCAAAAATCTGAACCCCTCTCTCCTGCACCATCTCTCAAGCCATGTATTCATTCTGACTATTCTTGAATTTCTACTCTGACTGTCCCGTGGCACTGGTAGCAATCCTGAGATTACTACCTGTGAGGTCCTACTTTTTAACATATCTCCTAACTCCCTAAATTCTGATTGTAGGACCTCATCCCTTTTTTTTACCTATATCGTTGGTGCCTATATGCACCACGACAACTGGCTGCTCACCCTCCCCTTTTAGTATGTCCTGCAGCCGATTGGAGACATCCTTGACCCGAGCACCCGGGAGGCTGACCCGAGCACCCGGGAGGCAGCTGTTCGTCGGGGGGGGGGGGGGGGGGGGGGGGGAACGGGACGACACAACAACAGGCATCAACTGGAGAGAAAGGTAAGAACAGACAACAACTGGAGAGGCTGGTAACAACAGACATCAATTGGAGCAATAGCAAACATCAACAAAACCAAAGTGATGCATATCTCAATAACACTAAGAAATATTCATTTACATTCATACAATCATAGAATAGGTGCCGTAATTCCCACATTTCAGAAGTATATTCCCTGTAGATAGAGGATGCAGCAAAGAAATAAGAATCAAGATGGCAAAGGCAGATCTGTTTCGGAGATGCAGTGACCAGAAAACTGAATACACAACTCAAAAAGCCCCTTGAAAATATTTTTGTTTGCAGTATTGTTTAGTAAGGATCTGGGAGTTGAAACCTTACAGAAAAAGGAGACTAACTTGCTAAATAGTTTTGAAATGTAGGTTTGGAGAAGAACAAAGGCGGCAGCAAGGAGGAAATGAGGCAAAAGAATACATGATAAACGTCAGGACCCTGGGAAGCACCGAGGATCAGAGAGATCTTGGTGTTTATGTATAGTGGTCCTTTAAGGTAGAGTTTTAATTATGAAGGAAGATTGGATAGAATTGGAGCAGAGGAGACTGAGGGAGGCATGATTGAGATGAACAAATTATGACGGGCAAAGATGGAGTAGACAGGAAGAAACCTTTTCCTTTGGTGGAGGGATGAATGAGGGGGCGTAGGTTTAAGGTAATGGGCAGGAGGTTTAGAGGACGTAGGTTTAAGGTTTAGAGGGGATGTGAGGATAAACCTTTTTCTATCCAGAGGGTGGTGGGAGTTTGGAACTAGCTGCCTGAAAGGGTAGTGGAGGCAGAGACCCTCATAACATTGAAGAAGTATTTAGATGTACATTTGCAATCTCAGGGCATACAAGGCTATGGGCCAAGTGCTGGAAAATAGGATTAGAATAAGTTAGGTGATTGTTTTTGACTGGTGTAGGTGCAATGGGCCGAAGAGCCTCTTTTGTGCTATAGACTCTATGACTCTGTGCTGGACAGAAAAAGTAACAAATGATGATGTGGTCTGGAGAGTGGATAAACAAGGACATTTGTTGAAGGTAATTAGGAAAAGGCAGAGAGACTGGGGCAGGGCATGTTTTAAAAGGGAAAACTGAGACGTTATGAAGAAAAGATTTCAAGGAATAAGAGGTAGGGAGAGAATATCAGTGCTGGATGGCTTGAAAATTGAAGGAAGCTACAGTATTGGCAAATGAGAAAAAATATGAAGACTGTGATTCAGGGACCTGCCACTGGGTGGCACATACATAGTGATGATGATTGTGGTAATGAGAATACTACTAGTAAATCAATGATACCTTTCTTACTTCTCCGCTTTAACCACATTGATTCTGTCCTTGCCTCTCTAGGATGTTCTCCCTTTCCAACAGCTACCCAGCTCCCTTTTTCCTTTCTATCTTTTTTGAACATTTTTCCTTGAATATTCAGCATCTAATCCTCACCATTTATGAGCAGTTTCCATTAAATCATATTCCCACACAGCTATTTGTGCTTGTAGCTTACCAACTCTTTTGACTACACGTTTGTGTGCTTCCATACATGCATTCAGGCGATAAGAGTGGGCTTTGACGGTGATCAGACAGAGTTGTGATGGTGAGAGGTTGGGGATGTGCTGGGGTCGGCATGTAACAATGATGGTGATGGGATGGAATATGACATTGATATGGACCTAACACTCTCCTATTTGATTTCAGTGCTGTCTTTGTGGCTGAAATCCACAAAGATAAATATTGCGGAGATCTGGAGACTGCGTGATGGGAGGCTGCTGGACCAACATTCAGATTTCACCACCCAACTATTGGAGCTGATGTGGAAGAGGATTGAGAGTCCTGTGAGCAAACCCTCAGCTTTGCCTGTGGAGTAGGGTGGGATTGGGAGGGGATGCGTTCTGTGGGTATGTCACAACCTGAACATTCCTGTGTGAGCTGTGCACAAATGGACCCTTTTAAGTTAACCATGCAAAATGTTTTAAAGGGCCCACGCACTTGAACAAATCACCCGGTCAATCCAATAAAGATTTAGAGGGCATGTTGGTAAAGAAGAAGTATAGAAGAAATGAACAAGGAGAATGAGGAGAGACACAGGACCGGGTGTAAGATTGGGAAGGGAGAGGGATGAAGGACAGGATGGAACAGATCTGGGAGAGGTTCACAATGAGACAAGGATGGAATAAGGACGGAGAAGGTTGGGATGGGATAACAATGACTTGTATTTATGAAGTGCCTGTAATATAAATTACCCCAAAATATTTCACAGACACATAAAACAAATCACAGCGAGTCAAACAGCAAATGTAAAGTCAGATGCCAAGAGCTTGGCTGTAGAGGTAGTTTTGAGGAACTACTTAATGAGGGAGAGCTCACTGCTCTGCATAGAGATAGGGAGGGAATTCCAGAGGCTGAAGAGGCCAGAAATAGAGGGGTGCAGATATCTCAGAGGATTGAGGGGCTGAACATGAGTTAGGAGGGCAAGGCCATGGAGGGATTTGAAAACAGGTGGAGATTTTAAAATCGAGGTATGTAGGTTAATGAGCACAGGGTTGATAGGTGAATGAAGTTAGGATGGAGGCAGGAGAGCTTTGCATGATACATGTATGGAGAGTTCAACGTGGGAGAGCAGTCTGAATGTTTTTGAGTAGTCAAGTCTAAAGAGAAGAAAGACAAAGATTAGGGTTTCAGCAGCTTAAATGCGGTGGTGGGGTAATGTCTGGTGAGGTTATGTAGGTTGAAATAAGCGAGAAGATAATTGACGGAAAATTATGGAGTCAGTTAGAGAATGGAGGGGATGGTTGGAGTAGTTTGGGGGAGAAGGAGTGGGCGGTTTGAGGGGGAAGGATTAGGTGATTTGGGAGGGAAGGAGTAGGCGGGTTGGGGGGGAAGGAGTTGAGATGTTTGGGCAGAGGCGGAGTGGCCGATTTGGGGGAGAAGGAGTGGGCAGTTTGGGAGTGAGCTGTTTGAGGGGGAAGGAGTGAGTGGCTTGGGAGGAAAGGAGTGGGTGGTTGGGGGCGAAGAAGGAGTGGGTGGTTTGGGGGAGAAGGAGTGGGCGGTTTGGGGGGGGGACGGAGTGGGCGGTTTGGGGGGGGGCGGAGTGGGCAGTTTGGGGGGGCGGAGTGGGCAGTTTGGGGGGGACGGAATGGGCGGTTTGGGGGAGGACGGAATGGGCGGTTTGGGGGGGGACGGAGTGGGTGGTTTGGGGGGGCGGAGTGGGTGGTTTGGGGGGGGACGGAATGGGCGGTTTGGGGGAGGACGGAATGGGCGGTTTGGGGGGGGGACGGAGTGGGCGGTTTGGGGGGGGCGGAGTGGGCAGTTTGGGGGGAGAACGGAATGGGCGGTTTGGGGGAGGACGGAATGGGCGGTTTGGGGGGGCGGAGTGGGTGGTTTGGGGGGTGGCGGAGTGGGCGGTTTAGGGGGAGGACGGAATGGGCGGTTTGGGGGGGCGGAGTGGGTGGTTTGGGGGGGGGCGGAGTGGGCGGTTTAGGGGGAGGACGGAGTGGGCGGTTTGGGGGGGAGACGGAGTGGGTGGTTTGGGGGGGGCGGAGTGGGTGGTTTGGGGGGGGCGGAGTGGGCGGTTTGGGGGGGGCGGAGTGGGTGGTTTGGGGGGGGCGGAGTGGGCGGTTTGGGGGGGGCGGAGTGGGCGGTTTGGGGGGGACGGAGTGGATGGTTTGGGGGGGCGGAGTGGGCGGTTGGGGGGGACGGAGTGGGCGGTTTGTGGGGGGGGCAGAGTGGGCAGTTTGGGGGGGGGCGGACGGAATGGGCGGTTTGGGGGGGGACGGAGTGGATGGTTTGGGGGGAGGGGGAGTGGATGGTTTGGGGGGGGCGGAGTGGGCGGTTTGGGGGAGGACGGAATGGGCGGTTTGGGGGGGCGGAGTGGGGGGTTTGGGGGAGCGGAGTGGGCGGTTTGGGGGGGCGGAGTGGGCGGTTTGTGGGGGGGGCGGAGTGGATGGTTTAGAAGTGGGTGGTTTGGGGGGGGGGGGCGGAGTGGGCGGTTTGGGGGTGGACGGAGTGGGTGGTTTTGGGGGGGCGGAGAGGGTGGTTTGGGGGGAGACGGAGTGGGTGGTTTGGGGGGAGACGGAGTGGGTGGTTTTGGGGGGCGGAGTGGGTGGTTTTGTGGGGGGCGGAGTGGGTGGTTTGGGGGGGGGGGACGGAGTGGGTGGTTTCGGGGGGCGGAGTGGGTGGTTTCGGGGGGGTGGAGTGGGTGGTTTCGGGGGGGTGGAGTGGGTGGTTTGGGGGGGGGGCGGAGTGGGTGGTTTGGGTGGGGGCGGAGTGGGTGGTTTGGGGGGGCAGAGTGGGTGGTTTGGGGAGGGGCGGAGTGGGTGGTTTGGGGGGGGCGGAGTGGGTGGTTTGGGGGGGCAGAGTGGGTGGTTTGGGGGGGGGCGGAGTGGGTGGTTTGGGGGGGGCGGAGTGGGTGGTTTGGGGGGGGCGGAGTGGGTGGTTTGGGGGGGGCAGAGTGGGTGGTTTGGGGGGGGCGGAGTGGGTGGTTTGGGGGGGCGGAGTGGGTGGTTTGGGGGGACGGAGTGGGTGGTTTGGGGGGGGGCGGAGTGGGTGGTTTTGGGGGGGGGGCGGAGTGGGTGGTTTGGGGGGAGGCGGAGTGGGTGGTTTGGGGGGGGCGGAGTGGGTGGTTTGGGGGGGACGGAGTGGGTGGTTTGGGGGGGTGGAGTGGGTGGTTTGGGGGGGGGCGGAGTGGGTGGTTTGAGGGGGGGAAAGAGTGGGTGGTTTTGGGGAGGGCGGAGTGGGTGGTTTGGGGGGGCGGAGTGGGTGCTTTGAGGGGGGGACAGAGTGGGTGGTTTTGGGGGGGGTGGAGTGGGTGGTTTGGGGGGGGCGGAGTGGGTGGTTTGGGGAGGGTGGAGTGGGTGGTTTTGGGGGGAGACGGAGTGGGTGGTTTGGGGGGGGTGGAGTGGGTGGTTTGGGGGGGGCGGAGTGGGTGGTTTGAGAATCAGATGCTGTAAACGATGGGATAGAACTCTGGACTTGAGTAAGGGGTTGGAGAGGGGTGTCGGAGTGGGAACATCTTAGGCTCCTGGAGCTGGAGGTTCTAATACTCGGTGGAGAAATCCTAAAACCAACGGTTAAGTGTGGGACTTATCTGGACTGTCTTCTCTCGGTCTCAGCTCTGATTTCAGTTCAGTCAATAAAGTCTCCTCCATCTGATGATTGAAACTTTAAGCATTCATCACCATTCTAATCATCTCTCCCGAATATTCAATGGCATCACCATCACAGAATTCCCCCCAGCAACATCCTGGCAGTCACCATTGACTGGAAACTTCAGTGTATCAGCCATATAAATACTGTGCCAACAAGACCCAGTCAGAGACTGGGAATCCTGCAGAGATTAACCCGCCTCCTCACACCCCAAAACCTGTCCACCATCCACAAGCTTGAAGACTGAAATGGACATAAGTTATTCCAGGCGACTGGGCAAAATTTTATGCCCTTCACTTTGTTGAGTTTGTTGCTGGGGGGTATTTGATCAGGCTGGAGGGTGATGGGCGAAGTGATGGATATCTACCTTCCTGTCTCCATCCTGATGAAGTCCCTGCCTGGAAGGCCTTCCTGACCGCCCAAACCTATTAAGACCCTTAAATGGCCAATTAATGCCCACTTAAGGGCTTTGATAATGTTAACCCAGTGGCAAGTTGTACTTTTGCCATATGAGAATCACAACAAGCCCAGAGTGGGGGGAAGGCATCCCCCGTTCAAAGACACTCAGTACCTGATGGAGGGATCCGATATATATAGAATTTACAGTACAGAAGGAGGCCATTCGCCCCATTGTGTCTGCACTGGCCCTTGGAAAGAACACACCACTCAAGCCCACACCTCCATCTCATCCCCGCAACCCAGCAACCCAGCAACCCCACCTAACCATTGTGGACATTAAGGGCAAATTAGAATGACCAATCCACCTAACCTGCACATCTTTGGACTGTGGGAGGAAACCGGAGCACCTGGAGGAAGCCCACGCAGACACGGGGAGTATGTGAAGATTCCACACAGACAGTGACCCAAGCCGGGAATCGAACCTGGGACCCTGGCGCTGTAAAGAAACAGTGCTAACCACTATGCTACCTCATTTCAGGAAGGCACCTGCTGAGTTCCACCCTGCACTTGCTGCTGACCCCCTCCCTCGTCATCTCCGAACCCCAGACCACCATCACTCACCTGTGGCCAGGGAGCCCGTATCATTATCCTGGGCCTGGGATCCAGTATCATCGTCCTGGGTCAGGGATCCAGTATCATTGTCCTGGGTCTGGGATCCAGTATCATTGTCCTGGGTCAGGGATCCAGTATCATTGTCCTGGGCCTGGGATCCAGTATCATTGTCCTGGGCCTGGGATCCAGTATCATTATCCTGGGCCTGGGATCCAGTATCATCGTCCTGGGTCAGGGTTCCAGTATAATCGTCCTGGGTCAGGGATCCAGTATCATTGTCCTGGGTCTGGGATCCAGTATCATCGTCCTGGGTCAGGGATCCAGTATCATTGTCCTGGGCCTGGGATCAAGTATCATCGTCCTGGGTCAGGGAATCCAGTATCATAGTCCTGGGTCTGGGATCCAGTATCATTGTTCTGGGCCTGGGATCCAGTATCATTGTCCTGGGCCAGGGAGCCAGTATCATCAACCTGAGCTTGGGATCCAGTATCATCGTCCTGGGTCAGGGATCCAGTATCATTGTCCTGGGCCTGGGATCCAGTATCATCGTCCTGGGCCTGGGATCCAGTATCATTGTCCTGGGTCTGGGATCCAGTATCATCGGCGTGGGTCAGGGATCCAGTATCATTGTCCTGGGCCTGGGATCCAGTATCATCGTCCTGGGTCTGAGATCGAGTATCATTCTCCTGGGTCTGGGATCCAGTATCATCGTCCTGGGTCAGGGATCCAGTATCATTGTCCTTGGCCTGGGATCCAGTATCATTGTCCTGGGTCAGGGATCCAGTATCATCGTCGTGGACCTGGGATCCAGTATCATCAACCTGAGCTTGGGATCCAGTATAATCGTCCTGGGTCTGGGATCCAGTATCATCATCCTGGGTCTGGGATCTAGTATCATTGCCCTGGGTCTGGGATCTAGTATCATTGTCCTGGGTCTGGAATCCAGTATCATTGTCCTGGGTCTGGGATCCAGTATCATCGTCCTGGGTCTGGGATCCAGTATCATCGTCCTGGGTCTGGGATCTAGTATCATTGTCCTGGTTCTGGGATACAGTATCATTGTCCTGGGTCTGGGATCTAGTATCATTGTCCTTGGTCTGAGATCCAGTATCATAGTCCTGGGTCTGGGATCCAGTATCATAGTCCTGGGTCTGGGATCCAGCATCATCGTCCTGGGTCTGGGATCCAGTATCATCGTCCTGGGTCTGGGATCCAGCATCATCGTCCTGGGTCTGGGATCCAGTATCATCGTCCTGGGTCTGGGATCCAGCATCATCGTCCTGGGTCTGGGATCCAGTATCCTCGTCCTGGGTCTGGAATCCAGTATCATTGTCCTGGGTCTAGGATCTAGTATCGTTGTGCTGGGTCTGGGATCCAGTATCGTTGTCCTGGGTCTAGGATCCAGCATCATCATCCTGGGTCTGGGATCCAGTATCATCGTCCTGGGTCTGGGATCCAGTATCATTGTCCTGGGTCTGGGATCCAGTATCATCGTCCTGGGTCTGGGATCTAGTATCATTGTCCTGGTTCTGGGATACAGTATCATTGTCCTGGGTCTGGGATCTAGTATCATTATCATACCAGCAGCAGCCACTGCCTTCCTGCCATTCAGTTGAGTTGCTCATCTCCGATTGGCCAGTAGCTGTCAGATGGCAGGTCTCCTCAGCCCTGGGTATGCCTGCCACTATCCAGTTCAATGCCAGGCACTTAGTCCTTGCCATCTGGGGAATCGATGGGCAGTTGGGGAAATCTGGAGTTCTCTTCCCGAAAAGGCTGTGGCTACTGAGAGACAAATTGGAATTTTTAGTGGGTAAGGCTAACAATAAATTGGGACCTAAGGCAGGTCAGCGAAAATACAGGTCAGCCATATTCTAATTAAATGACAGATTGATTAGGCACGAGGTGCTGATTGGTCTTCCCCTCTTCTTCATTTTGCTAAGACCGTGCTGTACCTGTACTGGGAATGTTGATGAGGACAGTGTAGAGGGAGCTATACTCTGTAACGAGCTCCGTGTGGTTACCTGTCCTGGGAGTGTTGATGAGGACAGTGTAGAGGGAGCTATACTCTGTAACGAGCCGCGTGCGGTTACCTGTACTGGGAATGTTGATGAGGACAGTGTAGAGGGAGGTATACTCTGTAACGAGCCACGTGCGGTTACCTGTCCTGGGAGTGTTGATGAGGACAGTGTAGAGGGAGCTATACTCTGTAACGAGCTCCGTGCGGTTACCTGTCCTGGGAGTGTTGATGAGGACAGTGTAGAGGGAGCTATACTCTGTAACGAGTCCCGTGTGGTTACCTGTCCTGGGAATGTTGATGAGGGCAGTGTAGAGGGAGCCATGCTCTGTGTCGAGCCCCGTGCGGTTACCTGTACTGGGAATGTTGATGAGGACAGTGTAGAGGGAGGTATACTCTGTAACGAGCCACGTGCGGTTACCTGTCCTGGGAGTGTTGATGAGGACAGTGTAGAGGGAGCCATGCTCTGTCGAGCCCCGTGCGGTTACCTGTCCTCAGTATTTACCCCCCAGTCTCAAGGCAGTTATTGGTCCCAGGCTGTTGTGCTGGATGAAGTGAGCCATCCTCAGTCTCTAAAGCTTTGGATTTTCTCAGGATGTTTGAATTAGTACTGGGAGCAGTTGAATAATATGGCTTTACTGTGCGTTTTGTTGTATGGCCAATGGTCTGCAATGTTTTTGTTTCGGCAGGTGGAGGGTGTGCTGGAGTCTGTTCACAGTTCCTTCAGCCTGCTCTTGGACATTTACAGACTGGAATGCAGCCATTTTGAGGATGTAGAGTTCCCACTCTACTCATTTTTACTCCAACGTCTCAAGGCTCTCTCGTGGCGGATGAAAGCCAAATATTTGCTACTCTCCTCTCTCGCCTCCTGTTTTGGTGTGAAGAAGGTTTGTATCTCGCTGCTTCCTTGGGTTTTTATACAGAGCCGTGAAACACTGGAGGCTTTTCTTCAGATTGTCCAGTGATTTCTTCCTGTTTTCAGTAATCATTTCCCTTCTATACTAGCCTCCCCCACCACCACAACCACCTAATCAGAGCCAAGGTTTCCATCATCAAATCATTGTTCCTCCTCCAATCCAGAGCCGGAATTTACATCTCGTCAGTGCTCTCCCCACCCCGAAACCAGTCTTCCCGTCCCTCGTCCTTCCCTGTTAGAGTTGTTGTCGCTTTCTCCAGCTTCCCCCAGCAAGATTAGGGCTGGTTTCAGTAATCCCATTTCCACTGTCTAATCTAACAGTGTTGTACCTTAGTCTCAGACACAGAGAATGACCCCTTGGGTGAGGTGGCAGAGGGCTGTCTTTAGGAGGGGAGGAGAGACTTGGAATTTTGAAGCTACTGATTCAGTCTGCTGATTTTTCTGATGAAGAGTTTTGCCCCCAGGTGTTGGACGATTACGAAGAGCTTCCCAACCATTTGTTCAACTGTCTTGCCACAAAGCACCTGTGCTCACCGGCCTCGCACCTCTACAGGACAATATTACAACAGCACAGGTTGGAGTACACCTTGACCCAGGGAACCCTGTCTGAACAGGAGCTGGCCGAGAACTGGGCCCAGCAGTGGATGGAGATATTGGCTGAGGCGTTATCCTCCGACCTCCCATTATTTCAGCAGAACACAGCCAATTACTTCCTTGTACAGACACTGAGGATTTTCCCTGCATCCTTCCACGTGCTTTCCAGGGCTTTTGATGGCCGTCCTGGGCACCACCTTGGCTGGATCACCCTGTTAAATGCTCAGCAGATCAATTCTGGGTCTCTGCCCACGGACACTGAGACACTGAAAAAGTTGAGAGCCTCCCTGCATTGCCTGGATGACCGTGTACGCCTCTCTGCTCTCTCTCTGTTGTGCGTCAGTCCTAAAACCAACCAAGCACTGAGCCCGAGGAATCTGAGTCTGCTGAGGGAGTTCTTACCTCTGAACTTAAATTGCAACTCCTCTTCATTCAGACATTTGCTTCAGGCCAGTGTGAAGAAAGCCCTGGTGAGGATCAGAGACAGTTGTCTTCTGCATCTTCGTGCACAGAGACGATCACACAGCAACAGGAAGACAGGGGAAGGTGTTCAAGGATCAGTGGCCATTGTATCTGAGGGTGTTGGTAAGTCACATTTTTTGTTACTTATTGTCAGTGTTGACCTTCCTTTTCAGAAGGAGATGGATCGTGCAGTGTGGGGACTTCCACCTGGACAGCATGAACTAAACAATAACAACCTGCATTTATATAGTACCTTTAATGTAATAAAATGTCCCAATCCAGGGCTTTAATAAACAGAATTAATTTGAGACCGATCCTTGTAAGGAGCTACGAGAGCTTGGCCAAAGTGGTTCAGAATGGGATTTCAGGGCTTTAGGGCCTTGGGAGTGGATTAAAATCAGAAATGCTCAGGAGGCCACAAAACACATTTATCGCAGAGGGTCGTGGAATAGGAGGAGATTCCAGGGTTAGAGTGGCTCAAAGCCAAGAGGTATTTGAAAACAAGGATGGAAATTCTAAAAATCAAGGTGTTTCTTGCCTGGGAGCCAATGTAGGTCACTGAGCATGCGATGAGATAGGGGAGGGGGGGACCTGGTCTTAGTTAAGGTACAGTCCGCAGAGTTTTGGATGACTTCAAGTTAACGGAAGATAGTGATGTGAGATATCAGGAGTGTGTTGGAATAGTCAAGTCTGGAGGAAATAAATAAAAATGAGGGGTTTAGCAGCAGGTGACCTGAGATAGGTGGATTTTGAAGATGATACAGAGGCAGAAATAGGTGGTGTTCATATATTGCCGATTGCAAAGGCAGAGATGCATGTGATAAAGGAACATCTCTGATTATGGGTGACTTTAATCTGCATATATATTGGGTGAGCCAAATTATTCACACTACAATAGAGGAGGAATTTCTGGAGTGTACACGGGATGGTTTTCTGGACCAATACTTTGAGGAACCAACAAGGAACAGGCTATCTTGGGCAGGGTGTTGTGTAATGAGAAAGGATTATTTTGTGAGGGCCACGAAGAATCCAGCACGAATTGAAGGATAGAAAGAAATAACATTTATTTACAATAACATATATATACAACAGCAGCAGGAACTCCTTGCTGCTCACTCTCCTCTAGCCGGATCCAAATTGCCCAGCTTTATTTATGCAGGGAATCTGCTAATGATTTCTCCGCCCCCCTCATTGGGGAAGCTCATACTCCCAAAGGATTGTGGGATTGCTATTAATCCCCAGCCAGTGGTAAGCAGGCAGGTTATAACACCCCCCAAAAAAGTCCAAGGAATCCACCGAAGACCCTGGCGAAGGAGGGCGTCGGACTCGTTTTGCCGCAGGCCGGACACCATTTGCACGAGGCGCTGGATCGGGCAGTGTGTAACGAGACAGAGAACGGCCCTTCCGCGATGAAGGGAGTATTGGTTGCACATCCACGGCCCGTGGGCCCGAGGATTCCCCCTCTGAGGCGTCCTGTGTCTCCATTTCGGAGTCGGAGTCCGCTGCCTCCATCATCTCGGCGTCTCTATCTCCACGCGGTTCTGCAACAACCTGCACAGGCTTTGAGTGCGGCACCAGAGGAAGATTGTGAGGAATACTTTCCACTGTGTCTGGTCTCCTGTGGCTGTAGAAATGAGCTCCAGGGGCAGGGAATCTTTGGAAGGGATGGTCTTCTGGACCGAATGTGGTCTACATGCTTGCGCTGGAGACGACCCTTGGCTTGCACCTGGTAAGAGATAGGGCCCCTTTGGCGAAAGATTAGGCCAGGGACCCACTGGTCACCACCAGCAAAATTCCGAACGAACACTGGGTCACCAGGCGCAAACTGCCGAATCGGCCGATGCCAAGAAAAACCATCTCCCTGCCGTTCTTGTGTGCGGCGTACCTTTGTGCCAATGTCCGGGAAAATCATGCTAAGGTGGGTGTGAAGTCTCCGGCCCATTAGGAGTTCCGCGTGAGCTACCCCAGTCACCGCATGTGGGTGGTCCTATATGATAACAAAAACCGAGCCAGTCTCGTGTCCATCGACCCGGAAGACTGCTTCTTTAGGCCTCGTTTGAATGTCTGCACTGCGCGCTCCGCCAACCCATTTGAAGTTGGGTGGTATGAGACGGTGCGGATATGGTGTATGCCGTTCATCTTCATGATCGCAAACTCCTCACTTGTGAACGGAGTGCCGTTATCCGTAACCAGCACCTCGGGGAGGCCATGCGTACTGAAAGACAAACGCATCTTCTCAATTGTTGCGCAGGACGTTGTGCCTACCATCTTATGCACCTCTAACCATTTATACTGGGCATCAATTAATAGAAGGAACATGGATCCTTGAAAAGGGCCGGCGAAATCCACATGCAAGGCCGCCCTGGCCAATCCCAGTGATGTAGGGGCGTGGCCAGCGGTAGCTTCTGATACTCCTGGCAAATGGAGCAATGTCGGTGTCGAGGCCTGGCCATCAGACATAACTCCGGACTACAGCAATTAAATATATGAATTACTAAACACACACCCAGTTTATGCAGAACATTCCCCTAGTTCCAAAATATATTTACGATCCCCAACAAACAACATCTAAATAAATAAATCTATTAGTTAAATACCAGTTTATAGATAACACAATACAGGGAGGATACTCCAGTCTGGTAAACGTCTGTCCTGGTTCTGTGAACATACGTAAACGTAGGTTGTATGCACAGCTTTGGCTCTAAGAAACTCTTAGATGTAAAACGTGGCCACCAGGCTGCTAGCTGGAAACTAGCTTGTCTGCTTCTGAGGCTGCTAGGTGTCAACTGGACTCCTTGCTTCTGAGGGCCCTGGCTGTTATACCTTTGTTCCACATTGATGCTGCCTTCTGTGTATTTGGCTGCCTGCGCCTCTCAAATTCCTTGACTCTAGACATTAGAATGTGTCTACTTAGAATGTTTCTACTTTACAAGTGATTCACACCTGATTGTATCTGCTAATCTCATAACTGGGGAAGACACATCCCATCCTGACAGGTCCCGACTGGCCGCGTTCCCGACGGCGTGGAACTAATGTGATATAGCCGGTCGGGACTCTCGCGCAGCAGCTGCGGACTCAGTCCATGGCCGCCCAGGTGGAAGGTGGGGGATAGAGCACTGGGGGGACCTTATGGGCGGCTGGAGCAGTGATCAGGCTGGTCTAATGCAGCAGCGCGCGGTCGATCGGGGGTGGGCCTAGATTGTTCGTGGTCCGAGTCCGCCATGGCGCTTGGCGAGGCCGCCGCCGTGCGCATGCGCGGACTCAGAACTGGAAGTGCCCTTATCCGCAGCCAAAGTTGCGTGAAGCTCCCCGGGACCCTGCTAGCCCCCAGAAGGTAAGTAAATCGCCTTTTATTTTTTGCAGGAAACTGGGAAGTGCAACGCCAACGTTTTTACACCGGCGTGGGGACAGAGCCCCATTTTAGGAGAATCCAGCCCGATGTCTATGCGTTGCCGGTGGTTCAGAGGAGATTTTCTGGATTGATACCTGGAATGAGCGATTTGTCTTCTGAGGAAAGGTTGGAAAGGCTGGGCTTGTTTCCACTGGAGTTTAGATGAGTGAGAAGTGACTTGATTGAAGAACATAAGATCCCAAACGGTATTGACAGGATGGAAATTGAAAGGATGTTTCCTCTTGTGGGTGAGTACAGAAATAGGGGACACTGAGTCGCCCTTATAGGACAGAGATGAGGAGAACTCTCTCGAAAGGTGGGAGAATAATAATAATAATCATTATTATTGTCAGGCGTAGGCTGACATTAATACTGCAACGAAGTTACTGAAAATCCCCTTGTCACCACACTCCGGCACCTGTTCGGGTACACAGAGGGAGAATTTGAAATGTCCAATTCACCTAACAAGTACGACATTTGGGACTGGTGGGAGGAAACCGGAGCGCCTGGAGGAAACCCACAATAGTGACATTTAAGGAGCATCTTGAGAAATACATGAATAGGATGGGAATAGAGGGATACAGACCCCGGAAGTGTAATAGATTTTAGTTTAGAAGGGCAGCATGGTCAGCGCAGGCTTGGAGGGCTGAAAGGCCTGTTCCTATAGTGTACTTTTCTTTGTTCTTTGTTGTTCTTTGACATGGGAGAACATGCAGACTCCGCTCCGTCAGTGACCTAAGCTGGAATCGAACCTGGAAGCCTGGCGCGCGGAACATAGAACATACGGTGCAGAAGAAGGCCATTCGGCCCATCGAGTCTGCACCGACCCACTTAAGCCCTCACTTCCACCCTATCCCCGTAACCCAATAACCCCATCTAACCTTTTTGGACACTAAGGGCAATTTATCATGGTCAATCCACCTAACCTGCACATCTTTGGACTGTGGGAGGAAACCGGAGCACCCGGAGGAAACCCACGCAGACACGGGGAGAACGTGCAGACTCCGCACAGACAGTGACCCAGCAGGGAATCGGACCTGGGACCCTGGCACTGTGAGCTGGAGTGCTATCCACTTGTGCTACCATGCTGCGGAGTCATTGAATATTTTTATCCTTGAGGTAAATAGGTTCTTGGCAAGGAGATTAACGGTTTTCTGGGGTAGATGGGGAATGTGGAACTCAACACAAACAGATCAGCCATGATCTTATTGAATGGTGGAGCAAGCTTTAGGGGCCAAAGGGTCGACACCTCCTATTTTTTCTGTTCTTAACTGTTCCCATTGGTGGAAAGGTCAAGAAGACGACAGCACAGATTAAGATTATTGCCAAAAGGAGCAATGGAGATATGAGGAGATATGTTTTCAGCCAGTGAGTGGCTACGATCTGGAATACACTGCCGGAGAGTCAGGTGAAGGCAGGTTCCACTGAAGCATTTAAGAGGGAATTTGAATATTATCTGAAAAGAAGAAGGTGCACGGTTGTGGGGAGAAGGTTGGAGATTGACACTCGGTGAATTGCTCATTTGGAGAGCCAGTACAGACTTGATGAGTAGAATGACCTCCTGCGCTGTAACAGTTCTGTGAAAATTTCAAAATAAATTAAATCAAAAATATTCATATTCTGCACAAAGCATCACATATGAGACTCTCCTCCTGTCAGAACCCGACAGTAAGACAGTTGATGAACTTGCATCCATGCATTTGATTTGTGATTTCCTTTCTAACATTTGTTTCAAGCTAGCAAGATTAATCCATAACCTCTTCTCGCTCACATTTTTTAATAGAATGTAAATTACCCACAGTGAATGACTATTTACATAACTTTCAATGGGTATATTATCTCTCAGTAAATCATAGAATCCCTACAGTGCAGAAGGAGGCCATTCGACCAATTGAGTCTGCACCGGCCCTCCGAAGGAGCATCCTACCTAGGCTGACCCCCCACCCCGCCCTATCTTCACCTAACCTTCTGGACACTTAAGAGGCAATTTAGCATTGGCCAGTCCACCTAATATGCATGTCTTTGGACTGTGGGAGGAAACCAGAGCACCTGGAGGAAATTCCAAATTGAAACTGGGTCCCTAGCGCTGTGAGGCAGCACAATAGCCCATTGTACTAGGCTCTGGTCAGACCCCATTTGGAATATTGGGAGCAGTATCGGGCCCCATATATAAGGAAGGAAGTGCTGGCCTTGGAGGGGGTCCAGAGGAGGTTCACAAGAATGATCCCGAGAATGAAGGGCTTGTCATATGAGGAGCGGTTGAGGACTCTGGGTCTGTACTTGAAGGATGAGGTGTGGATCTGATTGAAATTTACAGAATACTGAGAGGCCTAGATAGTGTAAACATGGATAAGATGTTTCCACTGGTAGGAGAGACTAGAAGGCAAAGCCTTCAATTGAAGGGACGATTCTTTAAAACTGAGATGAGGAGGAATTTTTTCAGCCAGAGGGTGGAACTCATTTCCACAGAAGGCTGTGGAGGCCAAGTCACTGAGTGTCTTTAAGACAGAGATAGATAGGTTCTCGATTAATAAGGGGATCGGGGGTTACAGGGAGAAGGCAGGAGAATGGGGATGAGAAACATATCAGCCATGACCGAATGGTGGGGCAAACTCGATGGGCCGAATGAGCTCATAAAACCTATGGTCTTATCACACAGAATCTCATTTAAAATATTTGACATAAAGCCATTGTTTCAGCAGCTAAAGTATTTTTATTTTCTTAGCTTTCCAAATTAAAGGACATTCCTATTCTTGCGATCAAAAATATTGTGAAATCACCTTCACTAGAATATTCATCAGGAAGATTAGTATGTAAAACATTGCTAAAAATAACTGGTTTCATGTTCATGTTCTTTGGGTCACCTAACTACGGGACCTTAATGCATTTATCCAATTTTAATTTTTATACATGCTCTCCTTTAAGTACCACAATGAAACACCTTAATTCCAGCACATCAAAACTAGCATCTGGTCTCGTCCAAGTGCCCAACTGAGTGGGAAGAGACCAAGATGAGGGAAGTTATAGTTACTAATATATCTATTTGGGAAAAGGGGGGAGGAACTTTGTTACCTAGAGAGTGGTTAGAATCTGGAATTTGTGACCAAAAGTAGTTGAGGCAAATAGAATAGATTAATTTAAGAGGAAGTTAGATAAGAACATGAGGAACAAAGAGATGCTAACAGGGTTTAAAAAATAGAGTATGAGAGGAAGCTAACAAGAGATATAAAATCAGACAGTACAAGGCCCTACAGATTTTTTTAAAAGGAGAAGTGTCTTGGATCGTGTTTTCAGGATCCTTGAGGGGGAGCAGCCCCAAGTCGTGGTCCACATAGGTACCAACGACAGGTAGGAAAAGGGATAGGGATGTAAGGCAGGAATTCAGGGAGCTAGGGTGGAAACGTAGATCCAGGACAAACAGAGTTATTATCTCTGGATTGTTACCCGTGCCACGTGCTAGCGAGTCGAGGAATAGGGAGAGAGAGCAGTTGAACACGTGGCTGCAGGGATGGTGCAGGAGGGAGGGTTTCAGATTCCTGGACAATTGGGGCTCATTCTGGGGTAGGTGGGACCTCTACAAACCTCTACACCTGGACCAGAGGGGTATTACTATCCTGGGGGAGAGGTTTGCTAATGCTCTTCGGGAGGGTTTAAACTAGTTCAGCAGGGGATTGGGAACCTGAATTGTAGCTCCAGTACACAAGAAGCTGAGAGTAGTGAGGTCATGAGTAAGGTTTCAAAGTTGCAGGAGTGTACCGGCAGGAAGGAAGGTGGTTTAAAGTGCATCTACTTCAATGCCAGGAGCATCCGGAATAAGGTGGGTGAGCTTGCGGCATGGGTTAGTACCTGGGACTTCGATGTTGTGGCCATTTCGGAGACATGGATAGAGCAGGGCAAGGAATGGTTGTTGCAGGTGCCAGGGTTTAGATATTTCTGTAAGCTCAGGGAAGGTGGTAAGAGAGGGGGAGGGGTGGCATTGTTAGTCAAGGACAGTATTACGGTGGCTGAGAGGACATTTGATGAGGGCTCGAATACTGAGGTAGTACGGGCTGAGGTTAGAAACAGGAAAGGAGAGGTCACCCTGTTAGGGCTTTTCTATAGGCCTCCGGAAAGTTCCAGAGATGTAGAGGAAAGGATTGCAAAGATGATTCTGGATAGGAGCAAAAGTAACAGGGTAGTTGTTATGGGGGACTTTAACTTTCCAAATTTTGACTGGAAACACTATAGTTCGAGTACTTTAGATGGGTCCGGTTTTGTCCAATGTGTGCAGGAGGGTTTCCTGATGCAGTATGTAGATAGGCCAACAAGAGGCGAGGTCGTATTGGATTTGGTACTGGGTAATGAACCAGGACAGGTGTTAGATTTGGAGGTAGGTGAGCACTTTGGTGATAGTGACCACAATTTGATTATGTTTACTTTAGCGATGGAAAGGGATAGGTATACACCGCAGGGCAATAGTTATAGCTGGGGTAAAGGCAATTATGAAGTGATGAGGCAAGACTTAGGATGCATCGGCTGGAGAGGAAAACTGCAGGGGATGGACACAATGGAAATGTGGAGCATGTTCAAGGAACAGCTACTGCGTGTCCTTGATAAGTATGTACCTGTTAGGCAGGGAGGAAGTCATCGAGCGAGGAAACCATGGGTTACTAAAGCAGTTGAAACACTTGTCAAGAGGAAGAAGGAGGCTTATGTGAAGATGAGACGTGATGGTTCAGTTGGGTCGCTTGAGAGTTACAAGTTAGCTAGGAAGGCTCTAAAGAGAGAGCTAAGAAGAGCCAAGCGAGGACATGAGAAGTCTTTGGCAGGTAGGATCAAGGATAACCCTAAAGCTTTCTATAGGTATGTCAGGAATAAAAGAATGACTAAGGTAAGAGTAGGGCCAGTCAAGGACAGTAGTGGGAAGTTGTGCGTGGAGTCCGAGGAGATAGGAGAGGTGCTAAATGAGTTATTTTTCGTCTGTATTCACACAGGAAAAAGACAAAGTTGTTGAGGAGAATACGGAGATACAGGCTACTAGACTAGAAGGGCTTGAGGTTCATAAGGAGGAGGAGTTAGCGATTCTGGAAAGTGTGAAAATAGATAAGTCCCCTGGGCCGGATAGGATTTATCCTAGGATACTCTGGGAAGCTAGGGAGGAGATTGCTGAGCCTTTGGCTTTGATCTTTAAGTCATCTTTGTCTACAGGAATAGTGCCAGAAGACTGGAGGATAGCAAATGTTGTCCCCTTGTTCAAGAAGGGGAGTAGTGATAACCCCAATAACTATAGACCAGTGAGCCTTACTTCTGTTGTGGGAAAAGTCTTGGAAAGGTTTATAAGAGATAGGATGTATAATCATCTGGAAAGGAATAATTTGATTAGAGATAGTCAACATGGTTTTGTGAAGGGTAGGTCATGCCTCACAAACCTCATTGAGTTCTTCGAGAAGGTGACCAAACAGGTGGATGAGGGTAAAGCAGCTCATGTGGTGTATATGGATTTCAGTAAAGCGTTTGATAAGGTTCCCCACGGTAGGCTATTGCAGAAAATACAGAGGCATGGGATTCAGGGTGATTTAGCAGTTTGGATCAGAAATTGGCTAGCTGATAGAAGACAAAGGGTGGTGGTTGATGGGAAATGTTCTGACTGGTGTCCAGTTACTAGTGGTGTACCACAAGGATCTGTTTTGGGGCCGCTGCTGTTTGTCATTTTTATAAATGACCTGGAGGAGGATGTAGAAGGATGGGTGAGTACATTTGCAGATGACACTAAAGTCGGTGGAGTTGTGGACAGTGTAGAAGGATGTTACAAGTTACAGAGGGACATAGATAAGCTGCAGAGCTGGGCTGACAGGTGGCAAATGGAGTTTAATGCAGAAAAGTGTGAGGTGATTCATTTTGGAAGGAATAACAGGAAGACTGAGTACTGGGCTAATGGTAAGATTCTTGGTAGTGTGGACGAGCAGAGAGATCTCGGTGTCCATGTCCATAGATCCCTGAAAGTTGCCACCCAGGTTCAGAGGGTTGTTAAGAAGGCGTACGGTGTGTTCGCTTTTATTGGTAGAGGAATTGAGTTTCGGAGTCATGAGGTCATGTTGCAGTTGTACAAAACTCTGGTGCGGCCGCATTTGGAGTATTGCCTGCAGTTCTGGTCGCCACATTATAGGAACAATGTGGAAGCTTTGGAAAGGGTACAGAGGAGATTTACAAGGATGTTGCCTGGTATGGAGGGAAGATCATATGAGGAAAGGCTGAAGGACTTGAGGCTGTTTTCGTTAGATTGAAGAAGGTTAAGAGGTGACTTAATTGAGGCATACAAGATGATCAGAGGATTAGATAGGGTGGACATTGAGAGCCTTTTTCCTCAGATGGTGATGTCCAGCACGAGGGGACATAGCTTTAAATTGAGGGGAGATAGATATAGGACAGATGTCAGAGGTAGGTTCTTTACTCAGAGAGTAGTAAGGGCGTGGAATGCCCTGCCTGCAACAGTAGTGGACTCGCCAACACTAAACACATTCAAATGGTCATTGAATAGGCATATAGACGATAAGGGAATAGTGTAGAGGGACTTTAGAGGGGTTTCACAGGACGGCGCAACATCGAGGGCCGAAGGGCCTGTACTGCGCTGTTATGTTCTATGTTCTAAGAGTCACTAGAGTGAGCATTAGTTCTGTAGAGAGAGTGTCTGGGGAATTAATAATAGAAAATAAGGAAATAGCAATGCACTGAATAGATATTATGTGTCTGTCTTCAGTGTGAAAGACACAAATAACATTCCAGAAATAATTGTGAATCAAGAGGTGAAAGGGAGGGAGAAACTTAAAATAATTTCAATTACCAGGGAAAGGGTACTGAGAAAATTATTAGAACTAAGAACTAAAGATTAACAAGTCCCCAGTTCTTGATGGTCATCGTCCTAGGCTCTTAACTGCTGAGATAGTAGATGTATTGGTTTTACATTTCCAGAATTCCCTAGATTCAGGAAAGGTCACATCAGATTGGAAAATAGTAAATGTAACTCCTCTATTTAAGAAAGGTGGGTAACAGAAAGCAGGAACTACAGGCCAGTTAGCTTAACATCTGCTATAAGTAAAATGGTGGAACCTATTATTAAGGAGGTTATAGTGGTGCACTTAGAAAATCTTCATTCATTCAAGCAGAGTCATCATGGCTTTGTGAAAGAGAAATCATACCTGACTAATTTATTGAAGTTCTTCGAGGAAGTAACAAGCAAGGGTTTTGTGAAAGGGAAATCAGAGGCAGTGTTCTCCGCTCCCCAGCCATGTGTTTCTTGGCGGTGCGCTGTTTGCTGGTGGGGGGGATCACTCTTTCTGGCGCTTGTCAATGGGATTTCCCATTGAGGCCACCCCATGCCGCCGGGAAACTGGAGTGTGCTGCCAGCGGGAAAAATGATTCCCAACGGCCGAGAGAATTCTGGCCCAGCTTTTACTGATTTATTGGGGTTTTTTGAAGGAGTCATGTGTGCTGTGGATAAAGGGGAACCGGTGGATGTACTGTATTTAGATTTCCAGAAGACAATTGATAAGGTGCCACATAAAAGGAGAGTGCGGAAAATAAAATCTCATGGTATAGGGGATAATATTTTGGCATGGATAAAAGATTGGCCAGCTAACAGGAAACAGAATGGGCATAAATGAGTAATTTTCTGGATGACAGGATGTGAAGGGCGGTGTGCCGCAGGGATCAGTGCTGAGGCCTCTGCTTTTTACAATTTATATGGAAGACTTGGATGAAGGGACCGAAGGTATGGTTGCTAAATTTGCTTTTGACACAAAGATATGTGGAAAAGTAACTTATGAATAAGACATAACGAGGCTACAACGGGACATAGCTAGGTTAAGAAAGTGAACAGATATCTGGCAAATGGAGTATAAAGTGGGCAAATGTGAAATGGTCCATTTTGGTAGGAAGAATAAAAAAGAAAATTATCGAGGCAGCACGGTGGCACAGTGGTAAGCATTGCTGCCTACGGCGCTGAGGACCCGGGTTCGAATCCCGGCCCTGGGTCACTGTCCGTATGGAGTTTGCACATTTTCCCCGTGTCTGCATGGGTTTCGCCCCCACAACCCAAAAGATGTGCAGGATAGGTGGATTGGCCATGCTAAATTGCCCCTTAATTGGAAAAATTAATTGGGTACTCTAAATTTAAAAAAAAGAAAATTATCATCTAAAAGGTGAGAGATTGCAGAGCTCTGAGATGCAATGCGTTCTGCATGAATCACAAAAGGCTGGTGTATATGTGCAGCAAGTAATTAGGAAAGCTAATGGAATGTTGTTGTTTATTGTGAGGGGAATTGATCACAAAAATAGGAGGTTATGCTTCAGTTGTACAGGGCATTGGTGAGACCACATCTGGAGTACTGTGTACTGTATTGATCCCCTTATTTAAGGAAAGATGTATTTGAAGCAGCTCAGAGGAGGTTTACTAGACTATACTAGGGATGGACTAGGGTTGTCTTGTGAAGAAAAGTTGGACAAGTCAGACTTGTATCTACCAGAGATTAGAACAGTAGGAGGCGACTTGATTGAAAAATACAAGATCTTGAGGGGTCTTGACAGGGTGGATGGAGAGGATGTTTCCTCTTGCCGGCGAATCTGGAACTAGGGGGTCACTATTTAAAATTAAGGGGTCGCTCATTAGAGATGAGGAAAAATATGTTTTCTCAGAGGGTCGTGAGTCTCTGGAACTCTCTTCCTCAAAAGGCGGCGGTAGCATCATCTTTGAATATTTTTAAGGCAGAGCTAGATAGATTCCTGATTAACAAGGAAGTGAAAGGTTATCAGGAATTTGGGTTAGGCAGGGATGTTGGGTTGAGGTTACAGTCAGATAAGCGATGATCTTGTTGAATGGACGAACAGGCTTGAAGAGACGAGCGGCCTCTTCCTGCTCATAATTTGTATGTCTGTATATTCGTAAAGATAAAGGGGAACCTGTAGATGGGATGTACTTGGATTTCCAAAAGACATTTGACAGCATGCCACATCAAATGTTATTGCAAAAGACAAGAGCTCATGGTGTAGGGGGTTACATATTAGCAAGGATAGATGATTGGTTAGCTACAGAAAACAGTGCAGGCCCAAATGAGTCATTTTAGGGTTGGCAAGATATAACCAGTGGAGTGCCACAGGGACCATTACTGGGACCTCAACTGTTTAACATTTATATCAATGACTTGGATAAAAGAACTGAATGTGTGGTTATTTGTTGATGATACAAAAACAGGTAAGAAAATAAGTTGTGAAGAGGACAGAGTCTGCAAAAGGACATGGGTAGATTTATTGAATGAGCAAACATTTGACAGATGGAGTGTAGCGTGGGAAAATGCAAACTTGTTCACTTTGGCAGGAAGAGTATAAAAGCAGAAAATTATTTAAATGGTGGGAGACTGCAGAACTTTGTGGTTCAGAGGAATCTGGCACATAGGATTCCTGGTACGTGAATCGTAAAAAATATAATGTGCAGCTACAATGATATCATCATTACAGGTGCAATGATGTAATTTATTGCAAGGAGAACGGAATGTAAATAGGGAGATTGCTGAGATCACATCCAGAGTATGCATATGGTTTTGGTCTCTGTTACAACCCGCACAAGACCTAGGGGGTCGGAGCAATTAGTCTCTTCGTGAGTCTCAAGGAAACTAATGATTGAGATCTGTATTAAGTCGGCTAGGTATGGAATTGACCGAGCAGACTGGGATTTGATGTATATTGTAAATATTTTCCTATACTCTTAGATTTTTGATTGACAAGGGAGTCAATCTAACTAGGCCTTAAACATATTAATTGATCCAGTTGCAATAAACCAAGTTTTCTTTTGACCATCTCGATTTGGACTTGTTTGTGGCCAACTAAAGTCTCCTTATTTAAGAAAGGATATAATTGCATTAGAAGCAGTTCAGGGAAGGTACGCCTGACTGCTTCCTGTGATGAAGGTTTTTTGAGGAAAGGCTGGGCCTGTATCCATTAGAGTTTAAAACAATGAGAGGTGATCTTACTGAAATATGAAATCCTGAGGGGACTTGACAGGGTGGATGCTGAGAAAGTGTTTCCCCTTGTGGGAGAAACTAGAACGAGAGGTCACCGTTTAAAAATAAGAGAAAAATAAGAGGTCTCCTATTTAAGAAAGAGATGAAAATATTTTTTTTTCTCTGAGTGTTGTTACTTTGTGGAATACTCCTCCCCTGAGAGCACTGGAGGCTGGATCAATTAATATGTTTAAGGCCTAGTTAGATTGACTCCCTTGTCAATCAAAAATCTAAGAGTATAGGAAAGTAGCAGCCACAATCAGATCAGCCATGGTCTCATCAAATGATGGAGCAGGCTCAAAGGACTGACTAATTCCTATCTTTGAGACCAGTTGAACTGACCAATCAAGCTTTGCAATTTCTCAGATAGATATAAGATCATCTTTTGGTGATGACTTTGCATGATTAACTCAGATGGAAGTAATGCTGTCTAAATAGGGTTGTTGATTTGAAATCATACAAGTCCTACTCTGTTTAATATCTAATCAAATATATTTAAAAGCCTACAAGCTGGTCATCCATTCTTAAATTTTACCATTATCCAAATGACAACACGTTACACAAATTCTGCATGACCACCCATAAGCAATCATCAACATGCATCATGAAGATGCCTGAAAGTTTCCTCTTAAAATGCCAATAAAACCTGGTGGGATCTATCTTTGTTGAACATAACCTTTTTGTAAGGTTTGAGTTTTGAGGTATAAAAGCCTTCGCATTAAAATAAACTGAGGTCCGAATTTTAAATTTCTAATACTAGGTTAATTTCTAACACAGATGTGCTGGACCTACAAGATACGAATAACTAGTATTTAAGAATCAAACAGAATTTATTAAGCAAATTTTTATTAAGCAAGGTTAGGTGGGATTATGGGGATAGGGTGGGGGTGTAGACCCTGATAGTGTTCTTTCAGAGGTTTGGTGCAGACTTAATTGGCCAAATGGCCTCCTTCTGCACTGTAGGGATTCTATCATCCCCCCCCCCCACTATTATGATCACACAATCACCTATACGTACCCTCATTATTATCACCCTGTACACGCCCACATTATTATTACAGTCCCCTATACACCTCTCCATTATTATCACACAGTTCCCTGTACACCCCCCCCCATAAGTATCGCACAGTACCTTGTACACACCCACCTTATTATCACACAGTTCCCGGTATACACACACTCACACACACACACACACACCCACACACACACGCACACCCCCCCCCCCCCCCCCCCCCCCCATTATTATCACATAGAGTCTGGTATAGCCCATCATTATTTTCACACAGTTCCTGGTACACTCCCCATTATTATCACATAGTCCCTGGTACGCTCCCCATTATTATCACATAGTCCCTGGTACGTTCCACATTATTATCACATAGTCCCTGGTACGCTCCCCATTATTATCACATTGTCCCTGGTACGTTCCCCATTATTATCACATAGTCCCTGGTACGCTCCCCATTATTATCTCATAGTCCCTGGTACGCGCCCCATTATTATCACATAGTCCCTGGTACACTCCCCATTATTATTACATAGTCCCTGGTACACCCCACCATTATTATCACACGGTCCTCTGTACGCACCCCCATAATTATTGCACAGTACCTTGTATACCCCCCCATTATTATCACATAATCTCCTGAACCCACCTCCATTATTATCAGACAGTCCCCTCTACACACATTATTATCGCACCCCCATTATTAATATGATATAATCTTTATTAGTGTCACAAGTAGGCTTGCATTAACACTGCAATTAAGATACTGTGAAAATCCCCTAGTTGCCACACTATGACACCTGTTCGGGTACGCTGAAGGAGAATTCAGAACGTCCAATTCACCTAACAAGCACGTCTTTCAGTACTTGTGGGAGGAAACCGGAGGAAACCCACGCAGACACGGGGGAGAACGTGCAGACTCCACACAGACAGTGCCCCAAGCCGGTAATCAAACCCCGGTCCCTGGTGCTGGGAAGCTAACCACTGTGCTACTGATTATCATGGTCTCCACGAGCTGGTGCATCGCTGACCCCTGCTGCTTTGATTGTTGTAGGTTTTGTACAGTGGCTGCTGGAGCTGAGTATCACCTCTCTGTTACCCAGTTTGAACTACCAGAGGAAGAAGACTGCGTTACTGCTGATGGAGGCACTGCTTGAGACCTGCACAGACAGTTGGAGCCCGACCAAGAGAAAGGGACAGCCACCTGGTAAGGATCTGGATTACATTTTGTCAGTTGAGTGATGGGAACTTACTCCGTTTCTGCTGAGTAAAACTTAGCACCTTCAGGAAGTGAGTACTCTCATTTGTTCTTGTGCTCAGCATGCTGCTGGGTGTCATTTCAATGTATCTTAAAGCTAAGGGTCTCAGTAGGTGCTTTCTGTTTGTATACTGTCTGCAGATCCCTTAAATGTCAAATTCATGATTCACCTCAATTTGGTTCCGTCTCTTAACAGATCTTGCGAACTCTCTAAACCAGAGTTTCCCATGAGCCTGTAACCTGGGATTAGATATTTACACTCTGCCTGCTGTAACCGCTCTGCCTTCCTCGTTCAGGCTCCTTGTTCAGCTGGTTGGTATCAGATTCTCCAATGTCACATGCAGATTTACTCAATTCCTGTCCCAGACCACTATCTCGGGCAGAACCAGACCTTTCACAAACTCACCGTCCTATTTCACCAGCAGCATATTGTTTAAATGGAGAGAGATTGAAGAAGTCTATGGTATAGAGGGATCTGGGAGTTCTGGTACATGAATTACCAAACATTAGTATTCAGGTACAGCACGTGGTTAAGAAGGCAAATGGAAAGTTGGGTGTTTGTTCCAAGGGCAATCGAGTATAAAAGTAGGGAATGTTGTTACAGGGTGTTGGTGAGACCACATCTGGAGTATCGTTTACAATTTTGTTGTCTTACTTGAGAAGGGATATAATTGCATTCAAAGTAGTTCAGAGACTGATCCCTGGGATGAAGGGGTTATCTTTTGAGGGAAGGTGAAACAGGTTGGGTTTGTATCCAGTGGAATTTTGCAGAATGAGAGGTGACCTTATTGATTCTGAGAAGATTTGACTGGGTTGATGCTGAGAGCATGTTTTCACTTGTGGCAGAGACCAGGGTGGCACAGTGGAACATTCGTAATAAAGCGGATGGACTAATCGTGCAAATAGACGTAAACGGGTTTGGTCTTATTTATGGGGAGAAGGCAGGTGAATGGGGATGAGAAAAACATCAGCCATGATTGAACGGCGGAGCAGACTCGATGGGCTGAGTGGCCTAATTCTGCTCCAATGCCTTATGATTTAATTGGGATTGTGGGGACATGGCTGCAGGGTGAACAGGGATAGGAACTGAATGTCCAGAGGTATTCAGTATTTGGGAAGGACAGGCATAAAGGAAAAGATGGTAGGGTTGCATTATTGGTTAAAGAGGAAATTAATGTATTAGTGAGTAAGGATATTAGCTCTGACAAGGTGGAATCTGTATGGATAGAGCTGAGAAACAACGGGGGCAAAAAAACATTAGTGGGCATCGTACATATACCCCCAAACTGCAATGGTGATGTTGGGAATGGCTTTAAACAGGAAATTAGAGTCACATATGATAAGGGGACATCTGTAATTATGGGTGATTTTAGTCTGCATATAGATTGGGCAAATCAAATTAGTCGCAATACTGTAGAGGAGGAATTCTTGGAGAGTATATGGGACGGTTTTCTGGACCAATACGTTGAGGAACCAACTAGAGAACAGGCCATCCTTGACTGGGTACTGTGTAATGAGAACGGAATCATTGGCGATCTAGTTGTGCGAGGGTCCTTGGGGATGAGCGACCATAATATGATAGAATTTTTCATCAAGGTGGAGAGTGAAGTAATTGATTCTGAGTCTAGAGTCCTGAATCTTAATAAAGGAAACTACAATGATATGAGGCGTGAGTTGGCTTTGATCGATTGGGGAACATTACTTAAAGGGATGACAGTGGATAAACAATGGCAAACATTCAAGGAGTGCATGGGGGTACTGCAACAATTGTTTATTCCTGTCTTACACAAAAGTAAAATGGGAAAGGTGGCCAATCCATGGCTTACAAGGGAAATTAGGGATAGTATTTGATCCAAGGAAGTCACATACAAATTGGCCAAGAAAAACAACAGGTCTGAGGATTGGGAGCAGTTAGAATTCAGCAAAGAGGGACCAAGGGATTGATAAAGAATGGGAAAATAGAGTACGAGAATAAGTTTGCCGGGAACCATGCTTTGGTTCTGTCTTCGCAAATAAGGACACAAATCAGATACCAGAACTGTTGGGGAACGCAGGGTTTAGTGAGAGGAAGAAACTGAAGGAGATCAATATTAGTAGAGAAATTGTGTTAGGGAAATTGATGGGATTGAAGGCTGATAATTTCCCAGGGCCTAATAATCTACATCCCAAAGTACTTTAGGAAATGGCTCTAGAAGTAGTGGATGCATTGGTCGGCATCTTCGAGCATTCTACAGACTCGGAACAGTTCCTGCAGATTTGAGGGTATTTAAAAAAGGCGGTAGAGAAAAAAAACAGGGAATTATAGACCAGTAAGCCTGACGTTGGTAGTGGGGAAAATTCTAGAATCCACTTTCAAAGATTTTATGGCTGCCCACTTAAAAAACAGGGGCAGGACATCCAGTGGAGCCATGGAGTGAGCAGTTACTCATTTGGTGTCGCCTGCTCAAGGCGATATTTTTTGGTCTTTTCCCCGCCCGAAAGGTGAAGTTTTTGATGGCAAGAGGTGCAGGAGTGCCTGTGGAAGGTGTTGCTCCTCTGGTGTGACTGGTGGATGGATCTACAAACTAGAGATGGGGTAAGAAAAAAAAGAGCTGCTGGAACAGGAGAGTCTTCGTGGTGCGCCACAGGATGACTTGGCAGAGGGCAAGGGGGTTGTTCTGCCCACCCAGTAGTCAAAGGAGCCGCTAGTGGAGTTTCTGAATGCAAAGTTCAGCCAGCAGCGGGAGGAGGCCCTGGAAGACCTGGCCAAAGTGGTGGAACCGATTAAATCGGGGATCATGAGAGTGGAACAGAGGCTGGAGTCCTAGGGCCAAGCGATCCAAAAAAATGGAGGAGGCGGTGGGGGAGCATGAGGAGCAGTTGGTCGTGTTGGTGGCTGAGGTGCGGGTGATGCAGGGGACCCCAAAAGAGGCTGAACGAGAAGGTGGAGGATCTGGAGAATTGCTCCAGAAGACAAAACTTGAGGATCGTGGGGATGCCCGAAGGCATAGAAGGTGCAGAGGCCGGCACATACGTGACCAAAATGTTGGAGAAGCTGATCGGGGAAGGGGGCCCTTTGACCGGACCTGGAGGTCGACCGAGTGCACAGGGCGCTGATGAGGAGGCCGCAAATGGGAGAGCCGCCAAGGGCGATGGTGATGCGGTTGCACTGCTTTCTGGATAAAGAGAAGATCCTCTGATGGGCGAGGCAGAAGAGGATGTGTACCTGGGAAAGGAACGGACTGCGGGTGTACCAGAATTGGCGAAGAGGAGGGTCGGGTTTAACTGGGTCAAGACTGCCCTTTTTAAGAATGGACATTGAACTTTGGAAGAGTTTTGCATGTGTTTTGTTTGTTTGTTTTCTGAAAAACCTTTTCCCTTTGAAGTGTTTCCTTTGTTTTGATGGTGAGGTGTTTGGAGGACAGGCTATTCTTGGGGCAACATCGAGGGTGAGTTCTCGTTTTTGCTGCTCTTTAGGGGAGTATGGATGGTGGGGAAGGGATTTGGGGGGGCACGGAGGTTGGAGGCCTTGGGTGGGGACCACTATGCAAGCTGGGCAGGCCAGTTAACGGGAGTGCAGTGGGGGGTTGTCAAGAGGTAGACGTGGGAGTGGGGGGGATAGAGTTGATGTTTCATTGCGGGGAGGGTTGCTGACAAGGATGTGGTTGATGTGACACAGTTGGAAAAGGATCAATGATAGTGACATCCGAGGTGGACCTGGAGGGTCATAGAATCATAGAATTTACAGTGCAGAAGTAGGCCATTCGGCCCATGGAGTCTGGATCAGCCCTTGGAAAGAGCATCCCACTTAAGTCAACACCTCCACCCTATCTTGGTAACCCAGTAACCCCCACCTAACCTTTTGGACACAAATGGGCAAGTTAGCATGGCCAATCCACTTACCTGCACACTGTGGGAGGAAACCCACACAGACACAGAGAGAAAGTGCAAACCCCACAGAGACAGCCACCTGAGGCCAGAATTGAATTTGTGACCATGGCACAGTGAGGGTGCAGAGCTAACCACTGTGCCGCCCCTCCCGTTATATGGGCTGGATGGTGGCCCCAAAAGGGGTATGGTTGATCGGCAGGGGCCGGGGGCGAGGAGCCCCGCCGGACTAGCCTGGTCATGTGGAACATGAGAGTGCTGAATGAGCAGTCGCTGAATGAGCGGTCCAACGGTCCCGTGTGTTCGCCCACCTGTGGAATCTGAAGGCGGCATTTTGCAGGACACGCATTTAAAGATAGGGGACCAGACAAGGTTGAGGAACTGATGGGTGGGGCAGGTTTTCCATTCGGGACTAGTTATGAAGATGGGGGGGGGGGGGGGGGCGGCGGTGCTGGTGAATAGGCGGGTGGCATTTGAGGTGGGGAATATTGTGGCAGACCCGGAGTGGGGGATATGTTGTGATATGAGTGAGAAGCTGGAGAGGTTGCCGGTGGTCCTGGTAAACCCTTGTGCCCCAAACTGGGATGATGTAGATTTTTAGGTGGGGGGAGGCGATCATGGGGGCATGTGTGGATTTGTGAGTGGTCCGGCGTGGGGCCCAGCGCCCGCAGTGGAAGTTGGATGTGGGGCTGTTGGCAGATGAAGAGGTTTGCGAGCGGGTGAGGGTACATGGAGCTAAATGATACCGAGGAGGTCACAGCCACCACGCTGCGAGAGGCGGTCAAGGCAGTGGTTATGGGGAGTCTATCTCAATTTAGAGGGCTGGAGGGGCAGTTTCTGAATACGGTGAGAAGGCGTTTACGATGCTGGCCCACCAGTTGAGGAAGCAAGAGGCGGCGAGGGACATTGGCAAAGTAAAGGATGATATGGGTAAGTTAGTGTTGGATCCGGATGGGGTGAACGGCGTGTTTGAGGTATTTTATGTGAGTTATATGAGTTGGAGCCCCCAGTCGGGGGGGGAGGGGGGAGGTAATTCTGCAATTCCTGGACGGGTTGGAGTTTCTGAAGGTAGAGGAGGAGTTGGTGCAGGTCCCCAATCGGGTTGAGAGAGGTGATGGAGAGCATGAGGCTAGCAGGCAAGGCCCAGGGTCTGGACGGATTTCCGGTGGAGTTTTACAAAAACATTAGGGGGGATCTGGGGTCACTGCTGCTGAGGGCATATAACGAGGCTCGGGAGAGGGGAGAACTCCCCCCTACACTGTTGCAGGATTCCATCTCCCTGAAGGACTAGGATCCAGAGCATTGTGGGTAGTACCGCCCGATACCGTTATTGAACGTAGACGCCAAGTTGTTGCCGAAGATGTTGGCTTCGCGAATCGAGGACTACGTTGCGGGGGTGATGGGCAAGGATCAAATTGGTTTCGTAAAAGGAAGGCAGATGTCGGCGAATGTAAGGATGATGCCTTCTGAGGGGCAGGAGGTGCAGGTGGTGGTGACGATTGCGGAGAAGGCGTTCGACCGGGTGGAGTGGGAATATCTATGGGAGGTGCGGGCGCAGTTTGAGTTTGGGCAGGGGTTTGTGGACTGGGTCCGGTTGCTATACAAGGCACCGGTCAAGTGTGCGGATGAACCGAGTGGGTTTGGGATATTTTGGGTTGCATCGATGGACGAGCCGGGTGCCCGCTCTCCCCATTGCTCTTTGCTTTGGCGATTAGAGCCACTGGGAATGGCACTTAGAGCGTCGGGGATTGGAGAGGGATAGGGGGGGTGAAGGGAGACAAGTATAGGGTCTCACTGTACGCGGACGACTTGCTGTTATACATTTCGGACCCACTGGGCGGGATTGGTGGCATTATGGGGATTTTGGAGGAATTTGGCTGGTTCTCTGGGTACAAGTTGAATATGGGAAAGAGCGAGGTGTTCCTGATTGGGACTCGAGGGCAGGAGAGGAGGGCAGGAGAGCTGTCGTTCAAGGTAGTCGGGGAGAGTTTAAGATACTTGGGCATCCAGGTGACATGGGGCTGGGCGCAACTGCACAAGCTGAACCTGACTTTGGTTGATGGAGCAGATGAAGGGGGACTTTGAGGTGGGATGTGCTGCCCGACTTCGGTTTCTGGTTAGCCCGACTTCAGTCACTGGTAAGATTTTAGAGTCCGTTATTAAAGATGAGATCGTGGAGTACTTGGAATTGCATGGTAAAATAGGACTGAGTTAGCACGGCTTCGTCAAGGGGAGGTGATGTCTGACAAACCTGTCAGAGTTCTCTGAAGAAGTAACAAGGAAGTTAGACAAAGGAGAACCAGTGGACGTGATTTATTTATATTTCCAGAAGGCCTTTCACATGGTTCCGCATTGGAGACTGTTAAATAGGTTAAAAGCCAATGGTGTTAAGGCTAAGAACA
This sequence comes from Scyliorhinus canicula, assembly GCF_902713615.1. NCBI lineage: Eukaryota > Metazoa > Chordata > Chondrichthyes > Carcharhiniformes > Scyliorhinidae > Scyliorhinus > Scyliorhinus canicula. Next base: position 82,399,498 of record NC_052146.1, on the reverse strand, counting down.
TGGCATGGATAGAGGATAGAGGCTAACTGGCAGAAGTCAGAGAGTTAAGGGAATTAAGGGATCTTTTTCAGGATGGCGGCCGGTGACCAGTGGTGTGGCTCAGGGGTCTGTGCTGAGACCACAACTTTTCACAATATACATTAATGATATGGAAGAAGGAACTGAAGGCACTGTTGCGAAGTTTGCAGATGATACAAAGATCTGTAGAGGGGCAGGTAGTATTGAGGAAGCAGGAGGGCTGCAGAAGGACTTGGACAGGCTAGGGGAGCGGGCAATGAAGTGGCAGATGAAATACAATGTGAAAAAGTGTGAGATTATGCACTTTGGAAGGAGGAATGGGGGCATAGACTATTTTCTAAATGGGGAAATGCTTAGGGAATCTGAAGCACAAAGGGACTTGGGTGTCCTTGTTCACGGTTCTTTTAAGGTTAACGTGCAGATTCAGTGGGCAGTTCGGAAGGCAAATGCAATGTCAGCATTCATGTTGAGAGGACTAGAATACAGGACCAGATGTACTTCTGAGGCTGTATAAGGCTCTGGTCAGACCCCATTTGGAGTATTGTGAGTAGATTTGTGCTTCGTATTTCCGCAGAAGGCTGTGGAGGCCAAATCACTGTCTTTAAGATAGGTCTTTAAGATAAGAGATCGATAGGTTATTGATTAATAAGGGGATCAGAGGTTATGGGGAGAAGGCAGGAGAATAGGGATGAGAGAAATATCAGCCATGATTAAATGGCGGAGCAGACTCGATGGGCCGAGTGGCCTAATTCTGCTTCTATGTCTTATCGTCTTATGGCTGAATGATTGTCTCCTTATCCTATTCCTGTGTTTCTATGTTTAGCACTGCTTCTTCACCGTGCCAGGGACCCTGGTTCAATTACAGCCTTGGGTGACTGTGTGGAGTTTGCACGTCTTCCCTGTGTCTTCATGGGTTTCCTCTGGGTGCTCCAGTTTCCTCTCTCAGTCCAAAGATGTGCAGGCTAGGTGGATTGACCATGCTAAATTGCGCCTTAGTGTCCAGGGATGTATAGGTTACTGGGGTAGGATGGGGGAGTGGGCCTAGACATGGTGTTCTTTCAGAGAGTCGGGAGAGAATTGATTGGCCAAATGGCCTCCTTCTGCACTGTAGGGGTTCTGTGGGTCTAATTCAGGGACATAGTTTAAAAATGAGGCGTATTCCAGATGGAGATGAGGAAAATGTTTTTTTTCTGAGGGTTGTGAATCTGTGAGATTCTCTTTCCCAGAGAGTAGTGGGGTCTGGATCACTAAATATGTTTCAGGCTGAGCTAGATAAATTGTTGATTAAGAAGGATTCCAAGGTTATTTGAGTAGATAAGAAAGTAGAGTTAAAGTCCTAACCAGATTATCCATGATTTTAACAATTGTGGAGCAGAATGAAGGGGTCATTCTGTCTTAATTGGTATGTTGCTATATTCCTCTCCATCAACAAGACTTCCGATTTGTAACAACATAATTTCACCTTCTGCGCCCTGCTTCAGCTTATCATCGAATCCCTACAGTGTAGAAGGAGGCCATTCGGCCCAGCAAGTCTGCACCGACTCTTCCCAACAGAGCATCCTACTCAGGCCCAATCCTCGCCCTATCCCTGTAACGCCACCTAACATTTGGACACCAGCGGGCAATTTTGCACACCCGATCCACCTAACCTGCACATGCCTGGACTGTGGAAGAAAACCGGAGCACCCGGAGGAAATCCACGTAGACATCGGGAGAATGTGCAAACTCCACACAGACAGTGACCCAAGGTCTGAATTGAACGAGAGTCCCTGATGCTGTGAGGCAGCAGTGCTAACCACTGTGCCACCACGTAGCCTGCTTCTCAAATTGTTTATGTGTGTTTGTTACCTCCAGATTCAACCAGGTAGACTCCAAGTCTTCTTACTCTATAAATGTCAATTCATTCACATCCCATCGTCCATCATGATAGAAGCAAAATATTGTGGATGCTGGAAATCTGAAATAATAACAGAAAATGCTGGATAAACTCAGCAGGTCTGGCAGCATCTGTAGCGAGAGAAAGTGCGACACAGTGGTTAGCACTGCTGCAACAGAGCATCAATTCTGGCCTCGGGGACTGTGTGGTGTTTGTACATTCTCCCTGGAAAGAGAATGTGGGTTTCCTCCCACAGTCCAACGATGTGCAAGTTAGGTGGATTGGCCATGCTAAATTGTTCCTTTGTGTCCAAAAATGTGCAGATTAGGTGGGGTTACGGGAATATTGTGGTAGAGTGGGCCTAGGTGGTGTGCTCTTCCAGAGGGTCAGTGCAGACTTGATGGGCCGAATGGCCTCCTCCTGCACTGTCATAATTCAATGATTTTACTCCATGATTCTAAGTCATTCGAGGTGTTAACTCTACTTCTCTCCCCGCAGATGCTGCCAAACCTCCTGATTTTATGCAGCGTTTTCTGTGTTTATTCCATATTCATTATTTGTCTCCCACTCTCACCAACCTTCATTTGTTCTCTGTGCTTCAATATTTTGTTAAAATTCTAAGCCTTGTGTTTAACTCCTTGCATTGCCTTCCCCCCGGCCATGTATCCTGAATTATAAATCATCTCCCAAAATCGTGGTTTCAGCTTTTTATGCATCCCACACCTACCTACCTCCCCACCCCCAGGTTACTCTCCTAAGCAGTCAAAGCCATAGCTTCCAGACCCTCAGTAAACGCTCCACAATTCTCTCTGTTAACTCTGACACCTCAACTTTAAGACCGGCTATAAATCCTGTTCTTCAACCAAGCGTTTGATAATTCCCGCTAATATCTCCTTTTTTGGCCCTCAGTCTATTTGTTTCTCTATGAATTGCCATTGGGATGTGTATTTACAGCAAAGCTCTACATCAATGCAAGTAGTTGTTAATGTTGCAGATATAATAATATGAGAAATTGTGAAATGCCAAAAGTCTTTCTGCAACAAAACGTAGTTTCTCATAGCTACTAATATCCTTCCACATTCCATGTGCACGTCACCCTACCATGGACTCTGTCCATGCACGTCATCTCCCACAGCTCATGTACACACCCGGCCAATGATTGATTGGCCTTCCCTCAAATCTGTGGTTTGACTCTGCCCAAAATGAATACAATTTACAAATATGTTCCAAGGTGAGTCTGAATTGTACAATACTTTATGGGTTTTATGTCCGATTACGTACTGACCTGTGCAGAGGCTCCCTAATGTGCTGGACTATCTTTTAAAGAGATTAAAGGCACTGACAAAAGGCCTTGTTATTCTCTTTTAGAAGACATGACCGACTTAGTGAACTTCGTGAGGCAAAGAGGCTGCTGGAAATTCTTATCACAGCCGAACCTACGGATATTACTGGCTTGTTTGACGGATGGAACGAATGAGGTGAGATAATGTGGCTTGCTCACTGGGATGTTTATTCCGGGTCAGTGTGACTCAGTCACTGGGGGTTATTCCGGGTCAGTGTGACTCAGTCACTGGGGAGTTTATTCTGGGTCAGTGTGACTCAGTCACTGGGGAGTTTATTCCGGGTCAGTGTGACTCAGTCACTGGGAGTTTATTCCGGGTCAGTGTGACTCAGTCACTGGGAGTTTATTCCGGGTCAGTGTGACTCAGTCACTGGGGAGTTTATTCCGGGTCAGTGTGACTCAGTCACTGGGAGTTTATTCTGGGTCAGTGTGACTCAGTCACTGGGAGTTTATTCCTGGGTCAGTGTGACTCAGTCACTGGGGAGTTTATTCCGGGTCAGTGTGACTCAGTCACTGGGAGTTTATTCCGGGTCAGTGTGACTCAGTCACTGGGAGTTTATTCCGGGTCAGTGTGACTCAGTCACTGGGGAGTTTATTCGGGTCAGTGTGACTCAGTCACTGGGAGTTTATTCCGGGTCAGTGTGACTCAGTCACTGGGAGTTTATTCCGGGTCAGTGTGACTCAGTCACTGGGAGTTTATTCCGGGTCAGTGTGACTCAGTCACTGGGAGTTTATTCCGGGTCAGTGTGACTCAGTCACTGGGAGTTTATTCCGGGTCAGTGTGACTCAGTCACTGGGAGTTTATTCCGGGTCAGTGTGACTCAGTCACTGGGAGTTTATTCTGGGTCAGTGTGACTCAGTCACTGGGAGTTTATTCCGGGTCAGTGTGACTCAGTCACTGGGAGTTTATTCCGGGTCAGTGTGACTCAGTCACTGGGGAGTTTATTCCGGGTCAGTGTGACTCAGTCACTGGGAGTTTATTCCGGGTCAGTGTGACTCACTCACTGGGAGTTTATTCCGGGTCAGTGTGACTCAGTCACTGGGGAGTTTATTCCGGGTCAGTGTGACTCATTCGCTCACTGTCCAATTGATGGGCTTGGCTCTGTATTACTCTGTGATCTTCATAGAATCCCTACAGTGCAGAAGAAGACCATGTGGCCCATCTTGTCTGCACCATCCCTCTGAAAGAGCACCCGAACTAGGCCCACTCCACTGCAACCCTGTAACCCCACCTAGCCTAATGGGCAATTTACCATGGTCGATCAATCTCACCTGCACATCTTTGGACCATGGGAGGAAACTGGAGCACCCGGAGGAAACCCACGCAGGCACTGGGAGAAAGTACAAACTCCACACAGACACCCAAGTCCGGAATTGAACCTGGGTCCCTGACGCTGTGAGGCAGCAGTGCTAACCACTGTACCACCATGCTGCCCCTTTATGGTGTGAATGTGGATGTCTTTCTATCACCATGTGTTCCCATGTCTGTTTAATGTTTCACTGATGTTCATCTGACACTGTTTATTCTCTGCAGATCAGGGAACTGGCTGCCAAATTAATTGTGACATACCTCCCTATGCCTCTACCTCCGCCATTGGCTAATGGCTTGTTTGAGCGTGCTGTCAGGAATTTGTGCAGTCCCAGGGTAACCCAGGCTGAGGCTGGGGCCCTGATGTTGAAAACAGCTCTTCAAAAGTTAGTATTAAACATCACGCAGTGAGTACTAGGTTGTTTCGTATTCTGTATTAACGGTGTGATGGATGAAGATGTTTGTTCCTGAGTGGGGCAGGGATATATTCAGTGCCTATCTTTTGTTGCATTTAGCTGTTGGAAATAGTTGGATATGATTGTTTTCTATCATTGGTCTGAATGGAGAAGGACTCTGGGCCCATGGTCCACTTCAGAGCAGCATAAGAGAGGTCTTGTCAGAGTGCAGAAATCAATTCTGTTCAAAACGGTACAATGCTTCCTACCTGTTTGGATAAACATAAAACTGAAGGACAACTGATATATAGTCCATGGCCCCTTACTTCAGGAGGCTGTCCAAGAGCATGGAAGAGGAAAGGACGTATAATATGGGAGTTATGGGAGTTGTAGGGGTTCAATAACATGGAGCACAAGAGCATCCTTTGTGAGCGGGCTTTAGAATCCCAAAAGGCATGTTGCTTTCCAGGCCCCAGAGCGAGGGCTATTACAATTGGTTTGGAGAGTGAGATAAAGGATGCAGTTGTTGTGATCCAAGTTGGAACCAACAACTTTGAGAAGAGTCCTTTTTTAAGAGTTCTGAGATCTAAGAGCTGAATTAAAAGAACAAGATGTCAAGGTGTTTAATGTCTGGTTTATTACCTGAGCTAGGTGAGTATTGACATAGGGATAAGCAGGTTAGAGAAGTGAGGAATTGCTATGGGAAAGAGGAGTTCAATTTCATGACACACTGACTCCAGTTCTAGGACAGGAAAGAACCACCTGAGCAGGGTTGGGACCAGGGTTCTTGTTGAAAAGGGTAAATAAGACAGTCTTAAGACTTTTAAACTAGTAAATAAGTGGGGTCAGGAAGGTGGATAGGTTACCTAATAATAATAATAATATTTATTATTGTCACAAGTAAGCTTACATTAACACTGCATTGAAGTTACTGTGAAAATCCCTAGTTGCCTCATTCCGGCGCCTGTTCAGAATTCAGAATGTCCAATTCACCTAACAAGCACGTCCTTTGGGACTTGTGGGAGGAAACCGGAGCACCCGGAGGAAATCCACGCAGACACGGGGAGAACGTGCAGACTCCGCACAGACAGTGACCCAAGCTGGGAATCGATCTCGGGTCCCTGGCCCTGTGCAGCAACAGTGCGAACCAATGTGCTACCGTGCTGCCCATAAATGAATGGTTCCGAAACAAGTGAAAGAGAGAGAGAAGAGTAACCAGCAAAAGTGAAATATATAAAAGAGAGGGAAATAGGAAATGTTTGAGAAAGAATGCAATTAGATCAGAATGACGGGTTAGGGCATGTGGCTTAAATAGGTTTTCTTTCTACAAACCAGTGTAAGGGACAAATTGAATGAGCTGCAGGTGCAAATTATACTTACTGGGTATAACATGCAAAGCATTACTCAAATGCCTTTTAGCCATTTTGTCAACCTCTCCTGCGATCTTCAATGATTTGTGCACATACACAGCTCCCTCTGCTCCTGAATCCCCTTTGTCTCTCTACCAAAATGAATCACTTAGCACTTGCTCAGTGTTAATCTGCTGTTTAATAAATGTCAGTTTATGATGGAGGAATAATACAGCAGTTTATCTTTTACCTTCATCAAGTTTATTTTGCATACAGCTCATCAGAAATACAATTTCCTTATTATTCTCCCCACAGCAATTGTTCCAGCTGTATACATTTCTACTCATTTGGTGGTTGAACCTGTAATCATTATCCATCTTTAAAAAGCAGTTAGCTTAACAATGTAATTGCCAAAGCATGCACTTACTGATACATTGATTCCCCTCTCTTTTAAGTTAAAGCTTTAGAAAACTAAATCAAGAACACAGTTTAAAACCCAAACAATTGGAAACCACGTTATGTGCTTTAACATTACAGATAAAAAATTCCCTTTACCGCATTTGAATACACAATTTAAAATCGAGAAATAGCGCTACATTTTGTTATCGTAACACAAAACACATTCAGCAATTTCTTCGAGCAGGCATTTTGTTTTGTAAAATAGTCTGATAATTGGTGACTTGTGCCAACCTATCGTATCTTAGAAATCGCCCTCCTTTCCAACATTTCTTTTCTGCTAGCTAGATCTATTTTTAGCTTTTTTTCAGTGCCACTTTTCATTGAATGGACATTACCCCACAGGGATCAGTTACCACCATAACATTCTATTGGCACATTTCTCTCACCTTGCCCCTTGTACAAAATATATGTCAATATGTTTAATATGTAAACCCACATATGATTGACTTAACAATGGCAGGGTTTCTGCAGCTAAGGCACTTTTCACACCGTTGGCTTATTAAGCCAAAGGGCAACGTTTGTCATTCTTTCCGATCAAAAATATGACGAACCTTGTAGTGCTAGAAAATCTATCCGGAAGATTGACGAAGCATTATTAAAGATCTGGTTCACCCAGGGCTGGAAACTTGGGTGTGTATTTCTCCAAGTTTAATTTCTTTATTGTTTTGTTTGCTCTCAGAATCTCTTCTACTGTGGCATTCTTGGTACTCAGCTCTGACACATCAAAACTGGCATCAGGTCTACTTTTCTTTTTTTTTTCTTTTTTAAAAATTTAGATTACCCAATTATTTTTTCCAATTAAGGGGCAATTTAGCATGGCCAATCCACCTACTCTGCACATTTTTGGGTTGTGGGGGTGAAACCCACGCAGACACGGGGAGAATGTGCAAACTCCACACGGACAGTGACCCAGAGCCGGGATCGAACCTGGGACCTCAGCGCCGTGAGACAGCTGTGCTAACCACTAGGCCACCGTGCTGCCCTTCATCAGGTCTACTTTGAGTGTATAACAGTTCAATTGTCCAATTAAATTTCTAAATTGATCGGTTTCTACCTTCGATACTGGCTGCTCTTTTTGTGAAGATCTGACATGATTAATTAGGATACAACTAGTATTTTCTAGATAGGATGGTTGGTTTAATGCCACTCCTGACTTGTTTTGCTTAATATTTAAATCTATACATTTAAAAGCACTTGGAGCCTGGCTTCCAACCTTGAACTCCTTCAATTAATCAATCACCATTGTTCAGTTTTACCCCCGCACAGAACGTTATCCATGTGCATGATAAGAATTCCTGAAGGTCTCTCCTTGTGATACCAATAATAATAATCTTTATTATTGTCCCAAGTGGGCTGACATTAAAATTGCAATGAAGTTACTGTGAAAATCTCCTAGTCACCACACTCTGGCGCCTGTTCAGTTACACAGAAGGAGAATTCAGAATGTCCAATTCACCTAACAAGCACGTCTTTCGGGACTTGGGGGAGGAAACCGGAGCACCCGGAGGAAACCCACGCAGATGTATAGAGAACGTGCAGACTCCACACAGACAGTAACCCAAGCCGGGAAATGAACCTAGGACCCTGGAGCTGTGAAACAACAATGTATGATGAGTCTAGGGAAGGGTGTGTAGATAGCCTGGATCATGTCAATTTCAAAATTGAGGTGGTGTTGGGCGTCTTAAAAAAACATTAAGGTAGATAAGCCCCCAGGACCTGATGGGATCTACCCCAGGCAAGGGACGATGTTGCTGGGGCCTTGACAGAAATCTTTGTAGTATTGGCTACAGGTGAGGTCCCAGAGGACTGGAGAATTGCCAATGTTGTTCTGGTTTAAGAAGGGTAGCAGGGATAATCCAGGAAATTATAGGTCAGTGAGTTTTGTGTCAGTGGTATGGAAATTATTGGAAAAGATTATTTGGGACAGGATTTACTCACATTGGAAACAAATGGACTTATTAGCGATAAGCAGCATGGTTTTGTGAAGGGGAAGTTGTGTCTCACTAACTTGATCGAATTTTTGAAGGAAATGCAGAACATGATTGATGAAGGAAGGCCAGTGGATATTGTCTACATGGATGTCAATAATGCCATTGAAATGAAAAAAATGAAAATCGCTTATTGTCACGAGTAGGCTTCAAATGAAGTTACTGTGAAAAGCCCCTAGTCGCCACATTCCGGCGCCTGTTCGGGAAGGCTGTTACGGGAATCGAACCGTGCTGCTGGCTTGCCTTGGTCTGCTTTCAAAGCCAGCAATTAGCCCTGTGAGCTTGGTCCCTCATGGCAGACTGGTATAGGCGGTGAAGTCATACAGGATCAGAGGTGAGCTGGCAAGGTCGATACAGAACTGGCTCAGTCACAGAAGAGAGAGGGTAGCAGTGGAAAGATACTTTTCTGAATGGAAGGCTGTGACTGGTGGTGTTCCACAGGGATCAGTTCTGGGACCTTTGCAGTTTGTAGTATATGTAAACAATTTGGAGGAAAATGTAGCTGATCTGATTAGTAAGTTTGCGGACGCCACAAAGATTGGTGGAGTTGCAAATTGTGAAGAGGATTGTCAGAGGATACAGCATGATATAAATTGGTTGGCGACTTGGGTGGAAAAATGGCAGATGGAGTTTAATCTGTACAAAAGTGAGTTAATGCATTTTGTAAGGTGTAATACAGGCGGGAATTATATAGTAAATGACAGAATCCTTTGGAGTATTGGCAGGCAGCAAAATCTGGGCATACAGGCCCAGTGGCAATGCAGGTGAATAAGGTGGTCAAGACGGCACACATATCTTATCAGTCGGGGCATTGAGTATACAAATTGGCAAGTCATGCTGCAGCTCTACATAACCTTAGTTAGGCCACATTTGGAATATTGTGTACAATTCTGATCGCCACACTACCAGAAGGATGTGGATGCTTTGGAGAGGGTACAGAAGAGGTTTACCAAGATGTTGCCTGGTCTGGAAGGTATTAACTATGAATATAAACTCGGATACTGGAATGGTTGAGGGGTGACCTGATAGAGGTATACAAAATTATGAATGGCATGGACAGAATGGATAGTCAGATTTTCTTTTCCAGGGTGGAAAAGTCAATTACTTGGAGACATTGGTTTAACGTGCGAGGGGTGAGTTTTCAGGAGATGTGCGAGGCATGTTTTTAACAGAGAGGGTGATGAGTGCCTGGAACCCGCTGCCGGGGGTGGTGGGGGAAGCTGATACGATAGCGGCGTTTAAGAGGCATCTTGATAAATCCATGAATAGGATGGGAATAAAAGGATATGGATCCCGGAAGTGCAGAAGGTTTTAGGTTAGACAGGCATCATGCTCAGCGCAGATTTGGAGGGTACTCCTGTGAACCCGAAAGGCTCCTTCACCCAATCTAGCCGCTAATACAAAGGAAAAAAGTATTCTCGCACTTCAACCAACATCAGCGCGAAGGGCGATGCCAAACAGCAACCACTCCAGCGGATGTGTAGAAACAAGTGGAAAAAGCCAGGAGAAGCAAATGGCTGAGCTGGAAGGCGCACAAGGCAGCGAAACCCAGGCCTCGCCAGAACGAGAAGGACTGACCCGCCGCATAAGGAGCCTCCCTCACACAGGGATGGTTGGAGGATGTTTCTCTCAAGGGAACTGCGAGAACACAGCGAGGAGCTGAAAACCAACATCCAGGCTGCGGTTACCAAAAAGAAAATGCTGGATAATCTCAGCAGGTCTGGCAGCATATGCAAGGAGAGAAAAGAGCTAATGTTTCGAATTCAGATGACCCTTTGACAAAGCCATCTGGACTCGAAACGTTAGTTCTTTTCTCTCCCTACAGTTACTGCCAGACCTGCTGAGATTTTCCAGCTTTTCTTTTTTGGTTTCAGATTCCAGCAATCGCAGTAATTTCCTTTTATCCAGGCTGCGGTCTGGCTGGCAGTCACAGAAGCTCTGGCATCCGTGCAGATGTCCCTAGACAAGGCGGAGAGGTGACTGGAAGCTGAAGAAAGCACCATAAAGAAGCTAGAGGAGGCTTCAACAGACCAGGACGACAGGATTGCCGCCCTGGAAAAGGAAATATCAAGACTGGTCGCAGGGGAGTCTGAAAGGAAAGATTGAGGATCAGGAAAACCAATCATGGCACCAAAACGTGCAGATTGAGGGCCTGCCGGAGGGGATTGAAGGTAGGAATGCCATGGTTTCTGTGGCCCAAATGCTGGGCAATCTGTTGGGAAGGTATAACTTCCCCAACCCACCAGAAATAGACCAAGCCCACCAGCTGCTTCGTCCAAAGCCCAGAGCCGGGGAACAGCCAAAGGTGATAATCGCTAAAATGCACCGGTACCATGACCGGGAAAGAATCCTGCGCTGGGCGGGGCAGACAAAGAACTGTAACTGGGGAGGTCACCAGATCAGGATCTACAAGGACTTTGGGGCTGCCCTGGCCAAGTGCCGGGCAGAGTTCAACAGGACGAAGGCTGCCCTGTACAAGAACAGCGTAAAATTTAGGATGCTGTACTCGGCCAAACTCTGGGTCACATTCCAAGGCAGGGAGTCATCATGGAAGGGGTCATCAACATTGCTATCAAGCAACCCTTACTCAGCAATAACTTGCTCACGGATCCTCAGTTTGGGTTCTGCCTGGGTCATTCAGCTCCTGACCTCATTACAGCCTTGTTCAATCATGGACAAAAGAGCTGAATGCCAGAGGTAAGGTGAGAGTGACTGCCCTTGACATCAAGGCAGAATTTGACCATGTGGCATCAAGTAGCCTAGCAAAACTGGAGAATGGAATACTCTCCACTTGCCTGGGTGAGTGCAATTCCAACAGCACTCAAAGCTCAACATCATCCAGGACAAAGCAGCCTGTTTAATTGCTACCCCTTTTAAAACCATTCAGGGGGAAAACTCTCCACTAATTGGAATCATACCTGGCAGAAAGGAAGATGGTTCCTGTGGTTGGAGGCCAATCATCTCAGCTGCAGGACATCACTGCAGGAGTTCCTCAGGGTAGTGTCCTCGGCCCAACCACCTTCAGCTGCTTCATCTATGGCCTTCCTTCCTTCAAAAGATCTGAAGTGGGGGATGTTCACTGATTACTGCACAATGTTCAGCACCTCTCATGATTCTTTCGATACTCGGATGTCCAAATGCACCAAGGCCTGGATAATATCCAGAAATGGGCTGACGTGTGGCAGGCAATGACCATCTCCTACAAGAGAGGATTAAATCACTGCCTCTTGACATTCAATGCCATTGCCATCACTCAATTCCCCCACTACCAACATCCTGGGGGTTACTATTGACAATAAACTGAACTGGGCTAGTCATATAAATGTTATCACATGTCTGTCCTTGGCCTGCTGCAATATTCCAGTGAAAGCAAACTGGAGGAACAACATCTCATCTTCCGGTTCGGCACGCTACAGCCTTCCGGTCTCAACATCGAATTCAACAACTTCAGATGATTAGCTCCACCCCACATTGATCCCTTTGTTTTCATCCCATTTCATTTTAACTGTCTTTTACCTTTTATTTCTTTCTTGTCTTTCTTTATATTTATTTCCCCCCCCCCCCCCCATCTTATCCACCTTTTCCTTACCCTTTCTCCCCTTTTCTTCCCCTTCCCCCCACATCTACATCTGGCACAGTTTACCCTCTGATGTTAGTTTCTCTGCTGCTTGGCCTTTCACACATTTTGTTCTGTCTGTGGCTATGAATCATCTTTCATTCTCACTCCACAGTATAAATATTTCCCACTTTCTCTGTCTTTTAGCTTTGACAAAGGGTCATCTGGACTCAAAACATTAGCTCTTTTCTCTCCCTACAGATGTTGCCAGACCTGCTGAGATTTTCCAGCATTTTCTCTGGCTACCAGAGCATGTCAAAGGCTAAGAATCCTATAGCGAGTAACTCACCTGACTTCCCAAAGTTGGTGCACCAGCTACAAGGCACAAGTCAGGAGTGTAATGGAATACTCTCCACTTGCCTGGGTGAATGCAGTTCCAACAACACTCGAGAAATTCAACACCATCCAGGACAAGCAGCCTGTTTGATTGATATCCCATCCACAAACATTCAATTCCTCCAACACCGACATTGGCAGCCAAGTGTACCATCTAAAGGATGCACTCCAGGAACTCACCAAGGTTCCTTAGGAAGCACCTTCCAAACCCATGACCACTACCATCTAGAAGGACAAGAGCAGCAGATATATAGGAACCCCATCACCTCCATGCCACTCACCACCCTGACTTGGAAATATATCGTTGTTCCTCCACTGTTGCTGGGTTAAAATCCTGGAATTCCCTCCCTAACAGCCCTGTAGGTGTACCTGCACCTCAGGGACTGCAGCTCACCACCACCTTCTCAAGGGTAACTAGCGATTGGCAACAAATGCTGGCCTAACCAAATTATTTTATCTTTTGGCCACTTTTAAAAAAAAATTCATTCACAGGATGTAGGCGTTCTACATCCTGTGAATGAATTTTTTTTAAAAAGTGGCCAAAAGATAAAATAATTTTCCCTGCAGTAGGGAGTCCACTCTAATATCTTGATCCCCAAGACTTTCTACAAAACCCCAAACTAGTCGCAGATGTGCCTTCAGGGAGCACCTTTTCTCTTTTTATGTGACAAGACTGGCTGTCCGCTGTGTAGAATTTCAGTATATAATCTTAATTCTTTCCAACTTTTTGTTTATCCTTTTATAAGGTTTCCTCCCACAGTCCAAAGATGTGTAGGTTAGGTGAATTGGCCACGCTAAATGCCCTTAGTGTCCAGAATGGTTAAGTGGGGGTTATTGGGTGATGGGATAGGTTGGAAGTGTGGGCTTAAATGGGGTGCTCTTTCCAAGGGCTGGTGCAGACTCGATGGGCCAACTGGCCTCTTTCTGCACTGTAAATTCTATGATTAGCTTATCTTCCAATATATTGGCAGCTTCTGAAATGTCTCTACAATGGGGACTCCCACTTCTAGTTGACATTTCTAGCTTGTCTGTAGTTCTTGTTCTGGTCAAGCTGTGACCTCGATTCACCCCCTTCTATCATCCTGGTCTGCTGCTACACAATCTTCCCTGCAATATGATCAGGTCCTTCTGCAAGTTAGAGATTAAAGTAATGGAGCTAAAGGCAGTTACATTCCCTGGCCCTGATGGCTTGCATTGTAGGATACTAAAAGAATTAGCAACAGAGATAGTGGATGCAATGGTTGTAATTTTCCAAACTTCCTTGGATTCTGGAGAAGTACCGTAGGATTGGAAAAATTGCCCTATTCAAAAAGGGAGATAAAATGTGAATAACTATAGGCTGATTAACCTACTTTTTATTGTTGGAAAAATGTGAGATCAATTGTTAAGGGAGTAATAGCAGCACATTTGGAAAATCAGAATCTAATCAAGCAGAATCAGCAAGGCTCCATGAAAGTGAAATTGTGGCTGACTAATTTATTAGAGTTTTTTAAGGAAGTCACAACCAGAGTGGATAAAGGGGAACCAGTAGATATGTTATATTTGGACTTCCAGAAGGAGTTCAAATAGGTACCTCACAAAAGGTTAAGTCATAAGATAAGAGCCCATGATGTTGGAGGTAGTATATTGGCATGGATAGAGAATTGGCTAATGGGCAGGAAACAGTGAGTGGAGATAAGAGGTTCTTTTTCAGGCTGGCGACTTGTAACCAATGGGGTTCCCACAGGGATCAGTGCTGGGACAGCAACTGTTTACAATATATATTAATAAATTGGAGGGAGGAAGTGAATATTCTGTAGCCAATCTTGCAGACAACAAAGCGGGAGGTGGAAAAGCAGGTTGCAAGAGGGATACAAACAGTTTGCAAAGATGTATTGATGGGTTAAGCAATGGGCAAAAAGTTGTCAAATGGAGTATGTGGGAAAATATCAAGTTCATTTTGGAAGGGAAAACAAAAGATCAGGGTATTATTTATATGGAAAAAAACCTGCAGAAAGCTGCAACACAAAGGAACTTGGGGGTACTTGTGCATGAAACACAGAAAGCCAGCACACAGATGCGGTAGGTAATCAGGAAGGCTAATGGAATGGATCTTTATTTCAAAGAGGTTGGAGTATATGAATAGTGAAGTCTTGCTGCAACTGTACAAGTTACAGGTAAGACCACATCTGGAGTACTGTGAGCAGTTTTGATCCCTTAAGGAAATACATTATTTCACTGGAGGCAGTTCAGAGAAGGTTCAGTAGGATGATCCCTGGTATGGAGGGAGTGTCTTATGAGCAAATGTTAAACGGGTTGAGACTGAGAGGTGATCTCATTGAAACATACAGGATTCTTAAAGGGTTTGACAGGGTAAATGCTGAGAGAATGTTTCCCCTCATGGGAGATGCTAGGACCAGAGGGCAGAGTCGCAGAATAAAGGGGGTGCCAATTTAAGACTGGGATGAGGAGGAATTTCTTCTCTCAGAGGATTGAGTTCTTTGGATCTCTTTGCCACAGAGAGCTGTGAAGGCAGACTCCTTGTGTATATTTGAGGCTGAGATAGATTCTTCATCAGTAAGACAATCAAGGGTTATGGGGAAAGGGCGGGAAAGTGGGCATGTGAAATGTCGGATCAGCCATGATGCTATTGAATGGTGGAGCAGGCTTGAGGGCCAAACAGCCTACTCCTGTTCCTATTTTTTATGGTCATTTGCTGGGATCACAATCCCTTCCCGATTCATTATCCCCGAACAGGCGCCGGAATGTGGTGACCAGGGGCTTTTCACAGTAACTTCATTGAAGCCTACTTGTGCCACTAAGCGATCATTATTATTATATTATTATTCTTGTATTATTATTATATTATTATTTTCAGAACTTATACTGCACTCTTTGACCATCCACATTTTCTACCAATCCACTGCTCTGATTCCCTGACCTTTATCCTGCATTGTTTAACCCATGTTTATATTTACTCGTGGCCTTTCCTGCTCTTCCTATAGTCAGTGCCAATTAACCTCGAATTATGAAGCCGGGCAGTTTGGTTCCCATCTTGTACAATTACTACTTTTTCTTCACTGCCTATCACTTTGCCGGGGCCTTTCTATTCTTTCCGCCCTTCTCTTTTGTAACAAACCAGTTCTCCCTGTCTAAACTGTATTCCCGAAGCCTTATGCGGTGCCATAGGGGTCGTTGAATTTTCTCGGAAACCTTAGCTTTAATGAAAACCTTTCTGCTTGCATGCAAAGCAGTCAAATGAACAGAAAACGTAGAACTAACCCTTCTGGAACAGGGGGAGCAATTGAGAGGACCAAAGGAAACTTCAGATTCTTACCATACACCAATTGATACCAACTGTGCCCTCCAACCATTTACATGCGCTGTTCATGCTAGCGCCATTGTAATTTACAATCCAGTTGATCAGCTGTTTTATGTAACACGTCATCTGTCGCTGCATGGTTTCTCTCGCACAGACCATTACTGAACCAGTTTATAGGTGCAGTTTGCATATCTGTGATGTTCAGATTTTCACGTCTCAAAATTTATCAAGGGAAAATCATGCTTGACAAATCTGATGGAATTCTTTGAAGATGTAACCAGTACAGTTGACAAGGGGGAGCCAGTCGATGTGGTATATTTGGGCTTTCAGAAGGCGTTTGACAAAGTCCTGCATAAGACATTATTGTGCAAAATTAAAGCGCATGGGATTGGGGGAAATGTATTGAGCTGGATAGAAAATTGGTTGGTAAAGAGGAAACAAAGAGTTGGGATTAATGGGTCCTTTTCAAATTGGCAAGCAGTAACTAGTGGGGTGCCACAGGGATCAGTGCTGGGACCCCAGCTATTCACAATATATATATTAATGATTTGGATGAGGGAACAAAATGTAACATCTCAAAGTTTGCAAATGAAATGAAAATCGCTTTTCGTCACAAGTAGGCTTCAAATGAAGCTACTGTGAAAAGCCCCTAGTTGCCACATTCCGGCGCCTGTTCGGGGAGGCTGGTATGGGAATTGAACCCGCGGTGCTGGCCTTGGTTTGCTTTACAAGCAAACGATTTAGCCCACTGTGCTAAACCAGCCCCAGATGATACCAAGTTAGTTGGGAGGGTGAATTGTGACGAGGATGCAGGGATCCTACAGCATGATCTGGACAGGTTGGGCAAGTGGAGAAATCAATGGCAAATGCAGTATAATTTGGATAAGTGTGAGGTTATTCACTTTGAAAGCAAAAACAGGAAGGCAGATTAGTAACTGAATGATTGTAAATTGGGAGAGGGCAATGTGCAGCAGGGCCTTAGGCGTCCTTGTGCACCAGTCATTGAAGGTAAGCAGCAGGCGGTAAAGAAGGCTAATGGTAAGTTGGCCTTTATTGCGAGAGGTTCCGAGTACAGGAGCAGGGATGTGTTGCTGCAATTGTACAGGGCCTTGGTGAGGCCACACCTAGAATATTGTGTGCAGTTTTGGTCTCCTTCTCTGAGGAAGGATGTTCTTGCTCTCGAGGGAGTGCAGCGAAGATTTACCAGACTGATTCCAGGAATGGCGGGACTGTCATATGAGGAGAGATTGACTAGGTTGGGATTGTTCTCGCTGGAGTTCAGAAGAATGAGGGGTGATCTCATAGAGACTTAGAAACTTTTAACGGGACTGGACAGGGTAGATGCAGGGAAGATGTTACCAATGATGGGTGTGTCCAGAACCAGGGGTCACAGTCTGAGGATTCGGGGTAAACCATTTCGGACAGATATAGGGAGACATTTCTTCACACATAGTGGTGAGCCTGTGGAATTCATTATCACAGGAAGTAGTGATGCTAGATATAGCATTTGGGGTGAATGGGATCAAAGGCTATGGGGAGAAAACAGGATTAGGCTATTGAGTTAAATGATCAACCATGATCGTGATGAATGGCAGAGCAGGCTTGAAGGGCCAAAAGGCCTCCTCCTTCTCCTATCTTCTTTGTATCTATGTAACTGGGGGAGAGCCGACTTCAATGGTGCAAGAACAGAGCTGGGCTGGTTTGACTGGAATGAAAGGTTGGCGGGAAAAACTGTACAACAGACTACCTTCCAAACAGGCAGAGTCAAGGTATATTCCCGGCAAAGGAAAGGTAAGGCAAACAAATCCAGAGCTTTCTGGATGAGAGAAAGAGATAGAAATTGAGATAAGGAAGCAAAACTGCTTATGACAGGTAGAAAATACAGTTGAGAGCCAAGAGGAATACAGAAAGTTCAGAGGGGAGGTGAAGAAGTACATTAGAGAAGTGAAGAGGGATTATGAGTAAAGACTGGCAGCCAACATAAAGTCTTCTATTGGCAAATAAATAGTAAAAGGAGGAATAGGGTCGATTAGCGACCTGAAAGAAATTTACACATGGAGACGGGGACTAGCTGAGGTATGAAATTAATATTTTACCGTTCGCCTTTACCAAAGACGTAGTTGCTACCCAGGACATGGCGACAAACGAGAAACTCTGTCCCCAGAAGGGTTCAACATTGATGAGAAGGAAGTGTTGAATAGACTGTTAGTACTGAACTTTGACCAGGTACTGAGACCGGGGCAGCACGGTAGCATGGTGGTTAGCATAATTGCTTCACAGCTCCAGGGTCCCAGGTTCCCGCTTGGGTCACTGTCTGTGTGGAGCCTGCACGTTCTCTCCGGGTGCCCCGGTTTCCTCCCATGGTCCAACAATATGCAGGTTAGGTGGATTGGCCACACTAAATTTACTTGGGTTGGGTGGGGTTGCTGGGTTACGGGATAGGGTGGAGGTGTGGTCTTAAATAGGGTGCTCTTTCCAAGAGCCGGTGCAGACTCGATGTGCCGAATAGCCTCCTGCACTGTAAATTCTATGATTCAATGATATATGCATCCAAGGATATTGAAGGAAGTGAGAATGAAAACTGGAGAGATGCTTGGATCTTCCTGTCTCCTCTAGACTCAGTAGAGGTTCTAGACGACTGGAGAATTGCAAATATTATGCCCTCATTGAAAAATATTTGTACGGATGAGCTCAGAAATTACACACCAGTCAGTTTCACATCAATGGAGGACAAGCTTCTAGAAACAATTATTCGGGATAGAATTAGTGGTCACATGGAAAATGTTGTTGGTGTGGTGTACACGGACTTTCAGAAGGTATTTTATACAGTGCCACACAATAGAATTGTAAGGAAAGTTATAACTCATGGAATAAAAGGGTCAGTAGCAAGATGGATACAAAATTGGCTGAATAATAGGAAAAAGGGAGTAAATGTCAATGGATAATTTTCAGGCTGGAGGAAGGTTTGTAATGGAATGGTCCAGGGGTCAGTATTGGGACCTTTGCTATTCCCGATATATATTACTGATCAAGATCCTGGCATGAAGGGGACAATTTCAGAGTTTATGGATGTTACAAAACTTGGAAGTATTGTAAACTGTGAAGAGGGCAGTGTAGAACTTCAACATGACATAGACAATGTGGTGAAGTGGACAGTAAGGTGACAGATGATGTTTAATGTAGAGAAGTGTGAGGTGATGCATGTTGGTAGGAAGAACGCGGAGAGACAGTACAAAATAAAGGGTAAAATTCAGTTTTGAGGATAAATTGGAGAGGTTGGGACTGTTCTTCTTGGAGAGATGAAGACTCAGGTGATTTGATAGATATAGAGATGTTCAAAATCATGAGGGGACTGGACAGAGTAGATGGGGAGAGACTGCTTATAAACGGATCATGAATGAAACGACACAGATTTAAAGTGATTTGCAAAAGAGGCAAATGTGATGTGAGAAAAACTTTTTCACACAAGTGGTTGGGGTCTGCAATACACTGTCCGGAAGTGTGGTGGAGGCAGGTTCAATCAAGGCAATCAAGAGGGCATTAGATGATTATTTGAATAGAAGCAATGTTCCGGGGAATCGCACTAAGTCATGATGCTCATTGGGGAGTCGGTGCAGACAAGATGAGCCAAATGGCCTTGTGCACCGTAACAATTCTGTGATTATTTTGACCTGGATTATGGGTTCTTAGTGTTTTCCCACCACCAAGATTAAACTAACTAGTCTGTAGCAGATGGTTTGTCTTTATACCCTTTCTTGAACAAGGATGTAACATTTCCAATTCTCAGTCTTTTAGCACGTCCCCATGTCTAAGGAGGATTGGGAGATCTACAATTCTAACCTTACTTCCCTCTCAACATTCTTGGATGCATCCTGTTGGTTCCTCGTCATTGATTAACATTTATTTGCAGCCGTCTTTTGTAATACCTCCTCTATATAAATTTTTAGCCGTTCCACCATAACAATGCCCTTTACCTCCATGTGTAAATCCCCTTTTAGGTTCCTAATTAGCCCCATCCTTCCTCTTACTACCTTTTTACTATTTTTGTGACTATAGAAACCTTTTGATTCTCTGCAATTGGATTAGCTCCTTGGATCAGTCCCTTCTCATTCTCCCTTCTCCTCTGAATCTTCCATTTTCAGCCAGGGTCTCACTTGTATTATTAACCTGACAATCTCTGCTTTTCTGCTTCATCTTACTCTCTGTCTTCCTCCCCTCCAGGGAGCTCTGGCTTTGATTGCCCTCCTAAACTCGTCAGTCATGGCTCGGTTGGTTGCACCCTCGCCTCTGAGTTACAAGGTTCCGGGCTAGGATTTGTGTATAAAAATTAAGTTGGCGCTCCGGTGCAATACTGACCAAGTACCGCACTGTCAGAGGTGCTGTCTCAGGTCAATGTAAAAGATCCGATAGTACTGCTTTGAAGAAGAGCAAGGAAGTTCTTCCTGGTGCCTTGATCATATTCATCCCTCAATCATATCACACAAGTGGATTATCTGCCCGTTTATTATATGTGGGATCTTGCAGTACACAAATGGCCTCTGTTTCCTCCATTACAACAGTGACGATACTTCAAATGTGATTCATTGACCCTGGTGGTTGCACTATACATGTAAATTTGTTCTTTCTTTTACCTTTGCTCTTTGTGGGAACGTACTTCAACGTTTCCCAAATCGCCTCCTCTTTTTTTTCTTTCTTTTTTTTAATAAATTTAGATTACCCAATTATTTTTTCCAATTAAGGGGCAATTTAGCGTGGCCAATCCACCTACTCTGCACATTTTTGGGTTGTGGGGGCGAAACCCACGCAGACACGGGGAGAATGTGCAAACTCCACACGGACAGTGACCCAGAGCCGGGATCGAACCTGGGACCTCAGCGCCGTAATCGCCTCCTCTTTAAAGGCAGCCCATTATTCCATTACAGTTTTGCCTATCAATCGTTGATCCTAATTTATCAGTCGACTGATATTGGCCTTCCCCCTGCACTATAAAACAGCCTTGATCCTTCCTAAATTGGACACAATACTCCACTGACGTCTAACTAGTGGTGAAGGTTCAAGAGACTTCCTGGCAATTGTACTCTATTTCTCTTTTACTAGCTAAGGATTATATATATTTTTTTTAGCCTGCTCGACTTGATCCACCATCTTCAAAGATTTGTGTGCATGCAGCCCCAGCTCTCTTTTGCTTCATCTACTTTAAAAGTATTCCATTTAGTTTATATTATCTCTACTCTTCCAACCAATTCTTTTTTTTTTTTTAAATTTAGATTACCCAATTATTTTTTCCAATTAAGGGGCAATTTAGCGTGGCCAATCCACCTACTCTGCACATTTTTGGGTTGTGGGGGCGAAACCCACGCAGACACGGGGAGAATGTGCAAACTCCACACGGACAGTGACCCAGAGCCGGGATCGAACCTGGGACCTCAGCGCCGTGAGGCGGTTGTGCTAACCACTAGGCCACCGTGCTGCCCCCTTCCAACCAATTCAACCACTTTACTCAATTCTGCGTCAAACTTTATCAGCCATTTGTTCCCCATTTTACTGGTCTGTCAATATCCACCTACAATCAAAGGTGCTGGAAATCTGACATGAAAATAGAATATGCTGGAAATACTCTGCAGGTCAGGATATATCTGTGGAGAGAGAAACAGAGTTAATGTTTCAGGTCAAAGACTTTCAGCAGGACTGTAATTGATGTCTACCTCCAGCCTCTTATTATACTCCTGATTATTAACAACATAAAATTGATTCGATACAGTCAAGCCAGGAGTTTAAAAAGGCATAAAATTTGTAAGAGAGGTGAAAACAATAACAATATTACGATTCCGGACCAGATCCCAACAGAGACTAGGATACTGGACAGAAATCCCAATATTTTGTTTTAATTTTGTAAGACTGTGAGGAAAGGATACCTCGCTCCAGGTGTGCTTTCACGAAGAAATAGAGATATGGTATATTAAAACAAACTTTATTACTGACCCAGAATTAAATTATCTTTAACATTACACCAGAAAATAGCTTACAATCACCCCTTAAACAATGCTAATCAATACATTGAATACAGTAACCCTTAACTGCTTTCTTTATTCCCACTTAAACAAAAAAAAAATCTCACCTGTCACTCCACTGTTAAAGTACAGCTAAAACTCAAGAATGCCTGCTTTACAGATATGTTGGACGGGATTCTCCAAAATGGAGGCAGTGTCCACGCCATCGTGAACGCTGTTAAGTTTCACGACGGCGCGAAACGGGCGCTGGCAATACCGATCCTGGCCCCCGACTGGGTGCCACGCCAACACGCGCATGCGCAGTGGCACCGTGCCATTCCGTGGGGGACTTCTTCAACGCGCCGGCCCCAATGCAACATGGCGCAGGGGTTCAGGGACCAGCCGCAGAACAAAATAGGGCCGGGGCTGGAGAGGCTGGCCCGCCGATCGGTGGGCCCCGATCGCGGGCCAGACCCCATCAGAGGTCCCCCCTGGAGAAGGAGCCCCCCCCTCTTCCCCACAAGCTGTCCCCCGACCATGCGTGCAGCATTCCCGCCGGCTACGAGCCGATGTGGACGACGCCGGCGGGACTCTGCCGTTTCCGCGCGGCTGCTCGGCCCATCAAGGCTGGAGAATCAGCACCTGGCCGGGGACAGCGGCCCGCGACCGCGCCACTCCAAACGCGCCAGCGCAAATGGCATTGATTTTCCGCTCCTTGGAGAATTGCGTGCTGGCATCGGGGCGGCGTGGCACGGTTGTGGCAATTCTCCGGCCCGGCGCGGGGCTCAGGGAATCCTGCCCGTTGTTTGCAAAACAGAAATCTTGTCCCACTGCTTTTAAGAAACGATCTGAATCCTGTCAGATCCATGCAGAAACTCTGGGCTATATTTCTTCAGAAGATACTTTTCCGCTTGTTTCAGCTCACCTATTCTGAACCGCTTGAAAAGAAACACTGCTACTCTGTCTACAGTCATATCTTTTAACTGAACTGCATTGAGAGCTAAATGCTTGACTTCTGCTTACATTTCTGTTTAGAACTCAGCTGACCTGCTCGTCTGCAAAATGGCAAAAAGATCTGCAAAATGGGCTCCAAACAGTAACTACATCATCTTACCAAGCTGAAATCTAATTAACTCCACCGAGAACCCCCCTTAACCCAAACAAAACTGCATCAGCCCAAGCTTTTTTGATGCCTTAATTGTACCCCTGGCTCCCAACCTTTAAAACCAGGATTCTTAAAAAGACTACTGCATCAGTCACATACTAACTCGGGTGTTTAACACTTATGCATCAAATGCCTATAATAGAACATATCTGAAATTCCTACATTCATCACAATAATAATAATAAACGTTTTTTCAATCTAGTGTGAGAAAACAAAAGTGAGAAATACATTGGGACCACTGAAAGGGAACATAGCAATTTTTAAATGTTCAGGGATGTGGGTGTCGCTAACTGTGGGCCTCCCTAACTGCCTTTGAACTGAGTGACTTGCTCGGTCATTTCAGAGGACATTTAAGAGTCAACCATATTGCTGTGGGTCTGGAGTCGCATGTAGGCCAGACCAGGTAGGGATGGCAGATTTCCTTCTCTAAAGGATATCAGTGAACCAGATGGGTTTTATGACAATCAGCAGTGGTTTCATGGTCATCATTCAACTTTCAAATCCAAATTTTTATTGAATTCACATTTCACCATCTGCTATGGTGGGATTCAAACCTGGGTCCCCAAAACATTACCCTGGGTCTTTGGATCACCAGTCCAGTGACAACACCACTACATCACACTTCTCCTTAAATTAATGCTGCAGGAAGCGGATCTCCACCTCAAACCTTCCCAATCAGATCACCAGCTTGCCTGAACCCCCCCCGACTCCATCCCTGCCCACTCAACCGGTACCCCCCCTTCCAACCACGCCTACCCAACCAATACCGCCCCTCCAACCCCACCCACCCAACTGGTACACTTCCGCCCACCCAACGGTACTCCCTTCCAACCCCGTCTACCCATCCGGTACCCCCCTTCCAACCCAGCCCACCCACCCTGTACCCCCCTGCATCTCCACCCACCCTTTCGGTACCCCCCTCCAATCCCACCTAACCACCTTGTAGCTCCCCCCAACCCCCCCTGGTACCCCCTCTTCAACCCCGCCCACCCACCATGTCCGCACAATCCTATTCTAATCCTCATGGCCGGCATGGTAGCACAGTGGTTAGCACTGTTGTTTCACAGTGCCAGGGTCCCAGGTTCGACTCCAACTTGGGTCACTGTCTGTGTGGAGTCTGCACGCTTTCCCCGTGGCTGCGTGGGTTTCCTACGGGGGCTCCGGTTTCCTTACCAAGTCCCGAAAGACATGTTGTTGGGTGAATTGAATATTCTGAATTCTCCATCTGTTTACCTGAACAGGCGCTGGAATTTGGCGACTAGGGAATTTTCACAGTAACTTCATTGCAGTTTTAATGTAAGCCTACTTGTGACAATAATGGAGATTATTATTATTACAGTCCCACGCACCCACTACATTGTACCCCCCCACAACTACCCCAGCCCCCTACCCGCTCCACCAACCCACTGTATCCAACCAACCAGCTCAACCATACCCCATCTCCCTTATCTCCACACCGTCACAACCCCTCAACCACCTACCCACCATATCTACAACCCAACCCAATTTGCAGTGACTTAGCCCATCTTGCCCTGTAAGAGAGACAGCAAATCCTTTAGCGAAATTTAAACCATTGCTCCATGTGATTAGGCAGATCTTTGCCTAATGAATTATTGCGGAAAGTCTGTCAAGTCAGTCAGAAAGTCGCTTCACTTTGTACTTTTCTCTGATCCTTTCTTCTAGATCTGATATTTTGGTTCTACACGGTATTGTTACACAGGGGGAGGCCCCTGTAGAGAAATGGTCTCAACCCTTGAACTTTGTAACCTACCTACATCAGCTATTGGAGGAGCAATACAGAGTGGCTCGGACTGATCTGCTACAGGCTGCAGGGACCAAGCCGATGCACGGTAAGGAGCTGCCTGGCACTGACCATTTAGCTTGAGGGCAAACCCTGACTACTGATGAGGGCAGGCTGTTGGGAGTGATCTGTGAAGCCTGCAGGTTTACTTCACCACTATTCACATTCTGCATGTGAGTCTTAGTGGCATGATT
This sequence comes from Scyliorhinus canicula, assembly GCF_902713615.1. Classification (NCBI taxonomy): domain Eukaryota; kingdom Metazoa; phylum Chordata; class Chondrichthyes; order Carcharhiniformes; family Scyliorhinidae; genus Scyliorhinus; species Scyliorhinus canicula. The sequence goes on along the minus strand of NC_052146.1, from coordinate 82,374,359 downwards.
ATTGGAGAAGATTAATTCCCCACACCTTCCTCATCCCCCTTACTTGCACTGGTAATATGCACAGTTGCTCGTAACTAACTACAACATTTTGAGACTTTTATCCACTTCGCTTGAAAAAGACTGGATTTCAGTTGCTTTTGAATTGGCATGATATTAGATTCAGCAGCTAGTGTTTCTCTTTGAATTAACATAGAAGGCCTGACTGATGCTAATTGGGATGGGACACCACCAAATGAGTCAGCATTGAGACAATGGAAAGTCAGTGCAATCCTGCAGCTAGACTGATTTCTCACAAAAGGCTTCAGCTGGATGCTTGGTGAAACAGACTGCACCATTAAATAATACTCAAATTACAAGGAGGAATCACATTTTTCTTTGAGATGTGAGCGTCACTGGCTAGGCCAGCATTTATTGCTCATCTCTAGTTGCCTTTGAGGAGGTGGTGGTGAGCTGCCTTCTTGAACTGCTGCATCCCATGTCAGTACATCCACTGTGCTGCTAGGGAGGAAGTTCCGCAGTTTTGACCCAGCGACAGTCAGCAAACGGTGATATATTTTCAAGTCAGGGTGGTGACTTGCGGTTGATGGTGTTCCCATCTGTCTACTGTTCATGTCCTTATCGGTGATGGGGGTCCAGAGTTTGGAAGGTGTTGCTGAAGGAATCTTGATGAATTTGTTACAGGCAGGAGGATTAAAACCACCCTGATTTCTCTCCTCACAGAAAGGGTCTTGTTTTGCTGATTTCTCCCTTTATAAGTGGTGGTGTATTTTCCCCAACCCTTCAGTTTGGATTGATCCAATCCTATGTTAATAACCCCACAGCAAATTCGAGATAGGGCAAAATCCAAATCAGAGGATTAGTTTATTTTACACATGCATGCACAAAAGTTCGTAAAGTTCCCCCACCCATCCCTCTTTGACATTCATACAATAAAAGAGAGATAAGGTAAAGAAGAAAGAAATACAGGGTGGAGACCACAGACAAAATAGGAATTATTGTTACACATGAGTCCAGAATTAAAAGTCTCATGGTTTATTCCTTCACACAACTTAATCAGCTGAAATTGATGCGGGGTGATCTATTTTTTCAGTAGCGATGACTTACTCGATGGGAGACATGAATAGAAATTAATTAGTCTGTTGTAGGCACTGGTACCGAAGTTCAGAAATTCCAGGAGAAACCGTGTAGATGAGGGCCAGGCAATTTATACCTGGACAGAGCTTTGGCTCTGCTGCTGTTCTGTAGTTTGAAGATGGCAGACTACCATTAGCTTCACAAGGCAATGCGGCAGGTTCCAGCAGCTTGGGGTATCAGCCATAGAATCTCTACAGTGCAGAAGGAGGTCATTTAGCTCATTGAGTTTGCATCGACCCTCCAAAAGAGCACTCTACCAAGGCCCACTCTATCCCCATAACCTGCGCGTTGGTCTTGGCCAATCCACCTAACCTGCACATCTTTAGACTGAGAGGAAACTGGGGCATCTGGAGAAAACCCATGCAGGCAGGCCGAGAACATGCAACGTGCACACAGATAGACAACCAAGGCTGGAATCGAACCTGAGTCCCTGGTGCTATGAGGCACCAGTGCTAGCCACCATACCACCCAACATTGATTGTGTATCCCATGAAGTCTCATTGCGGGCGGCAAGAAGCGGAAACTATAGGCCAGTTAGCTTAGCATCTGTCAGAGGGAAAATGTATTGTTTTATTTATAGTATACCCTTTTTTAAAAATAAATTTAGAGTACCCAATTATTTTTTCCAATTAAGGGGCAATTTAGAATGGCCAATCTACCTATCCTGCACATCTTTGGGTTGTGGGGGTGAAACCCACGCAGACACGGGGAGAATGTGCAAACTCCACACGGACAGTGACCCAGGGCCAGGATTTGAACCCGGGTCCTCAGCGCCGTAGGCAGCAATGCTAACCACTGTGCCACCGTGCTGCCCATTTATAGTATATCCTATGTTTTTCATGTATAGTATGATCTGTCTGGATTGTATGCAGAACAATTACTTTTCACTGTACCTTGGTACACGTGACAATAAATAAATCTAAATCTAGAATGTTAGAAGCCATCATTTAAAGATGGGCACTTGGAAAACTTCAAGGTAATAGGGCAGAATCAACAGGGTTTCGTGAAAGGGAAATCATGTTTAACCACTTTATTGGAGTTCTTTGAAGAAGTGCTGTGGATAAAGGGGAACTGGTGGATGTACTGTATTTTGATTTCCAGAAGGCATTTGATAAGATGCCACATAAAAGGTTATTGCGGAAAATAAAAGCTCATGGTTTATGGAGTAACATATTAACATGGATAGAAGATTGGCTAGCTAGCAGGAAGATGAGAGTAGGCATAAATTTGTATTTTTCTGGTTGGCAAGATGTAATGAGTGGCATGCCACTGGGATCAGTGCTGGGGCATCAACTTTTTACAATTAATTTAAATGACTTAGATGAAGATATGGTTGCTAAATTTGCTGATGACACAAAAGATAGGTAAGTAAGTAAATTGTGAAGGGATCATAAGGATGTTACAAAGGGATATAGGTTGAGTAAGTGAGTGGGGGAAAACTGGCAAATGAAGTATAATGTGGAAATATGTGAGATTGATCATTTTGGCAAGAAGAATAAATAGAAGCTTATTATCCAAATGGTGAGAGATTGCAGAGCTCTGAGGTGCGGAGGGCTCTGGGTGTCCTGGTGCATGAATCACAAAATGCTAGTATATACGTACAGCGAGTAATTAGGAAAGCTAATAGAACATCCCATTGATTACAAAAGTAGGGAGTTGGTGAGACCACATCTGAAGTATTGTGCACATTATTGGTCTCTTTGTAAATTCATTTGAAGCAGTTCAAAGAAGGTTTTGTAGATTAACACCAGGAATGGGCAGGTTATCTTATGAAGTTCTACAAAGGTTAGGTTTGTATCCACTGAGTTTAAAAGTGTAAGGAGTGACTTAATCAAAACCTTTAAGATCCTGAGGAGTCTTGAAAGGATGAATATGCAGAGGAGGATTCCTCTTGTCAGACACGCTAAAACTAGTGGTCGCTATTTAAAAATAAGGGGGCACTCATTTAGGACAAGAGACGAGGAGAATTTTTCTCTCAATGGGTTGTGAATCTCTGGAACTCACTTCCTCAAAAGGAAGCAGAGTCTTTGAATATTTTAAAAGCAGAGCTGGATAGATACTTGATTAACAAGGGGGTTGAAAGGATACAGGGTAGACCATTTAGGACTGAGATGAGGAAAAATGTCTTCACTCAGAGTAGTGAACTTGTGGGATTCTCTACCACAGAAGGCTGTAGAGGCCAAGTCACTGAATGTATTCAAGAAAGAGGTAGATAGTGTTTTAGATTTAATGGCATCAAGTGTTAGGGGAAGAAAGTGAGAATATGGTATAGAGATCAAGGGTCAGCCATGATCATGTTGAATGGCGGAGCAGACTCGAAGGGCCTAATTGCCTTATCCTGCTCCTAATTCTTGTGCTCAATATGGCAAATTTCCTGGCTAAAGATGATGGATGATGATAATTTGGAAATCATGTTGATGCAAAATTAATTGTTAATTTTAAACCTAAGATTGATAGATATCTTTAATCCAAAGGGACCCCCATTGCCCCCTGCAAAGACGACGTCAACCAGTGACATTAGGTTGTAGGTCAGCCATGGTAGAAGAGTGGCTGAATGGATGACTCCTTAGCATCCTTTGAGATAATAGGCACACAAGAAGGCTGTAACCATCACCTCCAGTCCCCCAGTACCAGAGTTTAAGAATGCTGGGCTTAGCAGCATATAGACGAGAGTACCATGACTGTAAAGGTCTTAGTGTGGTTAAGCACTGAGAAAAGGGCAGCATGGTAGCACAAGTGGTTAGCACTGTGGCTTCACAGCGCCAGGGTCCCAGGTTCGATTCCCCGCTGGGTCACTGTCTGTGTGGAGTCTGCACGTTCTCCCTGTGTCTGCGTGGGTTTCCTCCGGGAGCTCCGGTTTCCTCCCACAGTCCAGAGACGTGCAGGTTCGGTGGATTGGCCATGCTAAATTGCCCTTAGAGTCCAAAAAGGTTAGGAGGGGTTATTGGGTTACGGGGATAGGGTGGAAGTGTGGGCTTAAGTGGGTCGGTGCAGACTTGATGGGCCAAATGGCCTCCTTCTGCACTGTATGTTCTATGTTCTAAAACTCTGTGATTCCACTTCTCTCTCCCTGGTGTGCTGCATGGTCAGTACCAGTTCTCCAATATTCAGTACACCAATTAAATTTTGAGAAGACTAATGCCATCATCTTCAGATCCTGCCGCATATCTTGTTCCCTCACCTCTGCCTCCATCTCTATCTGTGGATACTGTCTGAGGCTGTATCAGATTGTTTGGAACCTTGCGTCATATTTGACCCAGAGATGGGTTTTCGACCACGTATCTTCACAAGACAGCCTATTTCCACCTCCGTAACATCGCTCAGCTCTGCCCCTGCCTCAGTTAATCTGCTGCGGAAACCCTCATCCATGCCTCTGTCACTTTGAGAGTTGATCTTTCTGATACACTCCTGACTGGATTCCCATCTTCCACCCTCCATAAACCTGATGTCAGCCAAGACTATGTTGTCCATATCTTTCCTCTTCCCATGACCATGGACTTAAATTTGCTTGGTCCGTGATTATGTTTGATAAAGTGCTGCAGTGGTTTGCTGTTGCTTTCTGCAGGATAGCTGACCAGAAACTCTCCCACTCTTATCACCTGTCGTCAGGTGTATTGGAAGGGTTTACAGGCTGATAATTAACCTAATTGGACACGTTATTAACACACTTACCGTGGCCATCACTGAAGTCCTGAAGTGGGACTGGAACCTGGAGCTTCTGGCCCAGAGGCAGGGACTCTACCATTGCATCACACCAAATGCCATGCCTTTACTCTCGCCTGTTCCCGTCAACCTTCTCCCGCTGACCTATATTAACTCCCGGTAAAGCAACGCCGCAATTTAAAAATTCTCAACCTTGTTTTTAATTCCTCCATGAGGCTGTATCAGACTGTTTGGAACCTTGCGTTATATTTGACCCAGAGATGAGTTTCCGACCACGTATCTTCACAAGACAGCCTATTTCCACCTCCGTAACATCGCTCAGCTCTGTTATCTCTGTAACTCTTTTAGCCACACACAACTCTCTGAGGTATCTGCATTCCTCTAATTCTGGCCCTTTGAGTATCCTAATTGGCACTGTTGGCATCAATGACTTCAGCTGCCTGGGTCCGAAGCTCTGGAATTTCCTCCCAAAATCTCTCCACCTCTCTGTCTTGTTTTGCTGTTTGAGATGTTCCTATAAACTTACCTATTGCCTCGTGTAATATTTCCACGGTGTCAAGTTTTATTTGATAATTCCTCTTGTGAAACGTTTCCCCAAAAAGCTACCAGAAACGTTGTTGGTGGGAGACTGGGTTCCAAGTTCTACTCAGTTACAAATGATTGAAACAATAAAATAATAAAGTTATAACATACCAAGCCTTGGGCTGTGTTTTGTTTGAACATGTCCCCTTTGTCTGGCAGGTTTGATAATGGCGTTGAGGAAGTGTTTGGCAGAGGTACCAGAGACCCTCAGTTCACTGTGGCAAGAACCTCTCATAAGAGGGTGGAGACAATTCATCACTCAGCTGGTGGATACTCTGAGTAACATTAGTCAATTCCTTCTTGGCATTCTGTCTGGGACTCGCCGATCCTGCTCTCAAGGTCAAGGTAAGGATTCCATTACCATTTTAATTCCCTCTGTTCCCATATGGTAATCTTTTGCTCGCAGGATTGTGTAGGTATTGCTGTGGGGAAAAGCACAAATGTGTGAATATGATAGAGAAATGCTCCAGACATTCTGTTTGATTTATTTTAGGCTTCAGGGAGTTTCTTTATTCATTCTTGAAATGCAAGCTTCACTGGCAAGGCCAGCATTCATTGCCCATCCCTAATTGCCCTTGAGAAGGTGGTGGTGAACTGCCTTCTTGAACCGCTGCAATCCATGTGGTGTAGTAAAACCCACAGTACTGTTAGAGGGGCAGTTCCAGGATTTTGGCCCAACGACAGTGAAGGAACAGCGATATTTTTCCAAGTCAGGATGGTGAGCGCCTTGGAGGGGAACTTCCAGGTGGTGTTCCCAGGTATCTGCTGCCCCTGTCTTTCTAGATGGCAGTGGTTGTGCGTTTGGAAGGTGCTGTCAAAGGAGCTTTGGTGTGTTCCTGCAGTGTTTCTGTAGATGGTACACACCGCTGCTACACTGTTGGAACCCACTTGTCTATTAACATTTCCTTAGCTTTGTTAGATGAGCCAATTATATTCAGTTACTTAAATGTGACGCATGCTGGTGCCACTGATTGCTGCTATAATGAGTTAACCCTTTGCATGATGAGCTTCCAATGCCATGAATTCAAAGACTTTCCCTCAGCATTTGCTGAGAGGGGGAGCAGACACGAGGTAAAGGATTCAGAGCTCCCCAGGCTGCCTAGCTCCAACAAGCGTTGTTGAAGTGGTGTCCTCACAGGCCATCCCCACCCCCAGGCCCGAGAGGTTTGCGCAAAGGGCTGTTCACTTAACCCTGGGCCTGATGCTTTTGTCTTTCATGAGACCCGAGTGCTGAAAAGGGTCTCCAATGTAGATATCCATCTGTCCCGCTGGAGTGGAGGGAGGCTTGTGTGGTGTCTGGTCTTGTCCAATGTGGGAGATTGTAAGGGAGTGGAGCGGAGTGTGAAGACAAGCACAGCAGTCACCGAGCATCACAAGGATGCTCCACGGGCAGAATGGGCAATGGGTCAGCACATGGATTGGATTCCTCAATGGCCACTTATTTTCTATTCTGTCTGTCAGTTAGTACAGATACAAACACGGAACCAATGGCATTGACAGTTGTCCTTCTCACTCTGAGGCAATAGAGATTACACCAATTTCAAAGTGTGGCTGAACAGCGGCATGAACCTGAGGAGGAGGGGGTGGCACGACCTGTCAACATCTGGAGGTTGGTCTACAGTGGTCGCTTGGAGGCAACATCATCGGCCCATGTTTACAGATGGCGGCTGATGTCCTTGGAGATGAATGAGAACCCGTGTAGGAGGTGATGACTCCGGATGCCCAGGGACACAATCACTCACCTAGCCAGGTTCTCCAAGAGTTGGCGCCTCCTGAACTGAGAGGCAACCCACTACCTGTTGCCCAGAATGTCACAACTGCCTTAAATTTCTATGCCAATGGCTCCTTTCAGGCCTCCACCAGTGACCTTTGTGGTACCTCCAAGACCTCCGTACATTAGTGATCAGGGAGGTTATTGATGCGCTGTTCACAAGGGTACACTGCAACATTAATTTGACCAGGACCAGGTTGGACAGGACGGCAGAGCCATGGGGTTCGCCCAGATACCTCGTTTCTCACAATGCAGGGAGTCATAGATTTCAGGCACTTGGCTGTCCATTCCCCATGGAGTTAAGGTGTCTCCTTCATAAACCGCAGGAGCACCCACCCACTCCCTGAATGTCCACATCATCTGCGACCATGCCAAACACATCCCACAGCTGTGTGTTAGGTTCCTGGAGAACGTCCACAGGCCACAGTGGAGCAGAGAACCGTTACAATCAGGCTCATACTGTGACCCACGCGTTGGCAGAACAGACGATTGACATCTTGAAATGCGGTTCCAGTGCCTCGACCAGCCAGTCAGGTACAGTCCTCCAGTGGTGTGCTATGCCCTCCAAAACCTGGTGCTGCAATGGGCTGAGGAGCTGGCAAAGGAGGAGATAGATGAGCGGCATATCTCTGATGAAGAGGATGTTGTGGGGGAACCCCCAGAGGAAGGCCGTCATGTGCCCGAATAGGGATGCCTTGATAGCCTCCTGTTTCACTTGTAATCTGAACTAGGATGGACACTAAAATCCCATCACGGGAGATGGGCCTTCCTCACTGAGTGGTGACAGTGTCTACGCAACACTGATATCGCCTCTGTCATGGGAATTTGCAGTTGCTCATGGTCCACACAATGCAGGAGCATGATGATAATGACTTGCAGTGAGAATGCAGCATTGGTCCTCATAGATCTCCTGTGAATGTCTGACTGCTGCCTGGCATAAAGGGAGCTCGCAGACTCCCTGTGACCAGGATAATCTCTGGGTGATGATACGCGCTCAGAGCCATCTCAACTAATGCAGGCTTCTCCTCAGCTCGATATACCTCCTGAGAAAAGGCGTCACTGATGCCAGAGGAACGGCTCTCACAAGGGTGTAACCGCTGGGTTCCATGTGCTGGGATCAGACTTTCCCCAAATGACTGGGTTGAGTGGTGGGGTTGAGTATTTGTTGGGGGGGTGGGGGGGGGGGGGGGGGCGGAGTTCCTCGTGGTCAGGGTGACACTGACATGAATGTGTCCTGTCTGTGTGAGGGAAGGCCAACAACTGAGCTGACATCCTCGCAGACACAAGATGAAGGCAGTACCATTTCCCAGCATTCATCCTTTACGTGTTAGATGGACATCGATGTGAATGCGGCACGTTATGGAACAATAGAATGAGAGCAGGAAGGCACAAGAACTTACGTTTGATACATTACAGAGGTGCTCACATTATTACATAGGTGCTCGCTATGTACAAGCGGCTAACAACACCCGTGCCCACACTGTGAAACTATAACTTCTTCACCTTCTTAATCCTGCTGCTACGTCTTGGTGTTCCCCAGGATCCACGGCTGAGTAAGAGGAAAGTCGGATGGGCTGGCCACCCCCAGAGTCTCTTGGGTGGGAGGCCCAGGTCTATGATCAGCTGATCCTCCTCTTCGGGTTGTTCCTTGGGATAGAGGGGCAGTTGACTTGAGATCCAATAGTTCCACTGTCTTTGGCCCTGGCAATCTAGAATGCCCAGATATGCTCTCACCATGCAGTTCGTGCCCTCAACCCTGATGTTCATGGTCTGAACCATGCTGTGAACATAGCCTGCCCCTTGGAGTGAACGTCCTGCACCAGGGTCTCCACTGTGGCCGCCACTCTTGCGCCCACCTTGCCCTCAGCGCAAGAACAGTTACAGATAAAGGGCCAACGGGATTTTGTCTCCCTGCTAATCGGGGAGTTAGATTTTTGTTTTGTTTGCCCAGGCCTCTGACTTGGCTTGGTGGCCATCTTGAGTGGATCTTTGTGCTCTACCTTATCAGTGTCCCTTGATCTCTCTTGGTGGGAATGGCTGACACCCGATTAAGATGTGGTGGGAGACCTCCAATCTGTTTGGTCACCTGAGGCATTAGAGATTTGAATGACCCAGTGAAGAGGTTGGGGTATTTTCCCATCTCAGAGCTAAAACTTCAATGTTTTTTTGCAGGACACTCACTTGCGTGTCAGGGATCAGACCAGGCTGCACAAGGGGTGGGTTAGGCAGGTTTTTCATTCCGGTTTCAATGGCAGGGCCAGGGGTACGGCAATTCTAATTAATAAAAGAGTTCAGTTTTCCCCCTCTGACATTATAACCGGCCCCAGTGGTCAATATGTTATATTTTGTGGCCTCCTGTTGAACACCCTGGTAGTTATGGTTGATGTTTATGTCACCAACTGGGATGATATGAATCTTATTAACTCCCAGGTGATCTCCCTCCCCAATCTTGACTTACATCAGCTTATTTTAGGTGGGGATCTGAGCTTTGGACCCGAAACTGGGTCATTCCAAACCTAAAATCTCTTGTTCCATCTGGGATGGCCAGGGCTTTGTCTTCTTTTTTGACTCAGATGGGAAGGGTGAATCCTTGGTGCTTTTTTCACCCGAATGATATTCTATGTACTAATACACGGTGTGTAAGGAACAAACTAGATGAGCTGCAGGCGCAAATTCAAATGGAAAATTCTGATGTAGTAGCTATTACGGAGACATGGATGCAGGATGGTCAGGACTGGGAACTAAATATATCTGGTTATAAAGTTTACTGGAGGGAGAGAATATGGCAAACGGGGTGGAGTAACCTTACTGATTAGAAATACTATCACTTCAATGGTGAGGGAGGATATAATGAGGGGAAAGCATCCAGTGGTGACCATATGGGTGGAACTGAGGGACAAAAAAGGATCTAAAACTGGAATAGGTGTTGTGTATTGACCCCCTGGTAGCAGTTCTGAGGTGCTAGGTTTTACAAATATAGAAATTAGGCAAGTACGTAACAAAGGCAGAATAGTATGAATGAGGGATTTTAACTTACACATAGATTGGGAGAGGCAGACACGGTCCTGTCAGAAAGGTAGTGAATTTCTGGAATGTGTCTGGGATGGTTTCCTGCAACAATATACTAGATGTAATAAGCGGAAAGATAATATTAGATTTAGTTATGAGTAATGAGCCAAATTTAATTAGTAGTCTAACTGCGCATGAACATTTTATCAAATAATGATCACAACCTGATTGAATTTAATGTATCATTTTAAAGTGAACAGCACGATTCAGATACTCGAATTTTAGACTTGGGTAAGGCTGAGTTGAACAGGATGAGGCAGGGACTGTCCACGGTAAACTGGGAAGTTCTGTTAATGGGTTAAATAACTGAAGATCAGTGGAGAATATTTAAACAGGGCGGCACAGTGTTAGCATTGCTGCCTAGAGTGCTGAGGACCTGGGTTCAACCCCCGCCGTGTCACTGTCCGTGTGGAGTTTGCACATTCTCCCCGTGTCTGCGTGGGTCTCATCCCCACAACCCAAAGATGTGCAGAGTAGGTGGATTGATGATACTAAATTGCCCCTTAATTGGGAGAAAAAAGAATTAGGTACTCTAAATTTATTTTAAGAAAGAGAATATTTAAAGAAATATTTAACGAGGTGCAGAAATAGGGCAGCATGGTGGCGTAGTGGTTAGCACTGCTGCCTATGGTGCTGAGGACCCAGGTTCAATCCCCGCCCTGGGTCACTGTCTGTTGTGGAGTTTGCACATTCTCCCCGTGCCGACGTGAGTATTACCCCCACAACCCAAAGATGTGCAGGTTAGGTTGATTGTTCATTGCCCCTTAATTGGAAAAAAATTTTGGGGACTCTAAATTTAGAGAAAAAAAACGAGATACAGCAAGTACATACCCCTGAGAGGAAAAGGCTCTTTTTCACAAAGAAAATAGCCATGGACAACTAAAGACGTTAGGGACAGCATAAAACTAAATGAAAGGGCTTACAAAAATGTAAAAAATAGCACAGATCCAGATGAATAGGATAGATACAAAGACTAGCAAAGGGAAGTAAATCAGCTTATAAGAGCTACTAAAATGGATTATGAAAGGAAACTTGCAAGGGACAACAAAATCCCACCCCTCCAAAGAAAGAACACTTCTAGACCTAGTCAGGTGCAATGAATAAACTACTTTGAGTTGGATTAAACCAAGCCTCTCGCATGAGAACGTGGAATTCCTCCTTCCACCTGGCCGTAACCCCCTCCATGAATCCTCCAATATAATCTGTCCATAAAAACAACCCAAACTGTTGGTTAGATTCCAGAGTCCACTCCACAGTCAGTGTCTTTGAGAGTGGGGAAGATAAAATTAATCATTGTTTTCCATTTTTTCCAGATACAGCTCCATCCTTTGCTGATATGGGAATTGCTGTCAAGGCTGTGATAGCTGTGGGAAAAGGTCTGGAGCAGGATGTTGGAGACGACTCGGTGCTGTTAACTGAGGATGACAAACTGATCCTAACCTGCTGCTGGGTTACGCTCAGGGTAAGCTCTTCAGTAAACCTGGTACCTGCGAAATCTTCATTCAATAGGTCCTTTCCACAACCAACATGAGCCGAGGTGACTGGCTCCAGAGAAATTAAGAGTGGAAGTATGGTGCATTGTAAATTATCCTCACAAGAAGATAGGGACAGGTTCTACACATATACAATGGGAGATACTCAAAGTATTTGAGTTTATCAACATACAGTCAATAAATGAATTTAGAGACAATATGAAGGCGGGGCTTGCACAAATACAACATAAAACTGGAATCCACCAACAGACCGGGAGAGATACAAGTAACAAAAGAATAGAAAGCAAGAATAGGAACAAAGATTATGACCAGTGCCTCTGTTACCTTTGCTGCTATCAGCAACTTCAAATGTGTCTACCTGTTGACAGGTTCCAGTCAACTTTGATGCTTTGTACAATTCAACAGCAAACTGATTATTGAGCTGAAACTTGGCATCTCATCTGATGTTATGTGTTAGGATCATAGAATTCCTACAGCAGAAAGAGGTCACTTAGCTCAGGCCCACTCCCCTGCCTTAGCCCCGTAGCCCCATCTAACTTACACATTTTTGGGCTGCAGGAGGAAACCCACGCAGACACGGGGAGAACGTGCAAACTCCACAGACAGTCACCCAAGGCCAGAATTGAACCCTGGTCTCTGACGCTGTGAGGCAGCAGTGCTAACCACTGTGCCACATGCCACCCACGTTGGCCGTTGGAAACTCCTGGCTCCATAGTCTCAATTCACACCTGGGGGCATTGGGTGAGGTGTTGGTGAGTGACCAACACACACACTGACATTGAGTGCCCACAACATCTGTTGAGGTTCTGGAAGGTTGCCAGCACATGTGGAGTCTCATTAAACAACAAGTTGGGGGAAGGTTTGACACTTTGTCTTTGCTCATTGGCAGGAGTTGGGTCTGCTCCTGGGATACCTGGTGGAGCTTGGACTTTCACCCCATTCCTCTGCAGATTCGACTCACCTGCTCTCTGTGACACAGATACAGAACATCGCAGGGGTTTTCTTGAACATTCTTCTGAAATGTCGGCACTGGGTGAGTGTTTACAATTTAAGGCGAAGGATAATACTTGATGTTAAACCATCAGCTGCATAGTAACACTTCAATTTATCAAACACAATCATAGAATCATAGAAATTGACAGATCAAGGCCATTATCTCATCACTTCACACCTGCTGTCAATGGACCATTCAGTCCAATCCCTCTTTCTTGGTTCATAGCTTTGTAAGCTACAGCCCTTAAGTGTATATCAAAGCACCTTTTGAATGCTATGAGGGTTTCTGCCTCTATCACCCTTTGGGCAGCGCGTTCTGGATCTCCATCACGGGTGAAAAAACTTCCCCTCACATCTCATCTAAATCTCCTACCTCTTGGCCGAAATATATGTCCCTGGTTATGGACCCTCCAATTAGCCTTCTCTGTTCCAAAGAAAACGAGCCCTGCTTCTCCAATCTTTCCTCATAGCTATCATTCTCCAGATCAGGACTTATCCTGCTAAATCTCTCCTGTTGTCTGTGTAGTGCAATTACATCTTTCCGAGTACAATGGCCAGAACTGCATGTAGTACACAACCGTCTTGCTCGTATATTCTATGCTTTGGCTAATAAGGGCAAGTATGCTGTATGTCTCTTGACTACCGTATCTATCTGTCATGCAGTCTTTAGGGATCAGTAGGCATCCACTCCAAGGTCCTCTGCACCTCACAGTAACCTGTTTTTTTGTGTGCTCCCTGGTCTTGTTAGGTTTCCCCAAATGCATTACTGTGTATTTCCATGGGTTGAACTCATTTTGCCATTGTCCCCCCAGTTCTCCTCCCTCCCCCACCCCACCACCTGACTAGTTCATTGATATCTTCTACAGTATTCTTCATTATCATTATCAGCCACGCAGCCAATTTTTGTATCATCTGTGTGCAAGTTAAAGTCATTGATATACCACAAACAGCAAGGGAACTAGCACTATTTGGAGCCTCACTGGAAACAGGCTTCCAGCCACCCGCCACCCACCATTACCTTTGTTTCCTGCCTCTGAGCTAATTTGGGATCCTCTTTCAAGACGCCTTAATTCCTCCCCTCTCACTATATTAATTGAATCTAAATAGGAACCATTCGGGACAGTGGGGTGATACATCCTTCGAGACATAGGACAAGTAGGGAAATTATGCTGGAACAAAGCAAAATACTGCGGGGTTTGGAAATCTGAAATAAAAATAAACAAAAACTGGAAGTGCTCTTACCATAAAATTCTTATGTCAGGGGCAGCAGGGTAGCATGGTGGTTAGCATAAATGCTTCACAGCTCCAGGGTCCCAGGTTCGATTCCCGGCTGGGTCACTGTCTGTGTGGAGTCTGCACGTCCTCCCCCTGTGTGCGTGGGTTTCCTCCGGGTGCTCCGGTTTCCTCCCACAGTCCAAAGATGTGCGGGTTAGGTGGATTGGCCATACAAAATTGCCCGTAGTGTCCTAATAAAAGTAAGGTTAGGGGGGGGGGGTTGTTGGGTTACGGGTATAGGGTGGATACGTGGGTTTGAGTAGGGTGATCATGGCTCGGCACAACATTGAGGGCCGAAGGGCCTGTTCTGTGCTGTACTGTTCTATGTTCTATGTTCTAGAAGGAGGCTATTTTTCCAATCGAGTCGATGCTGTCCTTCTGCAGAGTAATCCAGTCAGCCCCATTCCATACGCTCTATCCCCGTATCCCTATCCGTTTGTTTCCATTAAGTGCCCATCCAATTTTCTTTTGAAATGATATCCCACTTCCAGCCCTCTTCTTAAGAGTTCCAGGTTATTACCATTCGTGTAAAAAAAAAAAGTTCCCCCTCACATCCCTGAAGTACAGGGCAAGGAAGAATTCCAACAGGTTTGCTCAGGCCTTGAGTGGGAGAGGAAGGCGGGGGGGGGGGGTGTTTTTCCAGATCAGATACAAGGTCAGCTCCCCCGACCCCGGTACTCATTCTCCATCATGACACCCTAACTCCCCACACATCCCAACCACCAGGCCCCTCTTTCAATCCCTGACGCAGGATTCTGGTCTTACTGGTTCTCTTGGCACTGGCACGTAGACCGGTGGGACTGCCTGTGTCCCAGTAGTGTCCAGAGCTCTCCCAGGCAGGATTTCCTCCCAAGTGGGAGGTAGAAAGCCCGCCTCCAGCTAATTAACACTACCCAAGTGGTCTTGCATAATATATTTGGTGGGACAACCAGATTGGCCAGCAGCTCTCAAGGACAGTACAGCCTCCCACCGAGGGGCAGAAGTGCCATTCTTGGCCTGTTTAGCTCACCGGCAGCACGTTATGGCACAGGGCGTGCTTGGTTTTGGTGCGTCGACCATGTCACAACCCCCGGAGCTCAAGCTGTTCTCGCTGACGCCAATTTCTGCACATGCGGTCATCCAGGCTTTCCCACCTGGCACACGATGTACATTCCACGTGGCTGAGGTGCCCTGGCAAGCCTCTACTTCCAGAAACATGTCCATGTCCAGCTATTCACCAATCAGCTCCTTCCACAGTTAAAACATCATTGAAGCTATTTTTCCGATGTTGCTTTTGTCATTGTTTTTTCTGGAGGCTCCCTCCCTTGCTTTCACCCCTTGGTTGCTGCAGCACTCAATCCCCACAACAGGTTCAGCACTGCTGCCCCCGAGTCACTTGGGGATCCAGTGAAATACCAAATACGGTTCAACAGCACCTACCAAAATGCTAAATGCAGCTATGTGGCGCCCACCGAGATACCAAACACAGGCACATGTGTCTGTAATCCACCGGGTTGTAAGTGTTTGACTTAACCAGTTTTACTGTTTATCTGCAGGGGGCAGTGGAAGGCTGCAGTGCTGGACTGACCAGGTTCTGTGCATCTCTTCTGAAACAACAGTCTCCAGAACTGAAGGCAATTCCCCGACAGATCCTGGATCAGGTACTTGAGACCCGCTGGCGGTGTGACACTGATGTACACATGTTCAAAACTTTTGATTTAGGTCAGTTTAAAGGCCTGCTCCCCAGGTATGGTGGCTCTTCCACAGACAGTTTGGAACTGTGAATGAGTGGAGATGGCAACAGCACAGGAACAGGCCCTTTGGCCCTCCAAGCCTGCCTAAACTAAAACCGTATCCACTTATGGTGTCCGTATCCTTCCATTCCCATCCTATTCATATGTTTGTCTAGATGCCCCTTAAATGCTGCCATCGTACCTGCTCCCACCACCTCCCCAGGCAGCGCGTTCCATGGGCTGGATTCTCCGCCGGCGGGATGCTCCGTTTTGCCGGCAGCCCAGGGATTTCCCGACGGCGTGGGGCTGCCCCACAATAGGAAACCCCATTGACTAGCCGGCGTAACAGAGCATTTGGCCGGTGAGGTGAACCTGAAATGTGGCGCAACGGGGTGGAGAATCCAGTCCCATATATTTACCACACTCTGTGTAAAAAAACTTATCTCACACATCTGTTCTAAACTTTTCCCCACGCACTTTAAACCTACGTCCTCTAGTACTTGAGTCTCCTACCCTAGGAAAGAGCATCTGACTATCCACAAATCCCTGCCAGTATCCCCTAAGCTTCGGGCATGCCCAAAACATATGGACATGGTTTGCTAACCCTCCACACACCTCACACACTTGTCCTCTATCCTGCAAAAATTGCTCATCCAGTCCACCGTCATGTGTGCCCGGTGAACCAGCTTGAATCGTATCAGGCTGAGCCTGGCACATGATGAGGATGTGTTGACTCTGCTCAAAGCATCCGCCCACAGACCAGCCTCTACCTCGCACCTAGCTCATCTTCCCACTTATCCTTTAGCTCATCTATTTGAGTTTCCTCCCACTCCATAAACTCTTTGTACATATCCAAAACCTTCCCCTCTTCCAACCCCGCTCTAGAAACTACCCTGTCCTGTATCCCCTGTGGCGGTAGGGGCGGAAGGTCAAAACTTGCCTTCGCACAAAACCCCTTATCTGCAGATATCGAAACCCATTCCCTCCTGGCAATTCAAACTTCTCCTCCTAATCTTCCAGACAAGGAAAGCTCCCATCAATAAATAGATCTCCCATCCTCTCAATCCCTGCTCTCTGCCACCTCCGAAAGCCCCCATCCAGCCTCCGTGGAACAAACCGGTGATTATCACAAATTGGAGCCCACACCAATGCTCCCTCCACTCTCATATGCTTATCAGGATTGTGACCCCCCCTAGTCTTAGAGTCCAACCCCAAATGGAATACTTGCCTGACCCACCCCTTCCTCAGTCAAGTCTGATCCGCAACCCTCAGTTGTAGCATTGGCACGTCCGTCTTCAATCTCCTCAAATGCGCAAACACGCGAGCCTTCTTGACCAGCCCATTCAGCCCTCTAATGTTCCATGTGATCAGCCCACCCCCACCCCTGCTGATCAACCATCACCCTTCTTAGGCCAGCCTCCAGCTCGCGTCCCGCGCCTCCTCAGGCCTGCCCTCGGGCACCCACCCATTTGTCTCCCAACAACACTGTCCCGTGTCAGCAGAGCAACTCCCCCCCCCCCCCATTAACAAAACAACAATCCCAACCTCCCCCCTTAGCAAACTTATCAGCTGCTCGTCCCCCCCACTGCGTTTCCGTCAGCGAGCCCGTCCAGCTGGCTTGTTAGCCCCCGCCCATGGCGCCGAACATCCTACCCCCTATTGTTCTCCCTCCCCACCGCTCGGACATACATATTCAAAACATCACAATCCCCAATAAACACAAAGAAGAAAACTCAACCCACCATCCACCCACAAGAACAAAGTTAACTCACATAAAAAACTGAGCAATGACCCAAAAGTTGATACAGAAAGCACGCCACATACAGCCCAAAACAAAAATAAATTTAACAGCCAGATACGGCATTATTGGCCCCCCAATTTCAATGTCCTCAATCACCAGCCTGTGTTTTGTCCTTAACAAAGTCCATCACCTTATCCGGTGATCCAAAGTCATGTTCTTGACCATCGTATGTGACCCACAAACGAGCTGGATACAGCATTCCAAACTTCACCCCCTTCTTGAAGAGGACCGATTTTACCCTATTAAAGCTCACTCTTTTGGCCAGTTCCAGACCCAAGTCCTGATAGATGCGCAGCTCATTGTTATTCCATTTGGAGCTCCGTGTCTGCTTGGCCCACGGCAAAATCTGTTCCTTATCCAGGAAACGGGGCATTCGCACCACCATCGCCCTCGGCGGCTTATTCAGGCGCGGCTTCCTCACAAGCGCTCTCTGCGCCCTGTCTACTTTCAAAGGTCGAGCAAACACCGCATCGGCCAGCAGCTTTTCAAACATGTGCACCACGTATGCCCCTGCGTCCGATCCCTCGATGCACTCCGAGAGGCCAATGATGCTCAGATTCTGACTGCGGGACCTGTTCTCCAGATCCTCCACCTTCTCCTGCAGTCTTTTCTGGTGGTCCCTCATCAGCCCCATCTCCGCCTCCATCGCGGTTAGCTGGTCCTCGTGCTCAGCCACCTTCTCTTCCACGTACTGGATCGCCAGTCCCTGGGCTTCTAGTCATTGTTCCACCCGATCAATCCCTGTCTTAATCGGGTACAAACAATCCCTCTTGTATTTGGTAAAACTCTCCTGTATAAATTTCACCAGCTGCTCCATTGACCACTGGGCTGCCAATCCCAGCTCCTGTATCCCCGTCATGTTCTCCTGTGCTGTAGATTCCACATCCTTTTTTTTTTGCCCGTCAATTTTTTCTTTTCAGACCACTTCCCGTCCATGTCTCCATAAACTGGTGGGGGATCCCCCCTCTCTGGTTTTGCCCGCCTCCAACTTTACCGATCAAATCCCACTAAAGGTCCCAAAAGTCCACCACGAGCTGGAGCTACCAAATAAGCGACCTCCTACTCCATGGCCTCCACTGAAAGTCGCCGGTCCTGAATTTTAATCAACTGAGATTTGAAAGCCTCCTACATGCCGGCTGTTGATTTTCCCTCAACCAGCCTCGCCCAATCAACACTCTCCAGATCCTGCCTAATGCTGTTGTAATTAGCCTTCCCCCAATCTAACACCTTCACCTGAGGACCACTCTTGTCCTTTTCCATAAGCAGTTTAAAACTTACAGAATTATGATTACAGTTCCCGAAATGATCTCCTACTGAAACTTCGATCACCTGGCTGGGCTCATTCCCCAGCACCAGGTCTAATATGGCCCTTTCCTGAGTTGGGCAATCTAAACAAATTCTGCTCCATCCATGTCTCCATCAAAAAGTGAGTCCCAGTCAGTATAGGGAAAGTTAGAATCACCCACCACAACAATACTCTTCACATTGAAACTAATGCACTTCAGCCCACTAACCCACCTGCGTTAACCAACCACTCTCTGCCTGCTCTTCCTCTTAATCTTACTGGCCTTATTCTGAAGCTCTCCCTCAGTTATTTCTCCTGCTGACCTGCTGCTCTGGTTCCCACCTTCCTGCCATACTAGGCAGTTCAATCTGTTTCTCTGCCTTCCACTTTTCTCCTTACTAGCAGTTGTTTCTGTCCCCTCATTACTACCTTCTGACTTCCTGCATTGGTTCCCATCCCCCTGCCACATTAATTTAAACTCTCCCCAACAACGCTGGCAAACAATCCCCCTCGGATATTAGTTCCAGTCCTGCCCAGGTGTAGACCGTCCGATTTGTAATGGTCCCACCTCTCCCAGAACTGGTTCCAATGTCCCAAAAATCTGAGGCCCTCCCTCCTGCACCATCTCTCAAGCCATGTATTAATTCTATCTATCCTGTCCTTCCTACTCTGACTAGCACGTGACACTGGTAGCAATCCCGAGATTACTACCTTTGAGGTCCTAGAGATAAACTTTTTAGTTTATCTCTAACTCCACAAATTCAGCATGTTGGACCTCATCCCATTTTTTACCTATATTGTTGGTGCCTATATGTACCACGACAGCTGGCTGTTCACCCTCCCTCTTTAGAATGTACTGCAGCCGCTCTGAGACATCCAGGACCCTTGCACCCGGGAGGCAATATACCTGTCTGGAGTTTCGTTTGAGTCTGCAGAAACGTCTGTCTACCTCCCTTACAATCAAATCCCCGATCACTATAGCTCTACCACTCTTTTCCTGCCCTCCTGTGCAGCAGAGCCAGCCATGGTGCCACGAACCGGGCTACTGCTGCCTTCCCCCACGGTGAGCTATTGCTGCCTTCCCCCCGTGAGCTACTGCTGCCTTCCCCCCCGGTGAGCTACTGCTGCCTTCCCCCCGGTGAGCTACTGCTACCTTCCCCCCGGTGAGCTACTGCTGCCTTCCCCCCTGTGAGCTACTGCTGCCTTTCCCCCGGTGAGCTACTGCTGCCTTCCCCCGGTGAGCTACTGCTGCCTTCCCCCCGGTGAGCTACTGCTGATTTCCCCGGTGAGCTACTGCTGCTTTCCCCCCGAGAGCTACTGCTGCCTTCCCCCCTGTGAGCTACTGCTGCCTTTCCCCCGGTGAGCTACTGCTGCCTTCCCCCGGTGAGCTACTGCTGCTTTCCCCCCGGTGAGCTACTGCTGCCTTTCCCCGGTGAGCTACTGCTGCATTCCCCCGGTGAGCTACTGCTGCTTTCCCCCCGAGAGCTACTGCTGCATTCCCCCCGGTGAGCTACTGCTGCATTCCCCCGGTGAGCTACTGCTGCTTTCCCCCCGAGAGCTACTGCTGCATTCCCCCCGGTGAGCTACTGCTGCTTTCCCCCGGTGAGCTACTGCTGCCTTCCCCTGGTGAGCTACTGCTGCCTTCCCCCCGGTGAGCTACTGCTGCCTTCCCCTGGTGAGCTACTGCTGCCTTCCCCCCGGTGAGCTACTGCTGCCTTCCCCCGGTGAGCTACTGCTGCCTTCCCCTGGTGAGCTACTGCTGCCTTCCCCCCGGTGAGCTACTGCTGCATTCCCCCGGTGAGCTACTGCTGCCTTCCCCCCGATGAGCTACTGCTGCCTTCCCCCCGATGAGCTACTGCTGCTTTCCCCCCGGTGAGCTACTGCTGCCTTCCCCCGGTGAGCCATCTCCTTCAACATTATCCAAAACGATATACCTGTTTTGGAGGGAGATGACCTGCACTGCCTTCCTACTCTTCCTCTGTCTGGTGGTCACCCATTTCCTATCTCCCTCCATGCTCTTTATCTGCGGTGTGACCAACTTGCTAAATGTGCTATCCACAACTCCCTCAGCATCATGGATGCTCCAAAGTGAGTCCATCCGCAGCTCCAGAGCCGCCAAGTGGTCTAACTGGAGCTGCAGCTAGACACATTTTTTGCACATGAAGGAGCCAGGTACAGTGGACACATCCCTGAACTCCCACATCGCACACAAGGAGCGTGACATGGGTCTGGGATCTCATGCCATGTCTAAACCCTTAAGTTAACTTACAGCAACAACTACAATGCCCAGAGAAAAATGAAAGGAAAATCTACTTGCCAATCACCAGCCAATCACTTACTTGCTGGTCGAGGAGACGAGTCTCGCTTGCCACCCTCTAGTACAGGGGTGGGAAAACTACGGCCTGCGGGCCGCATGCAGCCCTCCAAAGGACTTTATGCGGCCCACCAAGATCAAGTCATAAAAAAAATAATTTAAAAAAAAAATAATTTTCTTTTATTTTTTTTTATTTTTTAAAATTTTTTTATTTTTTATAAGGTTCATGGGGGGGGCTGTTGGGTTACTGGTATAGGGTGGATACGTTGACTTGAGTAGGGTGATCATTGCTCGGCACAACATCGAGGGCCGAAGGGCTTGTTCTGTGCTGTACTGTTCTATGTTCTGTATGAGGCGCCCAGAATCATAACCGGGTGAAGCGCCATTTTTGAAAAGTAGAGAAAAAGAGGGCTAAAGGCAGGATGCCGCCGGGGGAAGCGCTGAGGTATATGCCGCACGCTAATTGGTTACAACCGGGACTATTAATTAATATACTATGCGGCCCTTTAAAATTGTGAATTTCTGAATGTGGCCCTTGCACGGAAAAGTTTGCCCACCCCTGCTCTAGTAGGTGTGAGAAGAAAAAGAAACAGAAAACAAAACTCTTACTTTACAAAATGTAACTCAGAATCTACTCCGGTGAGCCGAGGAATGAAAGGGTTAAGGGCACGAGTCACCTGATTTATAGAGAACCACTTACCTTCTCAGACTGCAGTCTGGATTTCTCCTGTTCAGCTCTGTTCCCGATATGAAGGGCTTCCCTGCTAGTCACCAGTCAGCTCCCTCCCTTGTAGTCACCTGCAGCAGGGCAAGGCCACTGACTGGAAATTTGAGTGTAACAAATCAAGGGTTAAAAGGCCCGATTGGCACGGCCGTGCCAATCGGGCCCTCAGATGCCCCAAACGGGCATCTGCCGCCCGTTTCATGACGGCAGCGAGCAGGTGTGTTTGCTGTCGTGTTGAAACGGGCGTGAAGGCCCGGCTGCGCGGCCCATCGGCCTCTGAGAATCGCCGCTTGCCGTAAAAAACGGCGAGCGTCGATTCGTGGCGTGGGTCGGGGGGGCGGAGAATAGCGGGAGGGCGTGAAAAATGTCGGGAGGCCCTCCCGCTATTCTCCCACCCGGCGTGGGGGGCGGAGAATCGCGCCCCCTGTGTTCCCCAACATTTCTGTTATCTTATTTGTGTATCCATCTGAATACAGAATCAAAGTATATATTTAGTTGGTCAGCCATTTGTTTGTTTCCCCTTATAAATGCCCCTTTTTCTGACTGTAAGGGACCTACATGTGTCTTCACATACCTATAAAAACTTTTCACAGTCAGCTTTGATGTTCCCTGCAAGCTTACTCGTGCACTCTATTTTCCCCTTCTTAATCAATCCCTTAGTCCTCCTTTGCTGAATTCTAAACTGCTCTCAATCCTGTTATTTTTCTTGGCCAATTTGTATGCATCTTCCTTTGATCTACTACAATCTCTAATTTCTCTTGTAAGTCATGGTTTGGCTATACAGGAATGAACAATTGTTGCAGTTCACCCATGCGCTCCTTGAGCATTTACCATTGCCTATCCACCATCATCCCTTTAAATAACGTTTCCAATCAATCATAGCAACTCTTACCCCATTGAACCTACCGTCCCCCAATTAGTTATGCTCGCCGTGAATTGTTTTTTGTCCTTTTCCTTAGCTAACCTGAAACTTCTGGGTACAATGGTCACTAGGCCATAAATCAATTGTTTGCTACATCTTTCTCTTTCCAATTACATCCAGGGTTTATCAGATCTGCAGGGTCCTCGGAGCAGTTCAATTACCCGGAGGGCGGCTGGATTGCCCATGTTGCTGCTGTGTGTGGTGACGGGGGAGGAGAGCAAGTCACAGCCTCTGCTCCACTATTGCATGAAGACATTATTAGATATTGCGAATCTTCCTCTGTCCAGCGACTGGGATCAAACAATCGATCTCCCTCAGGTCAGTATCAGCGATAACTATATGCAACCCAAAAAGGAACCAGGGATTTGGAGTTAAGGACAGTGTGCCAAAGTAGTTGAAAGTGGGTAGCAGAGTCCCACACTTGTGTGAATGAAGTACATTCTAACTTTCCTCCTGAATGGTGTAATTAGTTCTCCCTGTCCTAGTGAAATAGTTTATTTTTATCTACCTTATCAATTCTTTTCAAAATTCTAAAACTTCAATCAATTACCCCTTGTTTTTGGACCACTTCTGACCACTGTATGTCAATGATTTGAATGTAAACAATTTCCAAATTTGCAGATGGTCTCAAAATAAATGAAATGAAAATCGCTTATTGTCACGAGTAGGCTTCAATGAAGTTACTGTGAAAAGCCCCTAGTCGCCACATTCCGGCGCCTGTCCGGGGAGGCTGGTACGGGAATCGAACCGTGCTGCTGGCCTGCTTGGTCTGCTTTAAAAGCCAGCGAGGTATGGCTAGTTTATATATCTTCAGACCAAAGGAAACTATAAAGGGACATTGATAAGTTGGAGAATGGACTAAAACCTATCATAGGGAATTCAATGTCAGTAAGTGTGAGGGAGTAGGCTTGTGCTGTGAGGGTGCACAGAGATCTGGGGACAAGTTTACACAACATTAAAATCATTTTGGGTTGCTAATACTAACAAAGTAAAGCTAATGAAATTCTTGATTTTATCTCAAAGTGTTTTAAATATAAAAGCCAGAAGGTAATGATGAGCCACTATGAAATCTTACTAAGTCTTCAATTAGGGCACTTGTGGGCAGTGGTGGCTTCTACCCATTTTTAGGAAGGATATTCAAGGAATAAAGAAGGTACGACATGGATTCACTTGAGTGCTACTTGGCATTAGGAAATACAAATAGGAGAGCTTTAAGTATTGAGTCATTTTCATTGGAACAGCATAGGTCACAGGGCAATGCAAGAGAAACTGGTTAAAACGATGAAGGGATGGCACAAGGGGAGGATAGAACATATGAATGGGATTAAGTCATTCAACCCCTCAATCCTGTTCCTCCTTTTAATGTGACCATGGTTAATCTGAATCTTAAATCCATCCACCTGCTTGTCTCCATGTCACTTGGCCATAAAAGTCTAATGCTCTTGGGTCTAAAATGGTTCATTGAACCCACAGCATTTACAGTTTTTTTTGAGAGAGTTCCATATTTCAACACCGCTTGTGTGAATGAAATGAAAAATGAAATGAAAATCGCTTATTGTCACGAGTAGGCTTCAATGAAGTTACTGTGAAAAGCCCCTAGTCGCCACATTCCGGCGCCTGTCCGGGGAGGCTGGTACGGGAATCGAACCGTGCTGCTGGCCTGCTTTATAAGCCAGCGATTTAGCCTTGTGAGCTAAACCAGCCCCAATAATAAAGTATATTCTAACTTTCCTCCTGAATGGTCCAGTTAGTTCTCCCTGTCCTGTTGAAATAGTTTATTTTTATCTACCTTATCAATTCTTTTCAAAATTCTAAAACTTCAATCAATTACCACTTAACCTTCTGCATTCCAGGATATATACAAATAGGTCTGGATTTACATACAGTCATAGAAACTCTGGATCGCCCAAACTTGCAGGGGCAGGACAGATCCCACTTTCATTGTAAGGGAAAGGGGCAGGGTTCAAACATTAGAGAAACATAAACACAGCCGAGCCATTTGAACTCCGTGCTGAGTTCAAACATATCCCAATTTCACTTTAGCAAGGGCCTTAACCCACACTGTAGGAGCGATGAATTTTTAGAGTAGACGTAAATGCTCCTGAAGGGCGGAGAAGAACTGTAGAACTGTCATAATGTGAAGCTATTTAGATCCCCAGCTCTTTAAAAAGCAACAAAAACAGCCTGCTTGCTTCATTGAGAGGTAAAAGAAATTATGGGCGGGATTTACCGACCAACCATCGCATGTTTTTCAGCGGGTGAGGCGGCCCGCCAACAGAATTTACCAATCCCGCCTTTGTCAACGGGATTTCCCCTTGTCGCTGGGAAACCTGTGCACCAGTGTTGGACCAGAATATCCTGGACAAAGGATGATAATCTTTATTATTGTCACAAGTAGGCTTACATTAACGCTGCAAAGAAGTTACGATGAAAATCCCCTAGTTGCCACACTCTGGCGCCTGTTCGGGTACACTCGGAGAATTCAGAAAGTCCAAATTACCTAAGTGTGGTCGGGGATGGCATGAATTGTATTAAGTTGGCCTTGGAGTCTGGAAGAGGCTTTGGGGGTAGGTGGATTTTTGGTAGTCTATGGAATAAAATATTATTGGGAGTAGATAGGAATGTAGAACCTAAAACACAAACAGATCAACCATGATCTCATCGAATGGTGGAGCAGTGTTGAGGGGCTGAATGGCCTTCTTCTGGGCCTATTTTGTATATTCGTATAAAAAAAAAACCTCCCATTTAAAACTTTAAAATCCCCTCAAGTACCCCTTTGGTTATTATTACAGTAATAACCAAATAATCTGATTTGTGATGTTGATTGAGATTTAAAAAAATACTGACCAGCACATCTGGTTTAACTTCCCCTGCTCTTGGATAATGTAAATATGACTCAATTAGGACAGTAGTGAAAACCTGTCAGAATGAGAAGGCAAAGGGTTGAGTGAGGAATTATAATCATTCGAGATTCAGTCAGGGAAGGAAAAAGGGGATGAAGTGATCATAGAACGGTTACATGGAGGTGTTTCTTACAGTCATAGATTTTACAGCACGGAAAGAGACCCTTCAGCACACCACGTTCACGCCGACCATCACCATCAGTGCTGGGTCTGTCAAGAACTGCACAGCTAGCCCCACTCTCCTGCCTTTTACTCATAGCCCAGCAAATGTTCGGTCTGAAGATAATTATGCAGTTTTCCTTTGAAAGCTCAAATTAAATGCCCCTCAACCACACCCTGGGGCAGTGCATTCCAGAGCCTAATCTCTCGCTATGGAAGAAGGTTTCATCTCTTGCTGCCTGTCACCTTAAATCATTAAATCAATGATCCTTCCAGTAACGGGAACAGTTTCTCTTTATCTACTCTGTCCTCATGACTTTCAATGTTTCTTCACATTCACCAAGAGAACAGCCCCAGCTTCTCCAGGTTTATCAGTATAACTGAAATTCCTCATTCCGGGAACCATTCTCATGAATATTTTCTGCACCTTCTCTAATACTTTCACATCCTTCCTGAAGTGTGGTGACCATAATTGGACAGAATATTCCTGTTAAAACTGAGTCTGTGCTTATCATCACTTCCTTGCTCTTGTGCTCTATTCCACGATTTATAAAGCCAAGGATCTTGTATGCCAAATTAACCACTCTCTCAACCTTCCTCCACATTCAAGAATTTGTATACATGTACCCCCAGGTCTCTCTGCTTCTACACCCCCTTTAGAATTGTAGCCTTCATTTTATATTGCCTCTCCTTACTCTTCCGATAGAAAATGATTATTGCCTCACTCTACCCTGATGGCCTTCCAGGTTTTATTTTCCTCAACTATCTGTCCAATTTTCTTTTAAAATCATTGATTGTCTCCCCCCCCGCCTCACCACCCTCATGAGCATCGAATTCCAGGCCATTATTACCTGCTGCATAAATAGTTTGTCTTCAAAATCTCCCCGGCATCTCTGACCCCAAAACCTTGAGCCTGCGTCTTATAGTCCTTCTACCATCTGATAGTGGGAACATAGAACATAGAACATAGAACACTACAGCGCAGTACGGGCCCTTCGGCCCTCGATGTTGCGCCGACCTGTGAAACCATCTGAAGCCTATCTGACCTACACTATTCCATTTTCATCCATATGTCTATCCAGCGACCACTTAAATGCCCTTAAAGTTGGCGAGTCTACTACTGTTGCAGGCAAGGCGTTCCACACCCCTACTACTCTCTGAGTGAAGAAACTGCCTCTGACATCTGTCCTATATCTCTCACCCCTCAATTTAAAGCTATGTCCCCTCGTGTTGGTCATCACCATCCGAGGAAAAAGACTCTCACTGTCCACCCTATCTAACCCTCTGACTATCTTATATGTCTCTATTAAGTCACCTCTCAGCCTTCTCCTCTCTAACGAAAACAACCTCAATTCCCTGAGCCTTTCCTCGTAAGACCTTCCCTCCATACCAGGCAACATCCTAGTAAATCTCCTCTGAACCCTTTCCAAAGCTTCCACATCCTTCCTATAATGTGGTGACCAGAACTGCACGCAGTACTCCAGGTGTGGCCGCACCAGAGTTATGTACAGCTGCAGCATGACCTTGTGGTTCCGAAACTCAATCCCCCTGCTTATAAAGGCTAGCACACCATATGCCTTCTTAACAGCCCTATTAACCTGGGTGGCAACTTTCAGGGATTTATGTACCTGGATGCCGAGATCTCTCTGTTCATCTACACTACCAAGAATCTTGCCATTAGCCCAGTACTCTGCATTCCTGTTACTCCTTCCAAAGTGAACCACCTCACACTTTTCCGCATTAAACTCCATCTGCCACCTCTCAGCCCAGCTCTGCAGCTTATCTATGTCCCTCTGTATCCTATAACATCCTTCAGCACTATCCACAACTCCACCGACCTTTGTGTCATCTGCAAATTTACTAACCCATCCTTCTACACCCTCTTCCAGGTCATTTATAAAAATTACAAACAGCAGTGGCCCCAAAACAGATCCTTGCGGTACACCACTAGTAACTGAACTCCAGGATGAACATTTGCCATCAACCACCACCCTCTGTCTTCTTTCAGCTAGCCAATTACTGATCCAAACCGCTAAATCACCTTCAATTCCATACTTCCTTATTTTCTGCAATAGCCTACCGTGGGGAACCTTATCAAACGCCTTACTGAAATCCATATACACCACATCAACAGCTTTACCCTGATCCACCTGTTTGGTCACCTTCTCAAAAAACTCAATAAGGTTTGTGAGACATGACCTACCCTTCACAAAACCGTGTTGAGTATCGCTAATCAACTTGTTCTTTTCAAGATGATTATAAACCCTATCTCTTATAACCTTTTCCAACATTTTACCCACAACCGAAGTAAGGCTCACAGGTCTATAATTACCAGGGTTGTCTCTATTCCCCTTCTTGAACAAGGGGACAACATTTGCTATCCTCCAGTCTTCCGGCACTATTCCTGTCGACAAAGACGACATAAAGATCAAGGACAAAGGCTCTGCAATCTCCTCCCTGGCTTCCCAGAGAATCCTAGGATAAATCCCATCTGGCCCAGGGGACTTGTCTATTTTGACATTTTCTAAAATTGCTAACACCTCCTCCTTTTGAACCTCAATTCCATCTAGCCTGGTCGACTGAACCTGAGTGTTCTCCTCGACAACATTGTCTTTCTCCAGTGTAAACACTGACGAAAAATATCCATTTAATGCTTCCCCTATCTCCTCTGATTCCACACACAACTTTCCACTACTATCCTTGATTGGCCCTAATCTTACTCGAGTCATTCTTTTGTTCCTGATATACCTATAGAAAGCCTTAGGGTTTTCCTTGATCCTATCCGCCAACGACTTTTCGTGTCCTCTCCTCGCTCTTCTTAACTCTCCCTTTAGGTCCTTCCTGGCTAACTTGTAACTCTCAAGTGCCCTAACTGAGCCTTCATGTCTCATCCTAACATAAGCCTTCTTCTTCCTCTTGACAAGTGCTTCAACTTCCTTAGTAAACCACGGCTCCCTTGCTCGACAACTTCCTCCCTGCCTGACAGGTACATACTTATCAAGGACACGCAGTAGCTGTTCCTTGAAAAAGCTCCACATTTCGATTGTACCCATCCCCTGCAGTTTCCTTCCCCATCCTATACCTCCTAAATCTTGCCGAATAGCATCATAATTGCCTTTCCCCCAGCTATAATTCTTGCCTTGCGGTATATACCTATCCCTGCCCATTGCTAAAGTAAACATAACCGAGTTGTGATCACTATCACCAAAGTGCTCACCTACATCTAAATCTAACACCTGGCCGGGTTCATTACCCAGTACCAAATCCAATGTGGCCTCGCCCCTTGTTGGCCTGTCTACATACTGTGTCAGAAAACCCTCCTGCACACACTGCACAAAAACTGACCCATCTATAGTACTCGAACTATAGTATTTCCAGTCAATATTTGGAAAGTTAAAGTCCCCCATAACAACTACCCTGTTACTCTCGCTCCTGTCAAGAATCATCTTTGCAATCCTTTCCTCTACATCTCTGGGACTATTCGGAGGTCTATAGACAACTCCCAACAGGGTGACCTCTCCTCTACTGTTCCTAACCTCGGCCCATACTGCCTCAGTAGACGAGTCCTCAAGCGTCCTTTCTACCGCCGTAATACTTTCCTTGATTAACAATGCCACACCCCCCCCTCTTTTACCATCTTCTCTGT
Source organism: Scyliorhinus canicula (assembly GCF_902713615.1). Lineage (NCBI taxonomy): Eukaryota > Metazoa > Chordata > Chondrichthyes > Carcharhiniformes > Scyliorhinidae > Scyliorhinus > Scyliorhinus canicula. Next base: position 82,344,913 of record NC_052146.1, on the reverse strand, counting down.
TCTTACAGAAACATCTAAATCCTGGAACCTGCAACAACCATTCCTGTCCCTGCTCTACCCATGTCTCCGAAATCGCCACAACATCGAGATCCCAGGTACCAACCCATGCTGTAAGCTCACCCACCTTATTCCGGATGCTCCTGGCGTTGAAGTAGACACACTTCAAACCAGCGTCCTGCTTGCCGGTGCCCTCTTTCGAACTTTTAACCCTATCCCTGACCTCACTACTCTCAACATCCTGTACACTCGGTCTACAATTTAGGTTCCCATCCCCCTGCTGAATTAGTTTAAACCCCCCCGAAGAGCACTAGCAAATCTCCCTCCCAGGATATTGGTACCCAGCTTTTCTTTGTTTCTTTCATCTAAACCTGTCATAAGTTTGTACACATCTATCAGATCACTCTTCACCTCTTTTTCCCCCAAGGGGAACAGCCACAACTTCTCCTATCTAACCTCTTCCCTGGAACTATTTTGGTAAAACTCCTCTCAAGAATTACATCCTTCTTTAAGTGCAGAGACCAAAACTGGATGCAATACTCACTTTGCAGCGTAACCAGAACTTTATAAAGGTTCAACCTAATTTCCCTGCTTTTGGGCAGCACGGTGGTGCAATGGTTACCACTGCTGCTTCACAGGGCTGAGGACCCGGGTTCGATCCTGGCCCCGGGTCACTGTCCGTGTGGAGTTTGCACATTCTCCCCGTGTTTGCGTGGGTCTCACCCCCACAACCCAAAAATGTGTAGGTAGGTGGATTGGCCACGCTAAATTGCCCCTTAATTGGGAAAGAAAAGAATTGGGTACTCTAAATTTAAAAAATAAATAATTTCCCTGCTTTTATCCTTAATGGCTCTATTTATGAAGCCCAAGATCTCAGATTCTTAGCTAACAATTCTCTCAATTTATACTGTCATCATCAAAGATCTGTGTGCATGAACCACTAGGTACCTCTGTGCCTGCTCACACTTCAGAATTATGGCATTAAGTCTATATTGCCTCTTCCTATATCTTGTTCCAAAATGAAAGACCCAGATTCCTCAGTATTAAATTCCATCTGTGAGACTTCCGGTTGCGGCAATGCCTGGGTAGGTCGCACATTCTGCAGCTCCTGCCGAAAACTGACGTTTGGGCCCTTTTAAGGAGCCCCAGCGGCACTTGGTTGACGATTCCCGGTGTGGGAAGACGGCAGTGAAGTTCCCCCAGCACTGTATGGAGTGGACCAGGAGCGATGCGGTCAAAAAGGGGGCATCAGAGAAGAGAGGAGAAAGGGTGCGAAAAAGCAAGCTGGCGGCAGGCGGAGACCAGGCAGCGTGGGCTCAATGGTCCCGAGAGCAGCAAGAGTTTCTACGAAGTTACTTTGCGGCATTGAAGGCAGAGATGTTGGCCCCTATGAAGGCGTCGATAGAAAGGCTGGTAGAGAACCAGAGGATGCAGGGGACAGCGATTAAAGAGGTGCAGCAGAAGGCCTCTGATAACGAGGACGAGATCCTGAGCCTGGCAGTGAAGGTGGAGGCGCACGAGGCGCTCCATAAAAAGTGGCAGGAGAAATTCGAGGATCTGGAGAACAGGTCGAGAAGGAAGAATTTGTGAATTCTGGGTCTCCCTGAAGGTGCGGAGGGGTGGGATGCTGGGGCGTATGTAGCTACGATGCTGAGTACGCTGATGGGCGCGGGAGCCTTCCCGAGGCCCTTGGAGCTGGATGGGGCGGACAGAGTCCTGGCGAGGAGACCGAGGGCGAACGAGCCGTCGAGAGCTGTGGTGGTGAGGTTTCACCGTTTCACTGACAGGGAGTGCGTCTTGAGGTGGGCGAAGAAGGAGCGGAGCAGTAGGTGGGAGAATGCTGAAATTCACATTTACCAGGACTGGAGCGCAGAGCTGGCCAAGAAGAGGGCAGGATTCAATGGGGCCAAGGCGGTTGTCCACGGAAAGGGGGTGAAGTTTAGGCTCTTGCAGCCCATGCACTGTGGGTCACATATCAGGACCGTCACCACTATTTTGATACGCTGGCGAGGTGTGTACCTTTATCAAAAATGAGAAGCTGGACTCAAATTAGTGGTCTGTAGCATGTTTTGAGGGATGTTGTGGAGTGGGAGAGGGTGATATTTGTGTTTCTTTTCTTCTCTTTTTTTTTCCTGTGCGGGCGCTGATCTGGGAGGGGTTGTTCCCCGCGTTCGGTGGGGGGGGAGAAGGGGCCGGGAACCCTGGACCTCTGTGGATGGGGGTGAGGTCGTAGAAGAATGGAGCTGCGCAATAGAGGGCAGGGTCAGCCCGGACTGGGAGCGCGGGTTTTTCTTTTCCCGAGGAAAGAGAGGGGGCGGGGCCGGACGCAGGGAGGTGCTATTGAACTGGAGTCCACATTGGTTTGCAGGGGGTGTTGGGAAGGGGGGGGGGGGGGGGGGGAGGAGAGAGACTTGGGTTTTAGGCTGGAATTCTGCGGGGATCGGTGGTAGAGGCGGGAGCGGCCGGGGTCAGCAGGAGTCAGCTGACTTACGGGAGTGCAATGGGGGGAGTAGGGGGGGGGGGTCAAGCAATTGCTTGGCCGGGGGTGGGGGCTGTTGAGGGGGGTGGGTACCGGGTTGCTGCTGTATTGACCGAGGGGGAGCTGGAGAGGGTACCGGGTTGCTGCTGTATTGACCGAGGGGGAGCTGGAGATAATAGGGAGCGTTGGGGCAGGGAGCCAAAAAAGGAGATGGCTAGTCGGCGCTGGGGGGGGGGGGAGGGGAATGTGAGAGGCCTAAATGGGCCAGTAAAGAGGGCCCGGATATTTGCACAGTTAAAGGGACTGAAGGCAGACGTAACCATGCTACAGGAGACGCACCTGAAAGTTGCAGATCAGACCAGGCTGAGGAAGGGATGGGTAAGGCAGGTCTTTCACTCTGGGTTGGACGCGAAGAACAGGGGGGTAGCAATTCTGGTGTATTGTGGCGGATAAAGGGGGCCGTTATGTGATGGTGAGTTGTAAGCTGCAGGGGGCCCGGGTGGTGCTGGTGAATATATATGCCCCAAATTGGGACGATGCAGGGTTCATGAAGCGGATTCTAAGTTGGATCCCGGATTTGAAGGTGGGGAACCTAATTATGGGGGGGGGGGGGGATTTCAACACGGTACTGGACCTGGCAATAGATCGGTCTAGGTCGGGTAAGAGGCCGGCTGCGGCCAAGGTCCTGAGGGGGTTTATGGATCAGATGGGGGGAGAGGATCCGTGGAGGTTTGCTAGGCCAAGAGCGAGGGAGTTCGCCTTCTTTTCCCACGTGCACAAGGCCTATTCACGGATAGACTCTTTCGTGGTGAGCAGGGCACTGATCCCGAGAGTAGATGGGACGGAGTATTCGGCCATCGCGATTTCGGATCACACCCCGCATTGGGTGGAGCTGGAGTTGGGAGAAGAGAGGGGCCAGCACCCGTTGTGGCGCTTGGACGTGGGATTATTGGCAGATGAGGAGGTCTGTGGGCGGATCCGGGGGTGTATACAGAGGTATATGGAGGCCAATGACAATGGGGAGGTTTCGGTGAGTGTGGTCTGGGAGGCGCTGACGGCGGTGGTTAGAGGGGAGCTGATCGCCATCAGGGCTCACAGAGAGAAGAGGGAGAGGGATAGATTGGTTGGAGAGATACTTAGGGTGGATAGGAGATATGCGGAATCCCCGTGGAGGGGATGTTGAAGGAGCGCCGGAGCTGCAAACGGAGTTTGACTTGTTGACGATGGGGAAAGCTGAGGCCCAGTGGAGGAAGGTACAAGGAGCAGCGTATGAATATGGGGAGAAGGCGAGACGGATGCTGGCGCATCAGCTGCGGAAGAAGGAGGCGGCTAGGGAAATTGGGGGAATCAGGGACAAGGGAGGGAATACGGTGCGGAGTCCAGTCAGAATAAATGAGGTCTTTAGGGATTTTTATGAGAACTTGTACAAATCAGAATTGAATTTTATAGGAAGTTTTCGGAACTGTTGGCTCCGTTGCTGTTGAGAACTTTTAACGAGGCGGGAGAAAAAGGATGTCCTCCCCCGACGATGTCGAGAGCTCTGATCTCGCTTATTCTTAAGCGGGACAAAGATCCGCTACAGTGTGGCTCGTATAGGCCGATTTCACTCCTTAATGTGGATGCCAAGTTGTTAGCGAAGATCCTGGCCACTAGGATTGAGGATTATGTCCCGGGAGTGATACATGAGGATCAGACGGGATTTGGGAAGGGCAGGCTTTTGAATGCAAATGTGTGGAGGCCCCTGAATGTGATTATGATGCCCTCAGAGGGGGGGGATGCAGAGGTGGTGGCGGCTATGGACGAGCAGAAGGCCTTTGACCGGGTGGAGTGGGAGTACCTGTGGGAGGTGCTGGGTAGTTTTGGGTTTGGGGAGGGGTTCATAGGGTGGGTTAAATTGCTATACCAGACCCTGGTGGCGAATGTATCGACGAACCGGTTGAGGTCAGAGTACTTTAGACTATATAGTGGAACGAGGCAGGGGTGCCCTCTGTCCCACCTGCTGTTTGCTTTGGCAATTGAGCCATTGGCCATGGTGCTGAGGGAATCTAGAAGCTGGAGGGGTTTGGTCCGGGGGGGGGGGGGGGGGGGGGGGTGGAAGAGGAACACCGCGTCTCACTATATGCGGATGATTTGCTTTTGTATATTAAGGACCTGGTGGAAGGGATGGGGGAGGTTATGCAGACCCTCGGGGAGTTTGGAGACTTCTCGGGGTATAAGCTTAACGTTGGGAAGAGCAAGCTCTTTGTGGTGCATGCTGCGGGGCCAGGAAAAGAGGTTGGAGGAGCTGCCGCTCAAGATGGTGGAGAGGCTTTTTTGGTATTTGGATATCCAGGTGGCCAAGAGTTGGGGGGTCTTGCATAGGCTCAATCTGGCATGGCTGGTGGACTAGATGGAGGAGGACTTTAAGAGGTGGGACATGCTTCCGCTCTCCCTAGCAGGTAGGGTGCAGTCTGTCAAGATGACGGTCCTCCCTAGGTTTTTGTTTGTGTTTCTGTGCCTGCCCATCCTCATCCCTAAAGCCTTTTTCAAGTGAGTGAGCAAGAGTATCATGGGATTTGTGTGGGCCAATAAGACACCGAGGGTTAAAAGACTGTTCTTAGAGCGCAGTCGAGGGAGGGGTGGGTTGGCGCTGCCAAATCTGTGTCGCTACTACTGGGCAGCAAACGATGATTCGTAAATGGATGATGGAGGGAGAGGGGGCGGCATGGAAAAGGCTAGAGGCGGCGTCTTGTGTAGGTACTAGCCTGGGGGCACTGGTGACGGCACCGATGCCGCTTCCGCCGGCGCGGTATGCCACGAGCCCGGTGGTGACGGCAACGCTGAAGATTTGGGGGCAATGGAGGCGGCACAGGGGGGAGACGGGGGCCTCAGTTTTGTCCCCGATACGGAATAATCATAGGTTTGCCCCAGGCAGGACAGATGGTGGGTTCCGAAGCTGGCACCGGGCGGGAATTAGGAGGTTGGGGGATCTATTCATTGATGGGACTTTTGCCAGCTTAAAGGCACTGGAGGAGAAATTCGGGTTACCCTCGGGAAATGCCTTCAGGTACATGCAGGTTCGGGCATTTGTCAGGAAGCAGGTAGGAGAATTTCCGTTGCTGCCTGCCCGAAGGATACAGGACAGGGTGATTTTGGGTGTGTGGGTCGGAGAGGGTAAGATCTCAGAGATCTTTCCTTTTGTTTTCTTTTCCTTTTTGAAAGGAGCGCTTGCCCTATTTTGTTTTGAGTTGGGTGTTAATTTGTTAAACTGTTTATCGTTTAGAGCAGGGGTGGGCAAACTTTTCCGTGCAAGGGCCACATTCAGAAATTCACAATTTTAAAGGGCCGCATAGTATATTAATTAATAGTCCCGGTTGTAACCAATTAGCGTGCGGCATATACCTCAGCGCTTCCCCCGGCGGCATCCTGCCTTTAGCCCTCTTTTTCTCTACTTTTCAAAAATGGCGCTTCACCCGGTTATGATTCTGGGCGCCTCATATAGAACATACAACATAGAACAGTACAGCACAGAACAGGCCCTTCGGCCCTTGATGTTGTGCCGAGCAATGATCACCCTACTCAAGTCAACGTATGGGCCGCATAAAAACCTTTGGCGGGCCGTAGTTTGCCCACCCCTGGTTTAGAGGGTTAAGTTGTTCTGTTTGGTTGGCATGTTTTCTCTTTCTATTATTTTCTTTTTTGGAGTGTTCTGTAAAACTTTTTGAAAAACTTTAAATAAATACATTTTAAAAATAAATTCCATCGGTCACTTGTCTGCTTATCGGACAGGAGATACAGAAGTCTGAGAACACGCACGAACAGACTCAAAAACAGCTTCTTCCGAGCTGTTACCAGACTCCTAAATGCCCCTCTTATGGACTGACCTAATTAACACTACACCCTCAATGCTTCATCCGATGCCATTGCTTATGTAGTTACATTGTATACCTGTTATTGCCCTATTATGTATTTTCTTTTATTCCCTTTTCTTCCCATGTACTTAATGATCTGTTGAGCTGCTCGCAGAAAAATACTTTTCACTGTACCTCGGTAAACGTGACAATAAACAAATCCAATCCAATCTATTTTGCTAACCATACTCAGAGCCATGTTAGAATCATAGGGGCAGAACAGTGGTTAGCACTGTGGCTTCACAGCGCAATGGTCCCTGGTTCGATTCCCTGCTCAGTCACTGTCTGTGCGGAGTCTGCACGTTCTCCCCGTGTCTGCGTGGGTTTCCTCCGGGTGCTCCGGTTTCCTCCCACAGTCCAAAGACGTGCAGATTAGGTGGATTGGACATGCTAAATTGCCTTAGCGTCCAAAAAAATGGTTAGGAGGGGTTATTGGGTTACGGGGGTAGGGTGAAAGTGAGGGCTTAAAGTGGGTCGGTGCAGACTCGATGGGCCGAATGGCCGGCACTATATGTTCTATGTTCTGTATGTTCTATATTCTAATCCCTACAGTGCAGAAGGAGGCCATTCAGCTTATCGAGTCTGCACTGACCCTCTGAAAGAGTCCTCCACCCAAGCTCACTTCCTCGCCCTATTCCTATAACCCTTTAATTAACCTACGCATCCCTGGACACTAAGTGACCATTTAGAATGGCCAATCCACCTAACCTTTACATCTTTGGACTGTGGGACGAAACCGGAGCACCCGGAGGAAATACATGCAAACACGGGGTTAAAGTGCAACCTCCACATAGACAGTCACCCAAGGCCAGAATTGAACTTGGGTCTCTGGCACTGTGACATGTGCCGTCCCCGTGACATTGCAACTGACAGAATTATGGTCACTATCCGCAAAATGCTCACCCATTGACACTTCGACCACTTGCCCGGCTTCGTTTCCTAGAATTACCTAGAATTGCTCCATCCCTAGTAGAACTGTCTATGCACTGGCACAAAAAGCTATCCTGGATGCACTTAAAAAAGTTTAACCCCGTCTAATCCTTTCACACAAAGGCGAGTCTTGTTAATAATGGCAAGGTTTAAATCATAGAATCCCTACGGTGCAAAAGGAGACCATCCGGCCCATTGAGTCTGCACTGACCCTTTGAACTATCACATGACCTAGGACTAATCCCCTGTTCTATTCCTGCAACCCCACCCTAAGGGGCAATTTAGCATGGCCAAATCACCTAACCTGCACATCTTTGGACTGTGGGAGGAAACCTACTGCAATTGATTGGTATCCTCACTTGTTTCCCTCATCTCCATGTTTGGTATCATCAGCACATTTTGAAATTTGACTCTGCATTCCAATATCTAAGTCACGATGTTTAAAAGCAGTGGTCCCTGACCTTTGGGAACATCACTGTCTACCATCCTGTAGTCTGAGAAATAACCATTTGCCACACTTGCTGTTTTCTGTTCATCAACTATTTTTTTTCAACCTAACTGGCCCTCCTATCTCAGATAATCCTATTGCACCTTGAATGGCTCGATTAAACCTGCCTTCACTACACCCTCAAGGATTCTAGATCCCAACCACTCTCTGCTGGAAAATGTTTCGCCTCATGTCCCCATTGCTTTTGCCAATTACTGTACATTACATCTGTGCCCTCGTGTGATCCCTGCACTAGTAGGCACAGTTTCTCACTGCCTCATCTCTACAGACCCCTCATGATTTTGAATACCTCTGTCAAACCTTGAATATTTATATTAACCGTTTCTTATACTCTTTCTTTGGTTCTTTTTTCCTTTCCCTTCTGAACTGATTAGTGTCACGTGTTCACGTGACAATTGAACAACGAAAGAGACTGCTTTGACAATGTGCCGTAACTTCTATGTTTTTCCACATACAGTAAATTACAGGTGAATCTGATGGAATAGTTTGGATGGTTTACGTACAGAATAGCAAATACTTCCAACTAAGGTAAACAGTGAAATCTGGTCTAGGAGTTCAATGTTTCTGTATAGAATAACAGATTCCTGGGATAGACTTGCACATTTGAATCTAATCTAGAGATTCTAATTGTTTACATGTAGAATGACAGATATCCAAGCGTAATGGACATGCTGGAAGCTAATCAAAGGATAATTCTCTTCCTGATATCACTTTTGCCTGATTATATTGTGCAATGGCCTGATTCCTGCTGTTTATCTGCTGATCATGTTTTTCAGGTTTGTTCAGTCCACACATTGCAAACTCTAACTCGGAGCTCGGTTCTAGGATCAGCTGTATTAACATACACCAGCAATATGGCTACCCTGTGCCTGCGAGGGCTTAGCTCTGGCTGCTGGGCCATGCGAAATGCAGCCATTCAACTTTTCAGTAAGTATTGTGCTGTTACTTTCTGATTGGGAGTCTTTTCTTTGGGTAAAACATCCTTCTTCCTCTCATCACTCTCTGTCCTTCTCCCAATCTCTGTCCTTCTTTCACTCTCTGTCCTTCATCCACACTGGATTTGTACCTCCTTCCTTACAGGTACTTTGACCTCTCGTATATTGGATCAGAAGCCTAGCCGAGATGGCTCATCAAAGAGCGGGGTGACATCGTGTGCATTCTTCATGCACCATCCAGATCTGAAGAGTCTACTTCTTAAAGAACTGCAGTGTGCGACAAGCCAAGACTCTGTCCCTGAGGGAGGACAGCTTCACCTCTATCCCTCGCTCCACCCTGTTCTCACTTTATTGGCGAAACTTCAACCAAGTTCAGATGACACAAATGGGTAAGGGAGTGTTGCAGTCAGATATTTGCTGATCCTCAGTGTGATATTTCCTGATCCTCAGTGTGATATTTCCGGATCCTCGGTGAGATATTTCCTGACCCTCAGTGTGATATTTCCTGATCCTCAGTGTGATATTTCCTGATCCTCGGTGTGATATTTCCTGATCGGCAGTGTGATATTTCTGGATCCTCGGTGTGATATTTCCTGATCGGCAGTGTGATATTTCCTGATCGGCAGTGTGATATTTCCTGATCCTCAGTGAGATATTTCCTGATCCTCAGTGTGATATTTCCTGATCCTCAGTGAGATATTTCCGGATCCTCAGTGAGATATTTCCTGATAATCAGTGTGATATATCCTGATCCTCAGTGAGATATTTCCTGATCCTCGGTGTGATATTTCCTGATCCTCAGTGAGATATTTCCTGATCCTCAGTGTGATATTTCCTGATAATCAGTGAGATATTTCCTGATCGGCAGTGTGATATTTCCGGATCCTCAGTGTGATATTTCCTGATCCTGAGTGTGATATTTCCTGATCCTCAGTGAGATATTTCCTGATCCTCACTGTGATATTTCCTGATCCTCAGTGAGATATTTCCTGATCCTCAGTGAGATATTTCCTGATCCTCAGTGAGATATTTCCTGATCCTCAGTGTGATATTTCCTGATCGGCAGTGTGATATTTCTTGATCCTCAGTGAGATATTTTCTGATCCTCAGTGTGATATTTCCTGATCGGCAGTGAGATATTTCCTGATCCTCAGTGTGATATTTCCTGATCCTCAGTGTGATATTTTCTGATCGGCAGTGAGATATTTCCTGATCCTCAGTGAGATATTTCCTGATCCTCAGTGAGACATTTCCTGATCCTTGGTGTGATAATTCCTGATAATCGGTGTGATGTTTCCTGATCCTCAGTGTGATGTTTCCTGATCCTCAGTGAGGTCTCTCCTGATCTTTCTCTTTTTTCTACCAAAATTAATCACGTTTGTCGGCATTAAATTTCATCTGCCTCTTGTCTCCAATTCCACTAAACTCTGTACCTTTTCCAAGTTCTACTCTCTCCTCCTTACAGTCTCAATACTTCCAAGTTTTGTACCATCGCAAATTTTGAAATTGTGCTCCATACACCAAGGTCCAGGTGATTAATATAAATCAGGACGGTCAGGTGTCCCAACACTGACTCCTGGGGAAGTCCACTATAAAACTTCCTCCAATCCGAAAAACATCCATTAACCATTATTTTATTTCCAGCCAAATTCATGCCCTTGTTGCCACTGTCCCCTTTATTGCACAAACCATGGGCGAAATTCTCCGCCCCCCACGACGGGTGGGAGAATAGCGGGAGGGCCTTCCCGACATTTTTGCTGCCCTCCCGCTATTCTCCCCCCCCCCCCCCACCCGCCGAAGTCCCGACCCGAATCGCTGCCGCCGTTTTTTTACGGCCGGCAGCGATTCTCAGCTGTTAGATGGGCCGAAGTCCCAGCCCTTTACGCCGTTTTTACGAACGGCAAACACACCTGGTCTTGCCGTTCGTAAAAACGGCGTGACTAACTCGCTATTAATAATCATGGCACCGATTGGCACGGCCGTACCACGGCCGTAAAAAGGGTGCCATGGGCCCGCGATCGGTGCCCACCGATCGCGGGCAGCGGGCCCAATGCCCGCGCACTACTTGTCCTTCCGCCGCCCCGCAGTATCCATTCGCGGGGCGGCTGAGGGGCAACCCGGCCCGCGCATGCGCGGGTTTCGCGCAAAAAACGCGATGACGTCACCCGCGCATGCGCGGGTTGGAGTCTTCCAAACTGCGCATGCGCGGCTGACGTCATATGACGCGTCAGCCGGCGCTAACTCCGGCAAGCGGGCTTAACGATTTTCGTTAAGCCCGTCTTGCCGGAGCCTACGGCGTCGGGCTGCTAGCCCCGACCGGGGACCAGAATCGGTCCCCGGTCGGGAAGGGGCGCGCTGCCGTAAAACCCGCCCGGGTTTTACGCCAGCTTTACGATTTCTCCCGTTTTGGGAGAATTGCGCCCCATAACTTTGCTCACAAGTCTGTTGTGCAGCACTTTATTAAGTGCCTTTCAAATGTTCACCACATCAATAGTATTGCCCTCATCAACCCTCTCTGTTGCCTCATCAAAAATCTTCAGCAAGTTAGTTAAATACAATTTTCTTAAATAAATCTGTGCCGGCTTTCCTTAATTAAACTACTTTTGCCCTAGTGACCATTAATTTTGTCCTGAATTATCGTTTCTAGAATTCTTCTAGAAACCAAGGTTGCATTGATTGGGATTTAGGTGCTGGGATTATCTTCACACCATTTCTTTCAAAAGCGGTGAGTTTTTGTAATTCTCCAATCCTCTGGCACCACCCCGGGTTAAAGGAAGAGTGAAAATGAAGGCCAGTGTCTCTGCAATTCCCATTCTCACTTCCTTCAGTACCCTTGAATGCATCTCATTCGGTCTGGCACCTTATCATCTTTAAATACAAATAGCCGATCCAGTACCACCTCCTTTTCAATTTTAACCCTTCAAGTGACTAAATTACCTTTTTCACTATGAGCTGGGCAGGATCTTCTTTGGTAAAGACAGATGCAAATTATTCATTTAATCCCTCAGCGATGCCTCCTGTGTAAATCCCCATTCAAATTAAGTAAATTCACTATTTTGTGTGTTCTCCTCAGTGATTGCTCCAGATTTCTCCAACCTTTGTCCCAACTGGCAGCCAATCCAATTCACAGTGTGCGTGTGATGTCTGCAAAGGCTCTTGTTGCGTTGGTCCCACTCTTGGAGTACGGCAAGGTCCTAGCAGCATTAATTGGAGATTTACCGCTTTGTGGCAACACTACATCCCACAATATCCTCCATGGACAACTGCTGCAGGCAGAAGCACTCATGGGAGCTGGACTGGAGACAGGCTGGTGAGTCAATCGATTTACGCAAACAATCCACCTCAATGCCAAGTCCATAATCGCACCGCTCAGAAAATAGTTCAAGGAACCATTCCAGCTTACCTGATACTCAGAACTCTAATGCTTGCTCAATGCTAAGTTTTATACAATAAATATTTTGACAAGAATGATATTGCTTTTTGCAAGTTAGTAGGCAAAGAAAGAAAATAGTTACAACAAACTAAAAAATGGATTTAGAAATATAAATAATCTCTACTGAGAAATGTAGGTTGTGCATCAGGTCTGCAGTATTTAGAAGTTGTGGATGGTGAGGTTCTCTAAAGTGAACACATCTCCAGGCAATATCTCTGCTTCCTCTTTTCTCTGACAGAGACATTCAGCTGGAGTGTGAGTAGGAGACCCTCAGACACATAAAGGCAAGGGACAAGCCTCTGGATTTCAGTTATATGATAATAATCTTTATTAGTGTCACAAAGTAGGTTTACATTAACACTGCAATGAAGTTACTGTGACAATCCCAAGTCACCACACCACAGTGCCTGTTCGGGTATATTGAGGGAGAGTTCGGAATGTCCAATTCACCTATTAAGCACATCTTGCAGGACTTGTGGGAGGAAACCGGAGCACCCGGAGGAAACCCACGCAGACACTGGGAGAATGTGCAGACTCCACATAGACATTGACCTAAGCTGGGAATCAAACCCAGGTCCAGAGAGGTGCACGTTCAGAATGGGGTTGGTGTGGACACTAGTGTGCAGAGTAAGGAAAACCCAGGTGAAACGGAGAATAAGGATCCATAGAAACTAATCCTACCCAACAATTGCAATGTTCCTATTTCCTGTGAGGATAAAATCTGCCGGAAGAACAACCAGACACAAGCCATGGAACCTTGGAGTAGGAGGCTGTACGCGTTTAGGAGAAGGGACATGTAGGATGTTCAATAATTAAAGTATAAGTAAGTAAGGCCACTATAGTCCCAGATGACCATAGGCTGCTTTCCCCTTTGACAGGAAGAGCTGACAGGTGATAATTTTAATCTGAGGATCGCCGCACCTCAGGCAAGGGGCAAGGTTGAGAAGGTGGGGCCTTCATGAATAACCTCAGCCGGGAAGGGAAATAATTTCAATAATTAGGGTGACATTGTAAGCAGGATTGTCAATCCCACATGCTATACCTCCTGTCTGGTGCTAAGGTCGTAGAGTTACAATGGTGCAGAAGGAGACCATTTGGCCCATTGGGTTCATGCTGGTCACTGTTAGAGCAATCCAGTCATCCCATTCCCTGTGGCGCTGGAAGTTTATTTCCATCAGATGCCCATCCAGTTTCCTTTTGAAATCTCCTGCTCAAAATTTTACATCTGTCACTACTCGTTCTTGTACCTTCCGGTAATAGGAACAACTTTTCTATCGTCAACCCTAGCTGTCATAATCTGGTCCGTTTAATCCATGAATTTTAGCTTTGCTGGCAAACCTTTTATGTGTCCATTTATCATATTTGTTTTAGAAGTTTATATACACTACATCAACCTTGGTCAACACACTCTGTACTTCATCAAAAAACTCTCAGATTAGTTAAACACGATTTTCCTTTCAAAGAAATCCAGATTGATTTTCCATAATTAATCCATATTTGTCCGAGTGACTGTTAATTTTGTCCCAGATTATTAATTTTTAGGAGCTTTTTCACAACTGAAATTAAACTGTAGTTGTTAAATTCACCCCATACCTGTTTTTGAACAAAGCTGTAACATCCCGGCGGATTGGAAATTAGCAAATGTGACACCACTGTTTAAAAAAGGAAGTAGGCAGAAAGCGGGTAATTATAGGCCAGTGAACTTAACTTCGGTAGTAGGGAAGATGCTGGAATCTATCATCAAGGAAGAAATAGCGAGGCATCTGGATGGAAATTGTCCCATTGGGCAGACGCAGCATGGGTTCATAAAGGGCAGGTCGTGCTGAACTAATTTAGTGGAATGTTTTGAGGACATTACCAGTGCGGTAGATAACGGGGAGCCAATGGATGTGGTATATCTGGATTTCCAGAAAGCTTTTGACAAGGTGCCACACAAAAGGTTGCTGCATAAGATAAAGTTGCATGGTATTAAGGGTAAAGTAGTAGCATGGATAGAGGATTGGTTAATTAATAGAAAGCAAAGAGTGGGGATTAATGGGTGTTTCTCTGGTTGACAACAGTAGAACATAGAACATAGAACATAGAACGATACAGCGCAGTACAGGCCCTTCGGCCCTCGATGTTGCACCGACATGGAAAAAAAAAAACTAAAGGCCATCTAACCTACACTATGCCCTTATCATCCATATGCTTATCCAATAAATTTTTAAATGCCCTCAATGTTGGCGAGTTCACTACTGTTGCAGGTAGGGCATTCCACGGCCTCACCACTCTTTGCGTAAAAAACCCACCTCTGACCTCTGTCCTATATCTAGCTAGTAGTGTCCCTCAGGGATCAGTGTTGGGCCCATAATTGTTCACAATTTACATAGATGATTTGGAGTTGGGGACCAAGGGCAATGTGTCCAAGTTTGCAGATGACACTAAGATGAGTGGTAAAGCAAAAAGTGCAGAGGATACCGGAAGTCTGCAGAGTGATTTGGATAGGTTAAGTGAATGGGCTAGGGTCTGGCAAATGGAATACAATGTTGACAAATGTGAGGTTATCCATTTTGGTAGGAATAACAGAAAAAGGGATTATTATTTAAATGATAAAATATTAAACGTGCTGCTGTGCAGAGAGACCTGGGTGTCCTAGTGCATGAGTCGCAAAAAGTTGGTTTACAGGTGCAACAGGTGATTAAGAAAGCAAATGGAATTTTGTCCTCCATTGCTGGAGGGATGGAGTTTAAGACTAGGGAGGTTATGCTGCAATTGTATAAGGTTAGAGGCCACACCTGGAGTATTGTGTTCAGTTTTGGTCTCCTTACCTGAGAAAGGATGTACTGGCGCTGGAGGGTGTGCAGAGGAGATTCACTAGGTTAATCCCAGAGTTGAAGGGGTTGGATTACGAGGAGAGGTGGAGTAGATTGGGACTGTACTCATTGGAATTTAGAAGGATGAAGCGGGATCTTATAGAAACATGTAAAATTATGAAGGGAATAGATAGGATAGATGCGGGCAGGTTGTTTCCACTGGCGGGTGAAAGCAGAACTAGAGGGCATAGCCTCAAAATAAGGGGAAGTAGATTTCAGACTGAATTGAGGAGGAACTTCTTCACCCAAAGGGTTGTGAATCTATGGAATTCCTTGTCCAGTGAAGCAGTTGAGCTCCTTCATTAAATGTTTTTAAAATAAAGATCGATATTTTTTTAAAGAATAAAGGGATTAAGGGCAGCACGGTGGCCTAGTGGTTAGCACAGCTGCCTCACGGCGCTGAGGTCCCAGGTTCGAATCCCGGCTCTGGGTCACTGTCCGTGTGGAGTTTGCACATTCTCCCCGTGTCTGCGTGGGTTTCGCCCCCACAACCCAAAAAATGTGCAGAGTAGGTGGATTGGCCACACTAAATTGCCCCTTAATCGGAAAAAATAATTGGGTAATCTAAATTAAAAAAAAAAAAAATTAAAAAAAAAAAAAGAATAAAGGGATTAAGGGTTATGGTGTTCGGGCCGGAAAGTGGAGCAGAATCCACAAAAGATCAGCCATGTTCTCATTGAATGGCGGAGCAGGCTCGAGGGACCAGATGGCCTACTCCTGCTCCTACTTCTTATTTGCTTTCTCAAGTCGTGTCTAAGGAGGACTGGGAGATTATGGCCAGCCCCTCTGCGATTTCCATTGTTACTTTCCTCAGTATTCTTGGAGGCATCCCTTCCTCACTTTAAATACAGACAGCCTTTCTAATTCCTCTTTATCAATTTTTAGCCCATGCAATATACCAACTCCCTCCTCTTTCACTGTGGCTTTGGCAGAGCCTTCTTCCTTGGTAAAGACAGTTGCAAAGTTCTCATGTGGTCTCTCAACCATGCAATCTGCCTCCATCCATACCCCGTTTAGCCCCTTATCGGACCAACCCCACCATTTACTATTGTTTTATTATTTATATGGGAGATCAGTTCTTAACTTAACACAGTGGATCAGTGGTTAGCACTGCTGCCTCACAGAAGCCGGGTCCCGTTTTCAATTCTGGCCTTGGGTAATTGTCAGTGGGGTTTGTCCTTTCTCCCTGTGCCTGCGTGGGTTTCCTCCCAGTGCTCTGGTTTCTTCCCACAGTCCAAAGATGCGCAGGTTAGGTGGATTGGCCATGCTAAATTGCCCCTTAGTATCCAAGGATATGCAGGTGTTGTTACGGGCTTATGGGGATAGGACAGAGTGGACATGGGTAGAGTGCTCTTCAAGAGGGTCGGTGCAGACTCGATGGGTTGCATGGCCTCCTTCTGCACTGTAGGGATTCTAAGATTCCATGATAAAGGCCGACCATTGTTCCTGGGAACCCAATTCACCCACATTTTGATGCACCAGATTTCTTAGACCTTTCGCCAGATTGCTCCAGGTCCTGCAGAGCTTCCACTCTGGGAATGTCTTCTGGAACAATACTGATAACATGGGATTCCTGATATTAAGAGGCAGGTAATCCCAGCTTCCTACTGCAATGAACAGGTGTCTTCATGTCCAGTTGTTGAGCCTGGCACTATGATGTATTTGTATAAATGGATTCCCTAGCTTTATTTGGGAGGAACTTAATGAAACATCGTTGAATTGAGATTAGCATTAGGGAGCTGGGAGCACACTTTGACCCCAGATACCTTCTGAGTGGCCACACATTGCGAAGGAAAGGAACATTATTTGGAAATAATCCTTTGGCCCATAGACTGTATTTAAAGCATCTCTCCATTGTTGCTGGATTTAAACTAAATATTTCAATGTTTTGTGTGTACAGGGAGTATTCAGAAACAGTAACCATCTACTGACACAGTTGTAAGGATACCTATTGCTTTTCAGCTTCTCTCCCCAGGAACTCCAGGATGTGCTGATGAGTCTGGAAGCAAAGCTCTGGCTGGTGAGCCCTGCTCAGCGCTGTCCACTGATACGAGCTGCCTACCTGAAGATAGTTTTATTGGTGGTGAATTTGTGCAGTGAGGATTTCTTGTACAGTCTCCAGCTGCTGCTTCTCTCTGAACTAAAGTCTCCTCCATCCAGCCTGATGGTACATAAATTATTTGTTTATAGCTGTACCCAAAATGAGACCGTCTCTTAACAAGAGTGTAAAAATGTGGCATGATGTGAAGATCCCATTAAAAGCGTCTCTGATCCCCTCGTTCTCCCAGTATCCCCTCCTCCCACTACAATACTGTTCTGGTGCTGCTGGAACTCAAGTCATTCCATGATGTTTATTTATTTTGATACTAAGGTGGGTTCTGACATATGTGACATGTGATCTTTAATGATTTTGTGTCTAGATTGGCTCCGGGATCTTTCGGAGAGCTGTTAGTCACTTCCTGTGTACCCAGGCAGTGAGAACCGGAAATACTCACCAGCTGGAGCAGATTGGCACGTTGCTGTTGTGTGAAGACGTTGAGGTCCGTGTTGCTATCCTCACCTGGATTACACAGGACCATGGCTGCAAGGAGGAGAGGGTTGGCCACTGGATGCTGAAACTTCTATTGGTATCACTGCCATTCAATTTATTAATTTATGGGTAGCAGTAACAAACAGGTCGTGTGGCTGATGCTTAATTGTAAATAAATGGTATTAAAGTAAAACTACTTAGATTTAAAATGGGAGCCTTATAATTCACTGAAATACTGACGGTGCTGATTCTCACTGGGATATAGTTCCTGACGGCATTGACTCTCATTGGGGTACAGTTCCTGAAGATGCTGACTCTCATTGGGGTACAGTTCCTGAAGGTGCTGACTCTCATTGGGGTACAGTTCCTGAAGGGGCTGACTCTCACTGGGGTACAGTTCCTGAAGATGCTGACTCTCATTGGGGTACAGTTCCTGAAGATGCTGACTCTCATTTGGGTACAGTTCCTGAAGATGCTGACTCTCATTGGGGTACAGTTCCTGAAGGGGCTGACTCTCACTGGGGTACAGTTCCTGAAGATGCTGACTCTCATTGGGATACAGTTCCTGAAGATGCTGACTCTCATTGGGGTACAGTTCCTGAAGGTGCTGACTCTTACTGGGGTACAGTTCCTGAAGATGCTGACTCTCATTGGGGTACAGTTCCTGAAGATGCTGACTCTCATTGGGGTACAGTTCCTGAAGGTGCTGACTCTCATTGGGGTACAGTTCCTGAAGGTGCTGACTCTCATTGGGGCACAGTACCTGAAGGTGCTGACTCTCATTGGGGTACAGTTCCTGAAGGGGCTGACTCTCATTGGGGCACAGTACCTGAAGATGCTGACTCTCACTCAGGAATCATTCCTGAAGATGCTGACTCTCATTGGGGTACAGTTCCTGAAGATGCTGACTCTCATTGGGGTACAGTTCCTGAAGATGCTGACTCTCATTGGGGTACAGTTCCTGAAGGTGCTGACTCTCATTGGGGTACAGTTCCTGAAGGTGCTGACTCTCATTGGGGTACAGTTCCTGAAGGTGCTGACTCTCATTGGGGCACAGTACCTGAAGATGCTGACTCTCATTGGGGTACAGTTCCTGAAGTTGCAGACTCTCACTGGGGCACAGTTCCTGAATGGGCTGACTCTCACTGGGATACAGTTCCTGAAGGTGCTGACTCTCACTCAGGAATCATTCCTGAAGGTGCTGTATCTCACTGGGGTACAGTTCCTGAAGATGCTGACTCTCATTTGGGCACAGTACCTGAGGATGCTGACTCTCATTGGGGTACAGTTCCTGAAGGGGCTGACTCCCACTAGGGCACAGTACCTGAAGGGGCTGACTCTCACTGCGGTATTGTTCCTGAAGATGCTGACTCTCACTGGGGTACAGTTCCTGAAGGGGCTGACTCTCACTGGGATACAGTTCCTGAAGGGGCTCACTCTCATTGGGGTACAGTTCCTGAAGGTGCTCACTCTCACAGGGGCACAGTTCCTGAAGGCGCTGTCTCCCACTGGGGTACAGTTCCTGAAGGTGCAGACTCTCACAGGGGCACAGTTCCTGAAGGCGCTGCACCCACTGGGGTACAGACCCTTAAGGTGCTGACTCTCACTGGGATACAGTTCTTGAAGGTGCTGACTCTCACTGAGAGTTGCTGAAGGTGCTGACTGTCATTGAGAGTTGCTGAAGGTGCTCACTCTCACTGGGGTACAGTTCCTGGGAGTATTGGCTCTCACGTCAGCCTTTTATTAAAAATGGGATGCGGTGTGTACAGATAAGGAGAGAGGGAAAACCAAAAGAATATGCAAAGTACACAGCAGGTTAAAAGAATAGAAACTTTCCATGGTGGTTGTTGATCCTCTTGTTATTTGTCTGTCAGGCACTGACAGACCCTCTGTGTTCTTCTTGTGGAAGTGTACAGACTGTGCGTTGGTGTTTGATTAGTGAACGTCAACAGGATTCACTGACAAAGTCATTGCTTTTATTTGGTATGTACAGAACAACCTACAGAGGGTATTAGAGGAAGAGCCGAGCTTGGAACTCTTGAAAAACTGGTTGGAGGCGATTGTGTTTCTGCAGGAAAACCAATGGGAGTTGGAGTCAGTGTCAATACCTGAAGGCCTGGCACAGCAAGAGCATTGCATTGAGATTCTATTGTGTAAAATGGAAGTGTCAAATTATGGACCCGTTCTACAGAGTCTGGTCCTGCGTACAGTCAGTCTGCTACTGGCTGAGAGGTAAGAATATGGACTTTCCTGGTGAGATGTGATGTGAGGCAGAGTGGTGTCTATTAAGGTACAATACTAGTGGGGACAGGTTTGTCACTGTGCCGCAAGTTTAAAAGAGTGAGAGCAGACGGGAGTTTGAAAGTGCAAGGGAGGAGAAGGATAAATACAAACAAGTAGCTACATAGCAACAGGATGTGATTTTCATACTGGAAACGTGGCTAAAGGAGGGGCAAAATTGGCAGCTCGTTATCCCTGGACACACAGTTTTCAGGCACGACAGAGTAGGAGATGAAAAAGGAGGGGGAGTAGCACTAATGCTTAAAGAATCAATTCCAGTTGTAAGAAGGGATGACGTACTAAACAGTTCAACAAACAAGGCTTCATGGGTAAACCTTAGAAATAAAAAAGGAGCAGTGACACTACTGGGAGTTTTCTCAGGTCCCCAAGGGAGATAAAAGATCAAAGGCAAATTTCTGTCTGTAAGAAAAAGAGGGTATTAATAGTAGGAGTCTTTAACTATCCCAATATCAACTGGGATTCAAACAATATAAGGGAAACTGAGGGTGAAATATTCATTCCGTCTATCCAGGATTTTTTTTTCTCAACCAATTAGTGACAAACCCACCACGAGGAGCTGCAAATCTAAGGACAAGTGGATGAAGTGACAGTTGGCGGCCATATTGGGGATAGTGATCACAATTCAGTTAAATTCAGTATTACCATGGAAAAGGACAGAGATAAAATCGGAATAAACATTTTGAATTGGGGGAAGGAAAATTTGGCAGAAATTAGAAGGAACTTGGCTGAGGTGGACTGGCCAGCACTGCTAGAGGATAAATCAATGGAAAACCAGTTATGCAACCATCAATTCACGCGAGACAGAGAGTTGAAGTGAACAGTGGCTTTAATCGACTAGAACAGTGCCTGCCTGCAACTGCTCTGCAATGAGAGCTGCCTACAGGGCAGCCGCTCTTTATACCTCCTCTCAAGGGGGTGGAGCCAGGGGCAGAGCCCACAAGGGCACCAACATGATACATTCCGTGTAGTACAGTACAATGGTCCATAGGTGGAGCCCACATGGGCAACAGCGTGATAGAATGTAATACAGTGGTGAATGGTTAGTACAATACGTTCACCATATTCAACCCCTGTTAAAAAAATTGAAGTCCGGTGGGGGTGAAGGGCTCACAGGTTCAGTCTGTCCGGCACCCTGATCGTGCGTTTTGATCACCGGAGCTTTGGTTTCGCAGCGGGCCTGGGTGTCGAACTCGTCGGTGTGGGCACAGGCATGGACTCCGGGAGCGTGTCTTCAGGAGCTTCATTCCTGTGGGTCGGCGAAGGGGGGAGGGAGTATAGGAGGGGGTCTGCAGGCCATGTAAGGATGGGGGCGCTGTTCGGTGTAGGTTGGGGGGGCGTAGTTTGGGGTGGTGGTAGGGGAACCTGCGGGTGCCAGGTCCCGGAGCGAGACTGTATCCTGTCGGCCGTCGGGGTGTTCTATGTATGCGTACTGGGGGGTTGGTGTGAAGGACCTGGACCCTCTCGACCAGTGGGTCGGACTTATGGCTCCTGACGTGTTTGCGGAGTAGGACATCCCCTGTGTCTTCAGCCAGGATGGAAGTGAGACCCCGGAGGTGGATTTCCTGGGGAAAACAAACAGGAGGTCATGAGGGGTCTCGTTCGTGGCTGTGCAAAGGAGGGATCTAATAGAGTGGAGTGCATCGGGAGGACCTCCTGCCAGTGGGAAACTAGAAGATTCCAAGACCGTAGGGCCAGGATGACGGCCTTCCAGACCGTTGCGTTCTCCCTCTCCACCTGTCTGTTTCCCCAGGGGGGTTGTAACTGGTAGTCCTGCTCGAGGCGATGCCCTTACCGAGCAGGTACTGACGCAGTTCGTCGCTTATAAACAAGGAGCCCCGGTCACTATGGACGTAAGTGGGGAAACCGAACAAGGTGAAGATACTATGTAGGGCCTTAATGACGGTGGCCGCGGTCATGTCGGGGCAAGGGATTGCAAAGGGGAAGCGGGAGAACTCGTCAACGACATTGAGGAAATACGCGTTGCGGTTGGTAGAGGGGACGGGCCCTTTGAAGTTGATACTGAGGGGCTCAAAGGGCCGGGATGTCTTCACCAGGTGGGCCTTATCCGGTCGATAGAAGTGTGGCTTACACTCCGCACAGATTTGGCAGTCCCTGGTCATGGCCCTGACCTCCTCAGTGGTGTAGAGCAGGTTGCGGGCCTTGATGTAATGGAGAAGCCGGGTGACTCCCGGGTGGCAGAGGTCATCTTGGATGGCCAGGAGTCGGTCATCTTGCGCGCTGGCGCACGTGCCGTGGGACAGGGCATCTGAGGGCTCGTTGAGCTTCCCAGGACAATACACTGTATCATAATTATAGGTGGAGAGTTCGATCCTCCACCTCAATATCTTATCGTTCTTGATCTTGCCCCGCTGTGTATTGTCGAACATGAAGGATACCGACTAGGGCAGCACGGTGGCCTAGTGGTTAGCACAATCGCCTCACGGCGCTGAGGTCCCAGGTTCGATCCCGGCTCTGGGTCACTGTCCGTGTGGAGTTTGCACATTCTCCCTGTGTCTGCGTGGGTTCTGCCCCCACAACCCAAAAATGTGCAGAGTATGTGGATTGGCCATGCTAAATTGCCCCTTAATTGGAAAAAATAATTGGGTAATCTAAATTTATAAAAAAAAAATGAAGGATACCGACTGTTGGTCGGTGACGAGGGTAAACCTTCTACCAGCGAGATAGTGCCTCCAGTGCCGTACAGCTTCCACGATGGCTTGGGCTTCTTTTTCGACTGAGGAGTGTCGAATTTCGGAGGAGTTGAGGGTACAGGAGAAAAATGCTACTGGTCTGCCTGCTTGATTGAGGGTAGCGGCAAGGGCGACCTCTGACGCGTCGCTCTCCACCTGGAAGGGAACGGACTCGTCCACCGTGCGCATTGCGGCTTTGACAATATCTGCCTTGATGCGGCTGGAAGCCTGGCGGGCCTCAGCCACCAGTGGGAAGATGGTAGCTTTGATCAGTGGGCGGGCTTTGTCTGCATAGTTGGGGACCCAGTGAGCGTAATAGGAAAAGAACCCGATGCACCTTTTCAAAGCCTTGGGGCAGTGGGGAAGAGGGGGTTGCAGGAGGGGGCACATACTGTCGGGGTCGGGCCCTAGAACTCCGTTTTCCACGACGTAGCGGATGATGGCTAGTCTAGTTGTGCGGAAAACGCATTTCTCCTTGTTATAAGTGAGGTTGAAGGCTTTGGCAGTTTGGAGAAATTTCTGGAGGTTGGGAGGTTGGCGTCGTGGTCCTGCTGGTCGTGACCGCAGATGGTGACGTTGTCCAGGTACGGAAATGTGGCCCGCAGCCCGTACTGGTCCACCATTCGGTCCATCGTTCTTTGGAAGACCGAGACCCCGTTTGTGACGCCAAAGGGGACCCAGAGGAAGTGGAAGAGGCGGCCGTCTGCCTCAAAGGCCGTGTAATGGCGGTCCTCTGGGCGGATTGGGAGCTGGTGGTATGTGGACTTCAGGTCCACCGTGGAGAAGACTCGGTAGTGTGTGATCTGATTAACCATGTCCGCTATCCGGGGGAGGGGGTACGCATCGAGGTGCGTGAACCGGTTTATGGTTTGGCTGTAGTCTACAATCATCCGGTTCTTTTCCTCGGACCTGCGACCACCACCTGAGCTCTCCAGGGGCTATTACTGGCCTTGATGATCCCCTCCCGCAAGAGTCGCTGGACCTCTGATCTGATAAAAGTCCTGTCCTGAATGCTGTACCGCCTGCTTCTGGTGGCGACTGGCTTACAGTCGGCGGTGAAATTTGCGAAGAACGGTGGAGGGTCAACCTTCAGGGTCGCGAGGCTACATACGGTGAGTGGGGGTCGGGGCCCGCCGAACTTCAGGGTCAGGCTCCTGAGGTTGCACTGGAAGTCTAGTCCCAACAGGAGAGGAGCGCAGAGGTCGGGGAGTACGTATAGCTTAAAGTTAGCGTATTCGACGCCTTGTATCTCGACGTTCGCGACAGTGTACCCCCCGGATCTGCACTGAGTGCGATCCGGAAGCAAGGGAGATTGTTTGAAATGCGGGGGAGATTTGGAGCGAACAGCACCTTGCCATGTCTGGGTGTATGAAGCTCTCCCTGCTTCTGGAGTCAAACAGGCAAGGCGTTTCGTGTCCATTGACCCGGACGGTCATCATGGAGTTCCGGAGGTGTTTTGGTCGTGACTGGTCGCGCGTGACCGTGCCAAGATGCGGGTAGCCGGCTTGGTCGGAGGTGATGGGGTGGTCCCAAGATGACTGCCCCGCCAGTCGCACGTGTCAGGTGGCGTTGCAGATGGCGGCCAAGATGGCAGCCCCCGTCGGTCGCACGTGTTGGGCGGTGAGGAAGATGGCGTCCAAGATGGCAGCCCCCATGAGTCGCACGTGTTGTGCGGAGTTGAAGATGGCTGCCCCCACGGACAACACGAGGCAGATGACGCATCCGGAGGGGGTGGAGCCGGTAGGCACGCAGCCACACTGCGGGGTCTGCGGGCCTGTGAGTCCGAGAGTCGGGCTTGCAATTTGAAGGATTTGGACCTGGCCAGGCAAACTTTGGCGAAGTGTCCCTTTTTGCCGCAGTTGCTGCAGTTCGCGTTCCAAGCCGGGCAGCACTGCCTGGGGTGCTGGTGCTGGCCGCAGAAATAACAAGGTAGACCTCCCCGGGATGGGCGGGCAGTCGTGCGGCACAGGCCTGGGGTACTCTCTGGTCGGGGGTCCATGAGGGGGTTGCGTGATCGGACGGGAACACGTTGAGGCTTTGGAACGCTACTTCTAGGGAGGTGGCTAGTTTTACCGTCTCTTCTAGGTCAAGGGTGCCTTTATCGAGCAGGCGCTGTCTGACATAGGTGGACCTGATTCCAGCCACATAGGCATCCCGGACGGCGAGGTCCATATGTTGGCAGGCCGTAACGGCCTGGTAGTTGCAGCTTCGCGCGAGGACTTTGAGGTTGCGTAGGTACTCCTCCAGCGATTCCCCGGGGCGTTGGTGGTGAGGAGATGTCGCGCGTACACTTTGTTCGTCGGCCTCACGTATAGGCGCTACAGCACCGCGAGAGTGTCTGCGTATGTGGAGGCTTCCTCGAGTTGTACAGAGATTTGATGGCTCACCCGGGCGTGGAAGAGGCTCAGCTTCTGTTTGTCGCTGACGGTGGGCAAGGAGGAGGTGGTGAGGTAGACCTCAAAGCATCGGAGCCAGTGTGAAAAAATCCCTTTGGCTTCCGCGGCCTGTGGGTTGAATTCCAGTCGGTCAGGTGTGAGGGCTGCTTCCATTATGGTGTTGTAGTCAATTTAATTGATGCGACCATCAATTCACGCAAGACAGAAAGTTGAAGTGAACAGTGGCTTTAATCAACTAGAACAGTGCCTGCGGCGACTGCTCTGCAAGTGAGAGCCACCTACAGGGCAGCCGCTCTTTATACCTCCCCTCAAGGGGGCGGAGCCCACAAGGGCACCAACATGATACATTCCATGTAGTACAGTACAATGGTCCACAGGTGGAGCCCACTTGGGCAACAGCGTGATACAATGTAATACAGTGGTGAATGGTTAGTACAATACGTTCACCGCAACCAGTGAGAAGCACTAAACAGGGAGATCCTAAATGTACAAAGCAGACATGTCCCCTTCAAAAATAACAGCGGTACTGCCAAATCTGGACCTCCCTGGATGTCTAGAGGAATACAGGGGAATATCGAACAGAAGAAGAAAGCATATGATAGGCACAAAGAACTAAGCATTGCAGAGAGCCTAGAAGAGTATAGTAAGTGCAGGGACAATGTCAAAAAGGAAATTAGGACATCAAAGAGGGGGCATGGAAAAAGATTAGCAAGTAAACTTAAAGAAAACCCAAATATGTTTTACCAAAATATTAATGGTTAAAAGGTTAGTTAAGGAAAATATGGGACTGATCAGAGATGAAAAAGGGAACTTGTGTGTCGATGTAGAGGCTGGAGGAAGGGTTTTAAATTAATATTTTGTTATCTCCATGCTTACAAAGGAAATGGATGTTGCAGATACAGTAGTCCAGGAGGAACACAGATATTTGATGGGATAATCAAAAAGAGAGAGCCTACTCGAAGGGTTGAAATCTTTGAAAGTTGAAAGTTACCAGGGATAGATGGATTGTTTCCAAGGCTAATGAAGGAGATCAGGGAGGAGTTAGCAGATTCTCTGAGGATGATTTGTCAATCCATGCTCGATACAGGGGAGGTACCGGAGGACAGGGGAAATGCAAACCTGGTTCCATTGTATAAAAAGGGATCGACGGAAATGCCAAACAATTATAGGCCAGTTAGTCTTGCGTCAATGATGGGCAAATTAGTAGAATCACTCCTGAGAGAAAGGATTACCTGTCACATGGAGAGGCATGGACTAGTCAGTGATGGTCAGCATGGAATTGTCTTCAGCATGGAAGGTCTTGCCTCACAAATTTGATTGAATTCTTTGAGGAAGTGACAAGAAAGGTCGATGAAGGTAGTGCAGGGGATGTATTGTACATGGATTTTAGCAAGGCATTTGACAAAGTCCCACATGGCAGATTGTCAAGAAAGTGAAACCAACACGGGAGCACTGTGGTTAGCACTGTTGCTTCACAGCGCCAGGGTCCCAGGTTCGATTCCTGCTTGGGTCACTGTCTGTGCGGAGTCTGCATGTTCTCCCTGTGTCTGCGTGGGTTTCTTCCTGGTGCTCCGGTTTTCTCCCACAAGTCCCAAAAGACGTGCTGTTAGATGAATTGGACATTCTGAATTCTCCCTCTGTGTACCCAAACAGGCGTCGGAGTGTGGCGACTAGGGGCTTTTCACAGTAACTTCATTGCGGTGTTAATGTAAGCCAACTTATGACAATAATAAAAGATTATTATTATTATTCAGGGCAATGTGGCAAACTTGATAAAAGTTGGCTTAGTAACAGGAAACAAAAGGTAATGGTCAATGGCTGCTCTTGCAATTGGGAAGTTGTTTCAAGTGGTGTTCCACAGGGCTTGGTTTTGGCACCCTTACTGTTTGTGTTATGTATTTACGATTTGGACGTGAACGTGGAGAGCACGATTGGGAAATTTGAAGATGACACACAGATTGGCCAAGTGGTGGACAGTGTAGAGGATAGCTATAATCTGCAAAATGATATAGATGGGTTGATGGATTGGGCGGTAAAGTGGCAGATGGAATTTAACATAGAGAAGTGTGAGGCCATGCATATAACGAGGTCAAACAGTTTTAGGGAATACACAATAAATAGGAATATACTAAGAGGCTAGATTGAGTGAGATCTTGGCGTGCAAGTACACAGGTCCGTAAAGGCAGCAGTTCAAGTAGACAAGGTTATAAAGAAAACATATGGAATGCTCTCCTTCATTGGCAGAGGTATAGAATATAAAAGTAAGGATATAATGTTGGAATTGTATAAAACACTGGTGAGGCACAACTAGAGTATTGTGTGCAGTTCTGGTCACCAAGTTATAGGAAGGACGTAATTGCTCTGGAGGGAGTGCAGAAGAGGGTTTACAAGAATGTTGCCAGGGCTAGAAAAGTGTAGCTACGAGGAGAGAGTGGATTATTGGGTTGGGTTATTTTCCTTGGAGCAAAAAAGGCTGAGGGGTGACTGAATTGAGTTGTACAATATTATGAGGAAAAGAGATAAAGTGGACAGGATAAAGTTGTTTCTCGTGGTGGAGAATTCAAGAACCAGGGGGCATAGATTCAAGATAAGTAACAGAAGTTGTAGAGGGGACATGAAGAAAATAATTTTTACGCAGAGGGCCATGGGAGTCTGGAATTCGCTGCCCGATTTGGTGGTGAAGGCAGAAACCCTAAACTCTTAAAGTAGCTGGACCTACACCTTAAGTGCTGTAAACTACAGGGCTATAGACCAGGTACAGGATGGTGGGATTAGAAAAGGCACCTGGATTTCCTCGGGCTGACATGGACAAGATGAGCCAAATGGTCTCCTTCTGTGCTGTAACTTTTCTATGATTCTAACATTGGGATACAATACTTGTGGGGGTAGGTCTGTCATTGTATAATATTGGGATACAGTACTGGCGGAGACAGGTTTGTCACTGTATAACATTGGGGTACAGTACTGGTGGGGACAGGTCTGTCACTGTAACACTGGGGTACAGTACTGGTGGGGCCAGGTTTGTCACTGTATAACATTGGGGTACAGTACTGGTGGGGCCAGGTTTGTCACTGTATAACATTGGGGTACAGTACTGGCGGAGACAGGTTTGTCACTGTATAACACTGGGGTACAGTACTGGTGGGGACAGGTCTGTCACTGTAACACTGGGGTACAGTACTGGTACAGACAAACCTGTCACCATCGAGGTACAGCATTGTTTGGGAGAGGTCCTTCTCTGGGGGTTGGGAGAGGTCCTTTTCTGGGGGTTGGTAGAGGTTCTTCTCTGGGGGTTGTATGTATGTAAGTGAGGTATTTGTTCATACAGAATTATAGAGTCCATGTGGCTCACGGACTCAGCTTGTGTTTGAAACACCTTTTAATATTAATGTTATCATTAAATGCATTAATTTTGGACAAGCTGTACTTTCTCCTAAGTTGCCCAATATTTGTTCCAGTTGCCAGGCTATCTCACTTGCCCTCCTGGAGCGTTGGGTTACACTCCTGAAGAACTTTATTCACCCAACATCTAGCGAGGTAATGCGTCTGGGAGCTGCAACTTCGCTTGTCCAGGCAGGAGTGAAGGTGATATCATGCTCATTGACAGCCTCTCTTGAACATGCGTCACTGACTGTCAGGTAATGGATCTGTGTCTCAGATCTTTCTGAATTATCACCTGTGGCTGTGTCTGAGAGTTTGGGCTTAGGAAGGGAATGCCTTGCTCACATAGCAGGGTTTTAATTTGTGTTGGCTCAGAACTCTAATAGAGTACAAGGTGTGAAGAGGGAGGCTGGGACAGAGCAATAGAAGGTGGCACCTGTTATGATCCCAGTTGATGTTGTAACTGGATGGGAAGATCTGAGATTGGGGTGGTAAGCGACCTTATGGAATTCTGAAGCCGGAAAAGATTAAGTTCGCCTTCAGAGAGTCTGTGGGGGGGATTCTTCCGGAGATGTAAGCCATTTATTGACTTCTTCAAGGATAGTTAAGATGTCTGCAGTAGGGGGGGGCGGTTTATAGGGGGGAAAAAATGGGGGAGGCAGGGTGGGTGGGTTATTTATTGGCTATGTAATTTCCTGTTTGTTCTCTTTTTTTCTTCGTTTTGGATTGTGTTTTATGTTTATCTGTATAAATGGCTTTGATAAAAATATTTTTAAAAAAAAGAGAATTCCACAGGTTCACTGCCCTCATCTCAGTCCTAAATGGTCTACCCTGTATCCTTTCACCCCTCTTGTTAATCAAGAATCTATCCAGCTCTACTTTTAAAATATTCAAAGACTCTTCTTCCACTGTCTTTTGAAGAAGAGAGTGCCAAAGACTCACGACCCGCTGAGAAAAACATTCTCCTCATCTCTTGTCCTAAATGAGTGCCCTGTTATTTTTAAACAGTGATCCCCTAGTTCTAGATTGTCTGACAAGAGGAAACCTCCTCTCCACATGCACCCTGTCAAGACCACTCAGGATTTCGATCAAGTTGCTCCTTACACTTTTAAACTCAGTGGATACAAACCTAACCTGTCCCACCTTTCCTCAAAAGACAACTTGCCCATTCCTGGTGTTAATCTACTAAACCTCCCACAGTGTACTGATGTGGCTTAGTCACACAATTATTATAAGCCAGGGTTTAGAAACTCCAAAGTATATTATGGAGTTCATCTGACCTATAACGTTTTGTTGAATTTGGCTAGGATGAGCACAAGAGCCTTCACTTGAGGTGTGATTCAACAGTCTTTCTGGACACTCTAATCAAAATTAGCTTTATTCTAAAAACTTAGCATTTGTATAAACACACAGCAAGAATTTTTATCAATTACAAACATAAAGACACACCATAGCTACAGTAATCTATGTATAACACTTAATGAATTCCGCCTTAACTGTTCCAATTCAAAAACAAAATCCCATAAACCAAAAACCCCTTTTCAAGGGCAGGCCCAGCACTCTGCATTCCCACTTGAATAAGACTGGCTTTCCCTGAGATTCTGACCCCGTCTCACCAGCAGGTTTAAACCCGTCCGGAAAGCAAACTATTTGTAAAGCCACTACCTAGGTGATTTTTACTGGAACAAATCTTTAAAATGAAAATAGAGAGACAGAAACAAAACACATTTTTCGCCTGTCTGAGTCCACAGCAGTCAAATATGAAAGTGAAACCAAAAACAGCTCACAGAGCCACAGCCCAGCTCCACCCACACAATGACATCACTGAAGCCATGTGATAAGACACAAACATTTCTGAAAGGGACACTCCCGTGACACAATGTATTGATGTGGTTTAGTAGTACTTTCTTTTAATCTAATTGTGTTTCCAACCTTTTGACGCAATCACTCTCTGTTTCTAATTGTTTCTTTAGTTTGATTATTTGTTGTCCTTGCTAATCACAGCCACAACTTTCACATTTTCCTTTGTTAAATGCTTCATTTTGATCAAACTAGTTCTGATGACAATAATGTTGGAACCAATGGCCTGTGTATAGGTATAGATATAGATATAGAGAAATACAGCACAGAACAGGCCCTTCGGCCCACGATGTTGCGCCAAACTTTTGTCCTAGGTTAATCATAGAATTTTGGACAATTTTTCATGGCCAATCCACCCAACCCGCACATCTTTGGACTGTTTAGTACAGCTGATTTTATGCCACTGCTCAGGAATTAAGTTGGATTTCTGAAGGTTTTCTAGATTGGTCATGAGCTGTAATTTGAATTCCTCTTTGGTTGGGTTGCTTTAAGGCTGAGACATTAATCTTCTTCCTCTTGGAAATTTGGGCCTAGCAATGTCTTTATTGGTACTGGGTGGAAGTTTATCACCAATCGAACAAGTCGATGATCTGTCCAGCAACATGATCGAGTGATACAGACATCATTTAGATCTTTGACACAAGCAATGATGTCATCCAAGACGTACCAATGCTTTGATCTTGGGTGCTTCCATGTGCTTTTGTATTTGTCCTTCTGGCAAAGAGAGTGTTTGTTCTAATGAGGCCAGGCTGACCACAGTCAGCAGGAGGACACTATTTCCATTGGCTTTTCACACCCCTGTTTTTCCTGTGGTCCTGCTCCAGACATTGGCATCATAGCCAACCCTGGCATTAAAGCTCCCCAGGAGGATATTTTTTTGTTCCTCTTTTGGAATGGCAGTGAGACTTCATCAAATTCAGGATTAAACCTTTCCTCAACACCAAAATACTGCACTGAATGGGGCAGGAGAGTTTAATATCTGAGTCTGAATTTTGGGTTTAATATTGGAGTATGAATGATGGTGGGGAGGTGGGCTTCGTGGTTAATAAGAGACCAAGTGGGGTTCTGTCCCTCATCCTGCTTGTTCACTTAAATTTGAGGGAATGCAGTTGTATCCAGTGCTAGATTCTCCTGACCGTCTGTGATATTTCTGATTATTCAGGATAATCAATGGAGGAATCTGTTTGCTGCAAGATGAGGATCCAAGAGTGAGGAAACAAGCTGCCAAGTTCGCCACTCACATATACCTGTTATCTAACAACAGTGAGCAGTTAACTCACTTCCAGAGTAATAGAGCTCTCTACTCTTTGCTCGAGTTCCTGCTGCAGAATTTCTGGCACTCCAAGGAAACGTTTGAAGTTCTGATGCTGCACGTCCCAGCCCCAGATGTGGCTGAAATCCTGGTGGAACTGGAGAGCGAAGAGTAAGTTTGGGTTTGCTCGCTACCTACCCTGCTCGAACAGTCTTAAGGGCTGCTTCCCAGCAAGACGTACACCTTGAAGCAGAGACTAATTGTGCCCCTTCAAACTTCAAGATGAGACCAGTGCCAATCTAGAAGAGGATGAATGAGTCTAAACTGTCCATCCTGACAGCATCTTAGGTACACATTCTCGCAGGATGAGAATCAACCCTATAGTGTAGTCCTGTCTCCACCCACAGTGTAAGTTCCAGGATCGTCCCTATTCTCTCAGGTGTGGCACACAAAAAATAACTGAAGATAAAGGAGCTGCTGTAACCTGTTTGACCACTCGAGGCTGCTTCACCATTCATTAAAATCATGGCTGATCTTCTTCACCTTATCCCCATTCCCTGCATTCCCATGAAGTCCAAACATCTAGTGATCTCAGTCCTGCACATACTCAACAACCAATCACCGATTGGCCCCTGGAGGAGGTCATGTCAAAGATTCACAATTCTCTGGCTGAATATATTTCTTCTCATCCTAATCCATAATAGCCAAGCCCTTATCTTAACTCCAGACATTCTAGCCAAGGAAAACAGCCTCTTAACATTTATCCTGTCAAACTTCCAAATATTCTAAATAAATAAATAATCATTTATTGTCACAAGTAGCCTTACATTAACACTGCAATGAAGTTACTGTGAAAAGCCCCTAGTCTCCATAGTCCGGCGCCTTTTCGGGTACACAGAGGGAGAATTCCGAACTCTCAGCTGGTACGGGAATTGAACCCGAGCTGCTGGCCTTGTTCTGCATCACAAACCAGCTGTCTAGCCCATTTAGCTAAACCGGCCCCTGCTATGTTTCAATGAGATCACCTCTCATTCTTCTAAACTACCAAGAGTTTTGGCACATTTTACTCAATTGCTTCTCACAGGAGAGGCTTGGCATCTCAGAAATCAATCTAGTAAATCTTCATGGAATATCCTTCCTTGGATAAGGACAAAACTGTTCTACTCCAGAAAGACAGTTTGCCAAGGATAGAATTGAAGCCTTTTATATATTTACTTACAGAATTACACCTTACCTGCATACACTTCCTGGCCGGGATTCTCCCCTACCCGCCGGGGCGGGGGTCCTGGCGGGATGGAGTGGCGTGAACCACTCCGGCATCGGGCGCCCCAAAGGTGCGGATCCACACCTTTAGGGGCCAAGCCCTAACCTTGAGGGGCTAGGCCCGCGCCGGAGTGGTTGGCGCCCCGCTAATCGGCGGGAAAGGCCTTTGGCGCCACGCCAGCCGGGGCCGAAGGGACTTCGCTGGCCGGCGGAAGTCCGCGCATACGCCGGAGCATCCGCCATCGTGAAGACTATGGCCAACGCGGAAGGAAAAGAGTGCCCCCATGGCACAGGACCACCTGCCGATCGGTGGGCCCCGATCGTGGGCCAGGCCACCGTGGGGGCCCTGCTCCCCCCACCCCAGGACCCCGGAGCCCGCCCACGCCATCAGTCCTGCCGGTAAGGGAGGTGTTTTGATTCCCGCCAGCGGGACCGACATGACAGCAGCGGGACTTCGGCCCACCGCTGGCCGGAGAATCGCCGGGGGGGGGGGGCGCCGACCGGCGTGGTGTGATTCCTGCCCCCACCGAATCTCTGGTGCCGGAGACTTTGGGAGACGGCGGGGGCGGGATTCACCCCCCCCCCCCCCCCCCGGCGAATCTCCGACTCCCCTTTATGTTGGCTGCCAGTCTTTTATCATAATCCCTCTTCACTTCTCTATTGTACTTTTTCACCTCCCCTCTGAACCTTCTGTATTCCTCTTGGTTCTCAATTGTATTTTCTACCCAACACTTGTCATAAGTATATTTTTTCTTCCTTAATTTAATTTCTGTCTCTTTTCTTTCATCCAGAAAACTCTGGATTTGTTTGACCAAGCTTTCCCTTTTAAGAGACTGGAGGTTTTGAAGGTAGTCCATTGTATAGTTTTTCCTGCCAACCTTTCGTTCGAGTCTAACCAGCCCAGCTCTGTTCTTGCCCCATTGAACTCAGCTGTCCCCCAACTCTCTATTTCCCGTTGTCCTTTTCCAACCGTTGGCACAGTGGTTAGCTCTGCTATTTCACAGCTCCAGTGACCTGGGTCCAATTCCGGCCTCGCGTGACTGTGTGGAGTTTGCACTTTCTCCCTGTGTCTGCGGGGGTTTCCTCCAGGTGCTCCAGTTTCTCTGGGACATCCTCTTTCTCCACCACTGCAATGCTCTCCTTAACCGAAACCCAACCCCTCCTTATCGTTTCTGAACACCTTGTACCCAGGAATATTTAACACCCAGTCCTGCCGTTCCTCAAACCAGTTCTCTGTTATCGTCACATCATATTTCCACAATACAATCTGTGCCTGTAACTCCCCAATCTTATTTACTATACATTCTGAAATCTCTTCAGTTTAATGAACTAATGATGCAAAACTAAATATAATTTTGCAAAGTACTGGCAGGCACTTTATTTTGATGCATGGCACATAGATCGTGAAAGTAAACCAGCTGGATTCATATCGCATGTTGCCCCCTATAAAGGTGGTGGTCACACATGCAAGTGCAAATGAATGGCATTGGCAGCAAACACAGCCTTAAATATAATTCATATATAATTAACAAACTGCAACACAGTCCTCCACATGTGGATTCACCCTGTATAATTGCAAACAGCTTCCTTATTTTTGCACTCAAATTCCTTTACAATGAAGATTAATATAACTATTGTGACTGTCACAAGAAGGGAGTCCACACTGAGTTATAGGGTTAAACAGCAGGTTTATTGAGTTGTACAGCAGAAGCCTACCAGGGCGACTCATCCGTGTGAGTGCCGACTGATTCGGAGCCTGCCAGCTTTGTACCGGAAGTCCTTGGTCGCTCCGCCCCTTTCAGTGGGGGTGCACGTGTTCTCCTAGGGCTTCTGGGAAAACCAGATCCCCCACACCATAGGCTTCAGCTGGACCCAGGATATTACAATAACCATTTTCCATTCTTATTGCCTGTTGTACTCTACATAATTTACTTTCAGTGATTGATGTAACAAGCCACCCAGCTCCTTTGGAACACCAACACTTACTAGCCTCCTACATGACCCTCCCTCCCCCCTCTGCTCTCCTCATCTATGTGCCTCTGATGGGTCCTCCTCACCTACTGCACATCATGGGGACCTGTCATGATTCACTTGAATGGACAGTATAATGTGGGGGGGCAATCCGTCGTAAAGGCCTGATAATGATATTTAAATATATTCAAATGGAGATCCCAATCAATGTTCAACATCAGGAGTCCCATTACATCAACCGGGTTTGGGGGGGGGGGGGGGGGGGGGGGGGGTGATGCTAGAGGAATGGGAAACTCCACCAGTGCAAAACAGTGTCAGGAACCTGGGTTCCATTCTAATCTCGGGTGACTTTCTGTGTGGAGTTTCTCTCTGTGACTGCGTGGGTTTCCTCCGGGTGCTCCAGTTTCCTCCCACAGTCCAAAGATGTGCAGGTTAGGTAGATTGGCCATGCTAAATTGGCCCCAAGTGTCAAACGTTAGGTGGGGTTACCAGGATAGGGCGGGGAATTGGGCCTAGGTAGGATGCTCATTCGGGTGTTGGGGGGGGTGGGGGTTGGCTGGCTGTCAGTGCAGACTTGATGCATCAAATGGCCTTCTTCTGCACTGTTGGGTTTTTATGATTCTCACTCACTCGAACGCACACAAGTAGTCTTTGTTCTACTATTTCTGGACTGACAGCTGAACCAAAATCCCACTCAGTCTGCCCTGTGTCATGCAGGTATCAGTGTGAAAGGAAGTCTAAAACAATAGCCGGTGGATTTTGGTATCCAGGCTCTCCTCTTGTTCACCAGTTCCCTCTTCTTCTGGAGGCACGGACATCTTGGTTACAGGTTCCATGACTTTTCATTCTACCTCAGTGTCCTCGTGGTGATTCCTCTCTTCTGCGTTTACACTGACTATTGGGAAGATATTCAGCCTTGAGAGGGGTGATGCACCCTATCCTAACCCAGCAACCAACTGGTGCACGATTCAACTGAGTCAGCGGATCAGAAGCCTGACACCATCCAGTCTGCATTGTCTGTCTCAGCTGCCAAGACTCGGAGAGAGGCTGAATGGACAGCACGGTAGCACAAGTGGATAGCACAGTGCTTCACAGCGCCAAGGTCCCAGGTTCGATACCCCGCTGGGTCACTGTCTGTAAGGAGTCTGCACGTTCTCTCCGTGTCTGCGTGGGTTTCCTCCAGGTGCTCCAGTTTCCTCCCACAGTCCAAAGATGTGCAGGTTAGGTGGATTGGCCATGATAAATTACCCATAATGACCAAAAAGGTTAGGAGGGTTTATTGGATTACGAGGATAGGGTGGGTCGGTGCAGACTCGATGGGCCGAATGGCCTCCTTCTGCACTGTATGTTCTATGTGTGTATTGTCCTTCATTCAGTGATACTGCCCCAGGATTCCCAGTTGGTTCAGATACAGGACTCTGATCACAGATTCTAATCAATACCATTGCCTTTCCAGAGCAGTTCATCTGTACAAGGAGGATGTACCGAATGTCTTTGCCGAACCGACTGCCTTTGCTAGACTCCTGCTGCCATTCCTCCTCCGAATCGTGGAAACGTTGGGTAACTCTGAGGCCTGTCGTAACTGGCTCAAGGCCTGGGCCACAGACAACCATTCTGACATTGTGAGGAATGTGAATCACCTTAAACACAGTGGGATCCAAGGTCAGAACCATCTATCCTTTCACACTCTGGGACAATGGGTCGCACACTGTCCTTTCACACTCTGGGACAGTGAGTCACACACTGAGCTTTCACACTCTGGGACAATGGGTCGCACACTGTCCTTTCACACTCTGGGACAGTGGGTCACACACTGTCCTTTCACACTCTGGGACAGTGAGTTACACACTGCCCTTTCACACTCTGGGACAGTACATCACACACTGTCCTTTCACACTCTGGGACAGTGTGTCACACACTGTTCCTTTCACACTCTGGGACAGTGAGTTACACACTGTCCATCACACTCTGGGACAGTGGGTCACACACTGTTCTTTCACACTCTGGGACAGTGAGTCACACACTGTCCTTTCACACTCTGGGACAGTACATCACACACTGTCCTTTCACACTCTGGGACAGTGCGTCAGACACTGTCCTTTCACACTCTGGAACAGTGAGTTACACACTGTCCTTTCACACTCTGGGACAGTGAGTCACACACTGTCCTTTCACACTCTGGGACAGTGAGTTACACACTGTCCTTTCACACTCTGGGACAGTGAGTTACACACTGTCCTTTCACACTCTGGGACAGTGTGTCACACACTGTTCCTTTCATACTCTGGGACAGTGAGTCACACACTGTCCTTTCACACTCTGGGACAGTGGGTCACACATTGTCCTTTCACACTCTGGGACAGTGAGTTACACACTGTCCTTTCACACTCTGGGACAGTGGGTCACACACTGTCCTTTCACACGCTGGGACAGTGAGTCAGACACTGTCCTTTCACACTCTGGGACAGTGAGTCACACACTGTCCTTTCACACTCTGGGACAGTGAGTTACACACTGTCCTTTCACACTCTGGGACAGTGAGTCACACAATGTCCTTTCACACTCTGGGACAGTGCGTCACACACTGTCCTTTCACACTCTGGGACAGTGAGTCAGACACTGTCCTTTCACACTCTGGGACAGTGAGTCACACACTGTCCTTTCACACGCTGGGACAGTGAGTTACACACTGTCCTTTCACACTCTGGGATAGTGAGTCACTCACTGTCCTTTCACACTCTGGGACAGTGAGTTACACACTGTCCTTTCACACTCTGGGACAGTGCGTCACACACTGTCCTTTCACACTCTGGGACAGTGCGTCACACACTGTCCTTTCACACTCTGGGACAGTGAGCCACACACTGTCCCTTCACACTCTGGGACAGTGGGTCACACACTGTCCTTTCACACGCTGGGACAGTGAGTTACACACTGTCCTTTCACACTCTGGGACAGTGGGCCACACACTGTCCCTTCACACTCTGGGACAGTGAGTTACACACTGTCCATCACACTCTGGGACAGTGGGTCACACACTGTTCTTTCACACTCTGGGACAGTGAGTCACACACTGTCCTTTCACACTCTGGGACAGTACATCACACACTGTCCTTTCACACTCTGGGACAGTGCGTCAGACACTGTCCTTTCACACTCTGGGACAGTGAGTCACACACTGTCCTTTCACACTCTGGGACAGTGAGTTACACACTGTCCTTTCACACTCTGGGACAGTGAGTTACACACTGTCCTTTCACACTCTGGGACAGTGTGTCACACACTGTTCCTTTCATACTCTGGGACAGTGAGTCACACACTGTCCTTTCACACTCTGGGACAGTGGGTCACACACTGTCCTTTCACACTCTGGGACAGTGGGTCACACACTGTCCTTTCACACGCTGGGACAGTGAGTCAGACACTGTCCTTTCACACTCTGGGACAGTGAGTCACACACTGTCCTTTCACACTCTGGGACAGTGAGTTACACACTGTCCTTTCACACTCTGAGACAGTGAGTTACACACTGTCCTTTCACACTCTGGGACAGTGAGTCACACACTGTCCTTTCACACTCTGGAACAGTGAGTCACACGCTGTCCTTTCACACTCTGGGACAGTGAGTCAGACACTGTCCTTTCACACTCTGAGACAGTGGATCACACACTGTCATTTCACAGTCTGGGGCAGTTGGTCACACACTGTCCTTTCACACTCTGGGACAATGGGTCACACGCTGTCCTTTCACACTCTGGGACAGTGAGTCAGACACTGTCCTTTCACACCCTGGGACAGTGCGTTACACACTGTCCTTTCACACTCTGGGACAGTGAGTTACACACTGTCCTTTCACACTCTGGGACAGTGGGCCACACACTGTCCCTTCACACTCTGGGACAGTGAGTTACACACTGTCCATCACACTCTGGGACAGTGGGTCACACACTGTTTTTTCACACTCTGGGACAGTGAGTCACACACTGTCCTTTCACACTCTGGGACAGTACATCACACACTGTCCTTTCACACTCTGGGACAGTGCGCCAGACACTGTCCTTTCACACTCTGGAACAGTGAGTTACACACTGTCCTTTCACACTCTGGGACAGTGAGTCACACACTGTCCTTTCACACTCTGGGACAGTGAGTTACACACTGTCCTTTCACACTCTGGGACAGTGAGTTACACACTGTCCTTTCACACTCTGGGACAGTGTGTCACACACTGTTCCTTTCACACTCTGGGACAGTGAGTTACACACTGTCCTTTCACACTCTGGGACAGTGAGTCACACACTGTCCTTTCACACTCTGGGACAGTGAGTCATACACTGTCCTTTCACACTCTGGGACAGTGGGTCACACATTGTCCTTTCACACTCTGGGACAGTGGGTCACACACTGTCCTTTCACACGCTGGGACAGTGAGTCAGACACTGTCCTTTCACACTCTGGGACAGTGAGTCACACACTGTCCTTTCACACTCTGGGACAGTGAATTACACACTGTCCTTTCACACTCTGGGACAGTGAGTTACACACTGTCCTTTCACACTCTGGGACAGTGAGTCACACAATGTCCTTTCACACTCTGGAACAGTGAGTCACACGCTGTCCTTTCACACTCTGGGACAGTGCGTCACACACTGTCCTTTCACACTCTGGG
Source organism: Scyliorhinus canicula (assembly GCF_902713615.1). NCBI lineage: Eukaryota > Metazoa > Chordata > Chondrichthyes > Carcharhiniformes > Scyliorhinidae > Scyliorhinus > Scyliorhinus canicula. The sequence continues at coordinate 82,305,573 of NC_052146.1, read as the reverse complement.
ACAGTGAGTCAGACACTGTCCTTTCACACTCTGATACAGTGGATCACACACTGTCCTTTCACACTCTGGGACAGTGAGTCGGACACTGTCCTTTCACACTCTGAGACAGTGGATCACACACTGTCATTTCACAGTCTGGGGCAGTTGGTCACACACTGTCCTTTCACAGTCTGGAACAGTGAGTTACACACTGTCCTTTCACACTCTGGGACAGTGGGTCACACACTGTCCTTTCACACTCTGGGACAGTGAGTTACACACTGTCCTTTCACACTCTGGGGACAGTGCGTCACACACTGTCCTTTCACACTCTGGGACAGTGAGTCACACGCTGTCCTTTCACACTCTGGGACAGTGGGTCACACACTGTCCTTTCACACTCTGGGACAGTGAGTTACACACTGTCCTTTCACACTCTGGGACAATGGGTCACACGCTGTCCTTTCACACTCTGGGACAGTGAGTCAGACACTGTCCTTTCACACCCTGGGACAGTGCGTTACACACTGTCCTTTCACACTCTGGGACAGTGGGTCACACACTGTCCTTTCACACTCTGGGACAGTGTGTCACACACTGTCCTTTCACTCTCTGGGACAGTGAGTCACTCACTGTCCTTTCACACTCTGGGACAGTGGGTCACATACTGTCCTTTCACACTCTGGGACAGTGAGTCACACACTGTCCCTTCACACTCTGGGACAGTGGGTCACACACTGTCCTTTCACACTCTGGGACAGTGAGTTACACACTGTCCTTCCACACTCTGGGACAGTGGGTCACACACTGTCCTTTCACACTCTGGAACAGTGAGTTACACACTGTCCTTTCACACTCTGGGACAGTGGGTCACACACTGTCCTTTTACACTCTGGAACACTGAATTAGAGGTGTTGCAGTTACACTACCCCTGGACAGTAATCTTCTCCTTTGTGTTACAGATTTCCCACTTGTGAATTGCTTTGGCCTTCCAGATGCTGCCAACCTTTTTCCTGCACTTGTGGGACTTCTGGTGAGATCAAATGTTCTCTTACATCTTCTCCAAACTCTGGAATCACACAATGCGGACACTTCCAATATTTCCGGCCCATCACACAGGCTGAAGGCTGATTTGGAACAGCTGTATGGACGAATAAACCAGATTGGATTAATCCCAGTCAATTTGGCAGCAGAATTAGCAGTGTGTCAGTATCCGGTCACTGAGAGCTGACAGGATATCATTTTATTCATCTTCAACAGCAACGAGGAGGCTTCTGAACAATCACCCATCCAATGACTACACGTTGACTCATGCACCTAATAAACAATGACTTATTCATCATGGCGTACCACACTGAGCCACAGTACGATAGAGTCACCCCCACACTGACTCACAATAGGACAGAGTCATCCCCACACTGACTCACAATGGGAGAGAGTCACCCCCACACTGACTCACAATGGGACAGAGTCATCCCCACACTGAATCACAATGGGAAAGAGTCATCCCCACACTGACTCACAATGGGAGAGAGTCACCCCCACACTGACTCACAATGGGACAGAGTCATCCCCACACTGACTCACAATGCGATAGTCATCCCCACACTGAATCACAATGCGATAGAGTCATCCCCACACTGAATCACAATGGGAAAGAGTCATCCCCACACTGACTCACAATGGGAGAGAGTCACCCCCACACTGACTCACAATGGGACAGAGTCATCCCCACACTGAATCACAATGGGAAAGAGTCACCCCCACATTGAATCACAATGCGATAGTCACCCCCACACTGACTCACAATGCGATAGTCATCCCCACACTGAATCACAATGCAATATAGTCATCCCCACACTGAATCACAATGGGAAAGAGTCATCCCCACACTGACTCACAATGGTAAAGAGTCATCCCCACACTGAATCACAATGGGACAGAGTCACCCCCACACTGACTCACAATGGGAAAGAGTCATCCCCACACTGAATCACAATGGGACAGAGTCATCCCCACACTGACTCACAATGGGACAGAGTCACCCCCACACTGACTCACAATGGGAAAGAGTCATCCCCACACTGAATCACAATGGGACAGAGTCACCCCCACACTGACTCACAATGGGAAAGCGTCATCCCCACACTGAATCACAATGGGACAGAGTCATCCCCACACTGAATCACAATGGGATAGAGTCACCCCCACACTGAATCACAATGGGACAGAGTCACCCCCACACTGAATCACAATGGGACAGAGTCATCCCCACACTGACTCACAATGGGACAGAGTCACCCCCACACTGACTCACAATGGGAAAGAGTCATCCCCACACTGAATCACAATGGGACAGAGTCACCCCCACACTGAATCACAATGGGAAAGAGTCATCCCCACACTGACTCACAATGGGACAGAGTCACCCCCACACTGACTCACAATGGGAAAGCGTCATCCCCACACTGAATCACAATGGGACAGAGTCATCCCCACACTGACTCACAATGCGATAGAGTCATCCCCACACTGAATCACAATGGGAAAGAGTCATCCCCACACTGAATCACAATGGGACAGAGTCACCCCCACACTGAATCACAATGGGACAGAGTCATCCCCACACTGAATCACAATGGGACAGAGTCACCCCCACACTGACTCACAATGGGAAAGCGTCATCCCCACACTGAATCACAATGGGACAGAGTCATCCCCACACTGACTCACAATGGGACACAGTCATCCCCACACTGACTCACAATGCGATAGAGTCATCCCCACACTGACTCACAATGCGATAGAGTCATCCCCACACTGAATCACAATGGGAAAGAGTCATCCCCACACTGAATCACAATGGGACAGAGTCACCCCCACACTGAATCACAATGGGACAGAGTCATCCCCACACTGACTCACAATGCGATAGTCATCCCCACACTGAATCACAATGCGATAGATTCATCCCCACACTGAATCACAATGGGAAAGAGTCATCCCCACACTGACTCACAATGGGACAGAGTCATCCCCACACTGAATCACAATGCGATAGTCATCCCCACACTGACTCACAATGCGATAGTCATCCCCACACTGACTCACAATGCGATAGTCACCCCCACACTGAATCACAATGCAATATAGTCATCCCCACACTGAATCACAATGCGATAGTCATCCCCACACTGACTCACAATGGGAAAGAGTCATCCCCACACTGACTCACAATGCGATAGTCATCCCCACACTGAATCACAATGGGAAAGAGTCATCCCCACACTGAATCACAATGCGATAGAGTCATCCCCACACTGACTCACAATGCGATAGCCATCCCCACACTGACTCACAATGCGATAGTCATCCCCACACTGACTCACAATGGGAAAGAGTCATCCCCACACTGAATCACAATGCGATAGAGTCATCCCCACACTGAATCACAATGCGATAGAGTCATCCCCACACTGACTCACAATGCGATAGTCATCCCCACACTGAATCACAATGCGATAGTCATCCCCACACTGACTCACAATGGAATATAGTCATCCCCACACTGACTCACAATGGAATATAGTCATCCCCACACTGACTCACAATGGAATATAGTCATCCCCTCACTGACTCACAATGAGACAGTGTCTTCCCCATACGGAGTCACAATGGGATAGAGTCATCCCCACACTGACTCACAATGAGACAGTGTCTTCCCCACACGGAGTCACAATGGGATAGAGTCATCCCCACACTGACTCACAATGAGACAGTGTCTTCCCCACACGGAGTCACAATGCGATAGTCATCCCCACACTGACTCACAATGGAATATAGTCATCCCCTCACTGACTCACAATGAGACAGTGTCTTCCCCATACGGAGTCACAATGGGATAGAGTCATCCCCACACTGACTCACAATGAGACAGTGTCTTCCCCACACGGAGTCACAATGCGATAGAGTCATCCCCACACGGAGTCACAATGCGATAGAGTCATCCCCACACTGACTCACAATGAGACAGTGTCTTCCCCACACGGAGTCACAATGCGATAGAGTCATCCCCACACGGAGTCACAATGCGATAGAGTCATCCCACACTGACTCGCAATGCGATAGTCATCCCCACACTGACTCACAATGCGATAGAGTCACCCCCACACTGACTCACAATGCGATAGAGTCATCCCCACACTGACTCACAATGGAATATAGTTATCCCCACGCTGACTCACAATGGAATATAGTCATCCCCATACTGACTCACAATGAGACAGTGTCTTCCCCACACGGAGTCACAATGGGATTGAGTCACCCCCACACTGACTCACAATGAGACAGTGTCTTCCCCACACGGAGTCACAATGGGATTGAGTCATCGCCACATGGAGTCACAATGGGACAGTGTCATCCCCACTCTGACTCACAATGGGATAAAGTCATCCTCCACAGAATTCCGAAGATTTACAACCCTTTGAAGAAGTTTCTCCTCACCTCACTCCTAAATGACCGTCGCCGTGTCCGGAGACTATGTTATAGAATCGCAAGCCGGGGAGGGATCCTCTGCGTCTACCCTGTCAAATCTTGAGTCACAATAGGATACACAATGTCCCACAGGCTGAGTTGTGATGTGGTACAATTATACACGTAGTGAATCTCAATGTGTTGGAGGTGGGTTGATTTTTTTAAAGTATTATTCTTTTTTTTTTTTGGAAATGTTTTTTATTGGAAATGTTTTTTATTGAGTTTTCATATTTTATATCCAACAAATTACAAATTATTAGAAAAAAAAACACGCAAAAATTAACATGTATATTTACAGGCAAGCATCTTCATAATAACAACTGTGGCCACCCCCTTTAACCGGCATACATATTTTACATTCCCCAATATGGCCGAGGCACATGTTTATAGGCATTTATTTACAATTTGGTTTTGGGCCTTAGCTTGCCATCAGGCTGTCGCTTGCGGCTTTGTCCTTCCTTTTTTTTTGGAATAATTTTTATTCAAGTTTTCAACAACAAATTTGATCACAACAGAGAAAAACAGTAACCCCTCCCCTCCAATACAAAAACAAGAAATTAACAAGAAAAAGAAATAAGCATAAAACCATGAGAGCAAACCCCCATAACGAACCCGTAGCCCCGATTCCCGTCCATTTTCCCCTGATTCTTGGCCACCCGACTATTCTTCCTCTTGGTCGTTGGCCACAAAGAGGTCGCGGAACAATTGCATGAATGGCTCCCACGTTCTGTGTCTGACCCTCGGATGGCGAATTTGATTTTCTCCATTTGGAGAGATTCCGAGAGGTCGGACAGCCAGTCTGTAGCTCTGGGTGGTGCTGCTGACCGCCAGCCAAACAGGATTCTACGGCGGGCGATCAGGGAGGCAAAGGCAAGGGCGTCCGCCCTCCTCCCCAGGAATAGATCTGTCTGGTCTGAAACCCCGAAGACCGCCACTGTCGGGCATGGCTCCACCCTCACCCCCACCACTTTGGACATAGCCTCGAAGAAGGCTGTCCAGTACTCCACAAGTCTGGGGCAAGACCAGACCACTTTTAGTTGCGTCAGGCTGAGCCTTGCGCACGTGGAGGTGGAGTTGAACCTATGCAGTGCTTCGCTCCAGAGTCCCCACCCTATCTCAATCCCCAGGTCATCCTCCCATTTCTTTCTTGTTGCGTCCAGTACGGTGTCGGCCCTTTCTACCAGTCAGTCATACATGTCGCTACAGTTCCCTTTCTCTAGGATACTTGCGTCCAGTAGGTCTTCCAGTAGTGTCTGTCGTGGCGGTTGTGGGTACGTCCTTGTCTCCTTTCGTAAGAAGTTTTTGAGCTGCAGATACCGTAGCTCGTTCCCTCTGGCTAGCCAAAATTTTTCTGTCAGTTCGTCCAGTGTTGCGATCCTGCCGTCCGTGTATAGGTCCCTGACTGTCAGTGTCCCTCCGTCCTGCCTCCAACTTTGAAGGTGGCGTCTGTCAGTGCTGGTGTGAACCTATGGTTGTTGCAGATGGGAGCCTTGTCCGACATTTTGGTCAGGCCAAATTGCTGCCGCAGTTGGTTCCAGGATTGGAGGGTGGCTGTCACCACTGAGCTGCTGGATTAAGTATTATTCTAACCTTTGAGGTTATTTATGTGCACAGTGCTTTTTTAAAAAAAATTGTAACCAGTTTTAAAATACCATTTACTGCTTTTGAGTGAAAAGATTCTGATGTATAAATACTGAAGATTAAAATATGATCGAGGAGATTGTATCCTGAATTATTGGTTGGTCCTTTGTTAAACCAGTTGTTCAATGAGGGCCATTTACCTAGGAGGAGAAGGTGGAGTCCTGCAGTTTATTTTCCTGCAACTGGAAAGATCCACTGAAATCCCAAAGATTTCAGCCTCCTCTGAATGTGTGTCCAGTGTGACATTAATTTGCTGATGGGAGAAGTGTCACTGACGAGGCCAGCAGTTATTGAAGGAGCCCCTCTAATGTTTCCATGTTAGGATGGTGAGTGGTTTAGAGGGGAACTTCCAGATGATGGTGTTCCCAAGTATTTGCTGCCCTTGTCCTTCTAGGTGGTGGAGGCTGCAGGTTTGAAAGGTGCTGTCGAAGAAAACTTGCTACGTTGCTGAAGTGCATTTTGTGGTGGTACACGCAGCTGCCACTGTGCATCTGAGTTGGAGGGAGTGAATGTTGAAGATGATGGATGAGGTGCCATTTAGTCAGGCTGCTTTGTCCTGGTTGGTGTTAAGCATCTTGAGTGTAATTGGAGCTGCACTCATCCAGGTAAGTGGGGAGTATTCCATCACACTTCCTGGCTTGTGTCTTGTTGATACTGGACAGGCTTTGGGAGTCAGGAGGTGAGCTACTCACAGCAGAATTCCCAGCCTCTGACCTTCTCTGGTAGCCACAGTATTTATATGCTAGTTCAGTTCAGTTTCTGATCAATGGTAACCGACTAGGATGTTCATAATGGGAGATTCGGTGATGGAAATGCCATTGAATGCCAGGTAAATGATTAGATTATATCTTGTTGGAGATGGTCATTGCCTGGCACGTGTGTGGTGAAAATGTTTTGCTTACCTCTTACCAGCCCAATCCTGGATATTGTCCAGGTTTTGCTGCATTTGGACATGAACTGCTACAGTATCTGAGGAGTCGCTAAAGATACTTAACATTGTGCAATCATCAGCAAACATCTCCACTTTTGACCTTATTTAGGAAGGAAGGTCATTGATGAAGCAGCTGAAGATGGTTGGGCCTAGATCACTATACTGAGGAATTCCTGTAGTGATGTCCTGGAGCGGAGATGTTCGGTCAAATCTTGAGGTAACAAAGGCATGAATGAGGATTTCAGCATCAGAAGAGCTGGGGTAGGGGTCGATTCCAACAGTGTTGGGAGTTGAAAATATCCCACCAGATATGTGGTCAGAAGCTCACCTCTTGGTTAAATATGACACCAAGGGGTTGAGAAGAGTCCAGTTCAGTTTGAGATGGTTGCCAAGGGGAGAGGTACTTGGCGACAGTAGTTAAGGGACAGGGTTTGATTGTTCTGGGAATCACTGGTAGTGTCTGAAACTATGCGTTCATGTTGATTTTCCGGCATAGTGTAATCCCCATAGTTAACTGTGGGCTCAGATTACGGTCTCCTACTAGGAGTTCAAATTACACCTCCCCACACAAGAATTCAGGTGTAATCAGACTGGATTGAGTTGCCGACTCCAGCTCCCGAAGACTTTAACAAGAAAAATTTCCACACTTCTCGATCAAGAATGTTCGTCACCATTAGGTATGGAGGTAGGTGGCAATCCCTGGCTTCTCCATGCCCATGTGGAATATCAGATGTTTCACTTTGTGCTTCAGTAAATGGGTCAGTTGTTTCCACTGTGAAACCTTCATTCTTAGTTTTGCTGAGGCCTAAAGTGTCGGGATAGGAAGGATGCAACTGATTTGTTTAATAAAAGAATTGTTAGGTTCCATCGAGAGAAACTCCCTTGTTAGGGAGTGCAAAACGAAAAGATATAAACGTAAGAACAACTTGTATTTATGGAGAGATGGTGGTGTCATGGTAATGATGCTGGATTTGTAATCCAGAGGCCCAGGCTAATGATCTGGGAACATTGGTTCAAATTTTATCACGTGGTAGAATTTAAATTCAATTGAAAGCTAGTCTCAGTAATAATGATCATGAAATTAGCATCTATTGTCTTCAAAACTCATCTGGTTCACTAATGTCCTTTAGGGAAGGAAATCCACCAACCTTACCTGGTCTGGCCGACATGTGACTCCAGACCCATAGCAGTGTGGTTCACTCTGAACTGCATTCTGCAACGGCCAAGCGAGACACTGAGTTCAAGGCCATTTGGGAATGGACAACAAATGTTGGCCTTGTCAAAGACACCCACGTCCCATGTAAGAATTTGGAACAAAAATCTGTATAGCGCCTTTAAAGTATCAAAATTTCCCAAGGTGCGCCACAGAATATTATAAAGAACATTTAACACTGAGTCACCATAACCATATCAAGGTTGGTGAACAAATGCTTGATTAGAGATAGGTCATCAGAACACCTCACATGAGGAAAGTCAGGCAGAGAGACACAGAGGTTTGGGGGTGAATTCCAGAATTTATAGCTAGGCAGCTGGAGGGGTGGCTACCAATGGTGAAGCAATGAAGATGCTCAAGGGGGCAGGCTTGGAGGAGGGTGGAGACCCAGAGCCAATTTAGGTCAGTGAGCACAAGGATGATGATGGGACTTGGTGTGAGTTAGGACGTAGACAACATAAGTTTGGATGATCTCATGTTTACTGAGACCAGACAGGAGAGCAGGTTCAGAGTTCAGGTGATGGAAACAGTTGGTCTTGGTTTTGGTGTGAACATGTAGTTTGAAGCTCATCTCAAAGTAAAATATGGCAGCAGGATTAGGAACACTTGTTCAGCCCCAGACAATTACCAATACAGTAAGTCCTCATTTCACTTTAACGTCGATCAAATAATGGGGGCTGTAATCTTGTTTAGCATTGCGAGATTCATTTCAATGTCATTTCCCGCCAGTCTGACATCTGGCAATGTGACCCAATCAGCACCATTTCGGAGTGACCTTGCCCCATACCTCACGCTCCGATTTGCGTCCTCTCCCACTCCCTGATTCAACCTCTTGCCGACCCTTACTCTCACTGATCATCCCACTCTTTGATTCACTCTATCAGCACTTCCCTCTCCTGAACCTCCGTTCTAGGATCCTAATCTGATCCAATGCCGGTGCTCCGGGATTGTGAAAATTCCAGTCCCCTTACCGATGGTGCAGAAGTCCTGAGCTGGATTTTTAAAATCCATGTTTTTTAAATGACTCTAAGCTGTTCCTCCTGCCTCTCACCACTCATCTCCACAGCCCTCACAGAGGGTTTGAGAGAGGGAAGCAGCGAGCAGGAGCATTTAAAAAGACATGGATTATAACAGCCCCATTTCAGTACTTCTATATCGTTAGGACCAGCACTTCCACAATCCCCGAGCTCTGGCACTGGATTGGATCTGCATCTTGATCAGGAACACAACAAACAGGCAGCCAGGGAAGTTTCCGGGGAGCAAGAATCGATAAGCGGGAGGATCAGGGAGTGGGAGAAACAACATGTTGGAGGGTCGGAGTGGGAGGGGCCACAAGTTGGAAGGTCGGAGTGGGAGGGGCCACAAGTTGGAGGGTCAGAGTGGGAGGGGCAATAGGTTGGAGGGAGTGGGAGAGGCAACAAGTTGGAGGGTCAGGAAGTGGGAGGGACCACAAGTTGGAGGGTTGGAGTGGGAGCAGCCATAAGTTGGAGGGTCAGGGAGTGGGACGAACCACAAGTTGGAGGGTCAGAGAGTGGGAGTGGCCACAAGTTGGAGGGTCAGGGAGTGGGAGGGGCCACAAGTTAGAGGGTCGCAGTGGGAGGGACCACAAATTGGAGTGTCTGAGTGGGAGGGGCCACAAGTTGGAGGGTCAGAAAGTGGGAGCATGCACAAGTTGGAAGGCCAGGGAATGGAATGGGCCACAAGTTGGAGAGTCGGAGTGGGATGGGCAAAGGGCAGCAAGGTCACAGTCGTTAGCACTGTTGCTTCACAGCGCCAGGGACCTGGGTTTGTTTCCCGGCTTGGGTCACAGTTTGTGTGAAGTCTGCACGTTCTCCCCGTGTCTGCGTGGGTTTTCTCCCTCAGTGTACACGAACAGGCGCCGGAGTGTGGTGACTAGGGGCTTTTCACAGTAACTTAATTGCAGTGTTAATGTAAGCCTACTTGTGACAATAATAAAGATTATTAAAAAATTGGAGGGTCAGGGGACACCACAAAATATTCACTTTTCTCCAAATTAAGTTTATCTCCCGAAAAAGACTCAAACACTCGAACCAACTCCAATATGCCCCGCCATCAACCCACTCTGTGACAACAGCAAGTCGTCTGCAAACAAAGACACCCTATGCTCTCCCCCCCCCCCCCCCCCCCCCTCACACTATCCTTTTCCACACCTCCAGACTCCTCAACGCCATGGCCAACGGCTCAATCGCAAGCGTGAAGAACAGGGAGGACATAGGACAACCCTGCCTGGACCAACGGTGCAGAGCAAAGTACCCCGAATTCATGTTATTTATGCGGACACTCGCTCACGGCTCCCTGTACAGCAGCCTTACCCAATCTACAAATCGTGGCCCAATCCCAAACCGCTCCAGAACCGCCATCAAATACCCCACTCTACTCGGTCAAACACCTTCTCGGCGTCCAATGCCACAACCTCCTCTGCTCCCTCCCCTCCGCTGGTGCCATAACCACGTTCAATACCCTCCTAATATTCGAAAAGCACTGCCTCCCCTTCACAAACCACGTCTGATCTTCCCCTATCACCTTTGGGAGGTACTCCTCCAACCTACCCGCCAATACCTTCACCAACACTTTTGCGTCTACATTCAAGAGAGATATGGGCCTTTACGACCCACATTATGCCGGATCCTTATCCTTCTTAGGCAACAGGGAGATCGATGCCTGTCCCAAAGTCTGTGGCACCACCCCCTTCCGTAGCGTCTCCTCAAACATCCACACCATCAGCAGTGCCAACGTATCTTTAAATTTCTTGTGATACTCCACCGGAAAACCATCTGGCCCTGACTGCATCCTCCCAATTGCTTCTTTTATCTCTTGCTCCGCTATTGCCCCATCCAATATGTCCCTATTTCCACCCCCCCCCCCCCCCCCCCCCCCCAACGTCGGGTAACCATCCAGGAATTCCTGCACCTCCCGATCCCCCCGAGGTGGCTCCAACCTATACAATCTCTCGTAAAACTCCTCAAACACCTTATTAATCCGATCTGGAGCCACCACCAACTTCCCTGCCCTATCCCACACCTGAACAATTTCCATGCCGCCGCCTCCCTCCGAAGCTGGCCTGCCAACATGCGCCCTACTTTCTCTCCATATTCGTAAACCGCTCCCCTCGCCTGCCTCAATTGATGCTCCTCCTTCCTTGTGGATAGCCGGTCAAAACCTGCCTGAAACTCCTTCCTCTTTTCCAACTTCGCTGGATCCCCATCTTCTGCTTAACTCCTGTCCACCCCCAACATCTCATCTTTTAACCTTTGTCGCTCCACCCTCTCCTCCTTATCCACCTTTGCCTTTAACGCGATCACCGCCCTTCACACCACCACCTTTTAGAGCTTCCTTGGAAGTAGAGGATCATAAACAAGACTTTTGGAACTGTCACTTTGGACGTTAAAGTCGTTAAAATCGACTTTAATCTTGATACAAAAGGTAGTATTACAATGCTAGCTGGCTATTTGGCACAACACAAAATAATTTCTGTGTAGCCCTCGCATATCAAGGTCCAAATGGGACAAATCTTCAACTAAAAGGTCAGATCATTGCCACTCTTCACCACAAGGGGGTGACAGATTACAGAGACCTTCTATATCTGCCACAATCAAAGCATCTGTACACTGCAGAAATGTGTGCATGTAACTGGGCATTCTGCAAAAAGTGGACAGAGAACTGCAACACACAGCAGGACTGAATTCTGCCAAGAATTCCCACAGCTCTTTCAAGAGCTCTGTAAGTTCCAGCATTAGTACAATATTAGCACGGGGTGGCACGGTAGCACAGTGGTTACCACAATTGTTTCACAGCGCCAGGGCCCAGGTTCGATTCCCGGCTTGGGTCACCGTCTGTGCAGACTGCACGTTCTCCCCGTGTCTGCGTGGGTTTCCTCCGTGTGCTCCGGTTCTCTCCCACAGTCCAAAGATGCGCAGGTTAGGTGGATTGGCCATGCTAAACTGCCCTTAGGTGTTTGGGTTACGGGGATAGGGTGGAGGTGTGGGTTGAGGTAGGGTGCTCTTTCCAAGAGCTGGCAGACTCGATGGGCTGAATGGCCTGCTTCTGCACTGTAAATTCTATGAAATGTCTATTACATTGCTTCAAGCTGCTATGCTGGAATACCTATATAATCCCAGGAGAATACCACATTCACTGCAGCTAAACGTTCAAGAGGAGGGCGGCACGTGGCGCAGTGGTTAGCACTGGGACTACAGTGCTGAGGACCCAGGTTCGAATCCACACCCTGGGTCACTGTCCGTGTGGAGTTTGCACATTCTCCCCATGTCTGCATTGGTTGCACCCCTACAACCCAAAAATGTGCCGGTTAGGTGGTTTGGCCATGCTAAATTGCCCCATAATTTGGAAAAAAAAGTAATTGGATATTCTAAATTTATTTTTTTTAAATGCAAGAGGAACTTGAGAGTGTTACATAGAGGTGTCACATCACCCGACATGGGGCTAATCATGTGGTGTTTGCGACTTGTAACAGTCCCCAAACTAAATAGCCTCAGAATTTGAGATGGTCTCGCACAATTAAAAGGAGCAGTCCCGAGGGAAATCCATCCGATGGCATCAGAGAATGTCAGGCTGGCAAAACCGACCAACAACATCCTCTTCACTAAACTTGATGCTCATAGCAGGTTTTGGTAAATACCCCTCGAACAGGAATCCAGGCGATGAACAACGCTTAGAGTTAAACAGCACTGAAAGAGGCTCTTCTGCCCGGCGTGCTTATTATCCCATTCGGACGCCTCTTAACTGCCTTCCCTTCAAGATGTCAGAAGCTCTGGAGATAATCCAGCAAGTCATATCAAGCACTCTGGAAGCTAAACGGAGATGTTTTTCACATGGATGGTGTGCATATCCATGGAACTACAAGGCAGAAGCATGATCATGGAGTTGGAGAAGTTGTCAAAGCACTGCAAGGTGAGAAACATGAATTCACCAAAACTACTATCAAATTCTTGGGACACATCATTCAAAGATAAAGTATAATTGTAGACCCTCAAACAACAAAAGCCATCAGCAACTTTCCACACCAAAGTGAGTTACTGATGCCAAAGTTCCTCAGAATGGACAATAAAGTTGGAAAATTTATTCCAAATGTAACAACAATTACCAAACCTTTGAGAGACTATTTACAAAAAGACCAACAATGGTACGGTGGAATTGAGCAAACCAACGCATTCCAGCAAATAAAGGAAAGGCCGATCTCTTCAAAACGTATTGATTCGTTACAATCCAACGTTGCCTATGCTGGTGGCTGTTGGTGCATCCTCAAGACACCTTGGAGCTCAACCCAGGCAAATGACAACAGGATGAAGCCTGTATACTTTGCCTCCAGAGCATTGAGAGAAACGGAGCAGTCCCATGCAATCATAGAGAAGAAAGCATTGCCAATGATATGGCCATCAAAGAGATTATTCCAATACTTGATGGGACTACCTTCCAAATTGAGACTGACCATAAACCATCAATCTTAATTCCACAGAGATCATCCAACGGTTCAGGCATTGGTTGATGCATTGCCAACACAGCGGTGTCTGTGCCAGGGAAATTACAGTCCATGCCATATCCGGAGACTGTGAATCACACCATTATCCAGATCTTGAGACTGATTGGTTAACATGTACTGTCTGATGGTGGCTGGACAGAATGTACTGTCTGGTAGTGATAGGTTATAATTGTACTGTCTGATAGTGATTGGTTAGAATGTACTGTCTGATAGTGACTGGACAGAATGTACTGTCTGATAGTGATAGGTTATAATGTACTGTCTGATAGTGATTGGTTAGAATGAACTGTAGATTGGTTAGAATGTACTGTCTGATAGTGACTGGACAGAATGTACTGTCTGATAATAAAATAATAACCTTTTTGTCACAAATATGAGGTTACTGTGAAAAGCCCATAGTTGCCACATTCCGGCGCCTGTTTGGGTAAGCTGGTACGGGAATTTAACCCGCGCTGATGGCCTTATTCTGCATCACAAACCAGCTGTCCAGCCCACTGAGGATAGTGACTGGACAGAATGTACTGTCTGAAAGTGACTGGTTAGAATGTACTGTCTGACAGTGACTGGTTACAATGTACTGTCTGACAGTGACTGGTTAGAATGTACTGTCTGAAAGTGACTGGTTAGAATGTACTGTCTGACAGTGATTGGTTACAATGTACTGTCTGAAAGTGACTGGTTACAATGTGCTGTCTGACAATGACTGGTTACAATGTGCTGTCTGACAGTGACTGGTTAGAATGTACTGTCTGAAAGTGACTGGTTACAATGTACTGTCTGACAGTGATTGGTTACAATGTGCTGTCTGACAGTGGTTGGTTACACTGTGCTGTCTGATAAATGATTGGTTACAATGTACTGTCTGACTGATTGGTTACAATGTACTGTCTGACAGTGATTGGTTACAGTGTACTGTCTGACAGTGACTGGTTACAATGTACTGTCTGACAGTGACTGGTTACAATGTTCTGTCTGACAGTGACTGGTTACAATGTACTGTGACAGTGACTGGTTACAATGTTCTGTCTGACAGTGATTGGTTACAATGTACTGTCTGACAGTACTGTCTGACAGTGATTGGTTACAGTGTACTGTCTGACAGTGACTGGTTACAATGTACTGTCTGACAGTGACTGGTTACAATGTACTGTCTGACAGTGACTGGTTACAATGTACTGTCTGACAGTGATTGGTTACAGTGTACTGTCTGACAGTACTGTCTGACAGTGATTGGTTACAATGTACTGTCTGATAGTACTGTCTGACAGTGATTGGTTACAGTGTACTGTCTGACAGTGACTGGTTACAATGTTGTCTGACAGTGACTGGTTACAATGTACTGTCTGACAGTGACTGGTTACAATGTACTGTCTGACAGTGACTGGTTACAATGTACTGTCTGACAGTGACTGGTTACAATGTACTGTCTGACAGTGACTGGTTACAATGTACTGTCTGACAGTGACTGGTTACAATGTTCTGTCTGACAGTGATTGGTTACAATGTACTGTCTGACAGTGACTGGTTACAATGTTCTGTCTGACAGTGATTGGTTACAATGTACTGTCTGACAGTGACTGGTTACAATGTTCTGTCTGACAGTGATTGGTTACAATGTACTGTCTGACAGTGACTGGTTACAATGTTCTGTCTGACAGTGACTGGTTACAATGTTGTCTGACAGTGACTGGTTACAATGTACTGTCTGACAGTGACTGGTTACAATGTACTTTCTGACAGTGACTGGTTACAATGTTCTGTCTGACAGTGATTGGTTACAATCTACTGTCTGACAGTGATTGGTTAGAATGTACTGTCTGACAGTGACAGGTTAGAACAGGGGTGGGCAAACTTTTCCGTGCAAGGGCCACATTCAGAAATTCACAATTTTAAAGGGCCGCATAGTATATTAAGTAAAATAATTAATATTTAAAATAGCCAAAATAAAAGGTTTTTAAAGAAAAAAAAGCAATTAATTTTTATTAATTAATATTTTAAAGTAGAAACTTCACATGAAACACATGTTGTGCCGAGCAATGATCACCCTACTCAAGTCAACGTATCCACCCTATACCAGTAACCCAACAGCCCCCCCCCCCATTAACATTAAAATTAAAAATAAAAAAATAAAATTTAAAAAACAAAATTTTTTTTTTTTAATGACTTGATCTTGGTGGGCCGCATAAAGACCTTTGGCGGGCCGTAGTTTGCCCACCCCTGGGTTAGAATGTACTGTCTGACAGTGACAGGTTAGAATGTACTGTCTGACAGTGATTGGTTAGTGTCGCCACATCGATAACTATTCCCTTTTAACAGATATGCATTAAAAGCAGAAAATGTTGAAAACATTTATCTGGGAGTGTACATTTTGCTTTTATTTAACGACATCTACAGCCAGCTAGTGTTAGTACACCTATAGGATATACCAGGTGTTAAGTCAGTAGCACCATATCTGTAGGCAAACAGGTTCACTCATAAATAGTCCGTGTCATTACACCTTAACCCATGTCTCCCAAGACTGAGCACATCTTTCATTGTTAATTGATGATGGAAATATAGTCAGCATTGAGACAGTGAACATTGTGTTTTTTATTTTTTCCCCAATTAACAGTCAATTTAGCATGGCCAATCCACCTACCCTACACATCTTTGAGTTGTGGGGGCGAGACCCACGCAGACACGGGAGAATATGCAAACTCCACACGGACAGTGACCCGGGGCTGGGATCGAACCCGAGTCTTCGGCACCGTGAGGTGACATTGTGGTTTAATTGAAGTAATCCCCAACAAAGTTTGGTTTTGAGTTTTAATACTGCACCTCTCAATTCTCAGCAGATCAGAGTGTGATTTTAAATTACCTGTGTCGAATTGTGAACTTCATTGACTATGTCAAACGGACATGTGCGTGCGAGACCGAAGGTATGTGCTAGTGGTGGTGGAAAACCTGTACTAATAGCCAGCACATAGCTCCTGTGCGTGACCTTCCAAACATGGCAATGTAAAGGGAAGGTGAAGTAGGGTGAGCAGGACTAAAATATTACATTACAATGAAGTAAATATTTTTGGAGTTTTGTCACTTTTGTAATGTGGAAATCAATTATTGCACAAGATAATGGATATATTTATTTAATTTGCTTGCGGGATTAATATTGACCCTACTCTTTACAATGGTGCCATGGGATATTTTGTGATCATCTTAGACAACTGACAGGAACTCAGTTTAAGTCATATCCAAAAGACAGCACCTTCCATAATGTAGTACTCCTGAGTGTCATGCATTCAATTCGTGGAGTGGGATTTGAACCGACAATCTTTTGACTTAGAGTGCTATACGCTATGAGCGATATTTGACGTATTGACATGTAAAAGTCATTTTGGGGAGGGAGGGGTGGTTGGGCCAACCCACGGGAAGCAGGTGTAAGCACCTGTGAACAGAAGCTACTGATCCCTGGTGGAGATATTAGATGTGAATTCCGGTGGGATCTCAACTTCCTTTCTATTTCATGGTTCCAGCTTGCATTGATCTGATTGATGAGTCTGGGAACTTGATGAATCTCAGTGCACATCAAAACTCCCTTCAACTTGCCAGCAACATCCTGAAGGAGCGCGGGAAATATATTCTCATCAAAGTAACAAGTAAGTAAATTTAGAGCAAAAACAGAAAATGCTGGATAATCTCAGCAGGTCTGATTACAGCTGTGGAGCTAATATTTTCAGTCTGGATGACTGCCTCTTTAATGATCCAGATAATGGCCAATGGCCTTTCACAGCCAGACTGGCTCAACCATTGCCACAAAGTAGTTACATGAACTGCAGCCAATGGACAAACTACCAGGTGTGGCCAAATAATTCATACGCCGTACATACATCAGTGAGGCAAAAACAACCAGGGGTTTTAAGCATCAGACCCCATTTCCCCTGGCTGGCAGCCTCTGGTCCAATTTTCACATTCAGGCCATACTGAATGGTGGAGACTTCTGATGCCAGTGAGAATGATCGTGCTTAAAACAATTTTAGGTATGTGTAGTTGGCAGCTTTTGTTCTGTACATATTTCATATGTGCTTATTGTACACATTTTAGAGCAAGATGATTCAGAGACTATCAAATACGAATCCATGTTGAAGAATATCGAGCATTCTCATCCTGCGCTAGCAGGTGAGGATTCATAGGAATATGATTTGGGGGGGGGGGGGGGGGGGGGGAGATTCATTTTACTTGCAGGAGAGACATAGAGCTTGTGCTGCTCCTCAGGGATGAACTGAAACTGGTCGATCTTGTGTTTGTGTTCACAGACCAACTGCAGAAGTTGTCCAATCCCAAAGTCAAAGACAAGGAAAAGGAGAAGAAGGAGCCAATACTGAAGAAAAGTCGATCTAAGGAGGGCACACTCAACACACAATCCAAAAACAAATCAGCCATTGGGATCAAAAGGACCACCAGCTTCACACAGAAAACTTTGTGAAGATCGTGTAAACTATTTGAGAATAAAAGCCACAATTCATGGATATGAAGTGATTAGTAATAAAAACCCACCTGAAAAGGGGATTACACACCAAAGTTGAAATGTCCATTCATCAAACTCAGCTGAGTTCCTGGGATTAAAGTTAGCATTAAAAGTGGGTTTTATGATATTTTGCAGTTTATCTTCTCCTAAAGTGATTATCAGCCAATGAGCATTATCTGGAATTGAAATGTGACAGAGTCAGCACGTGATAGATTTTGTGGGGAGTTTTTCCAATATGGGCAGGGTCAGTAATGCGGGGGCGGGTGGGGGGGGGAGAAAGAGGTAAGAGAAACTCAGCATTTACACTTGCAGGTGCTGAGGAGCCAGAGAATTTCTAAATATCTAGAAAAGCTGAACAAGGTGGGGGGCTCTTTTTCTGGTGGTTGAGGTAACCTAACCAAATAATTAAGGGATTTATAGATGTGGCAGAATCAAAAACTTTAGACTTTATGCACAAAATAATCACAAATAAATCCAGAGGACAACAGAGCCAGCAGTACGCTGAGTGTCTGATCACAAGGATGAACAAGGGCATTAGATACAGGATAAATGGAGACTCATCACGTAACTGCATTTTTAGTCAATTATTCAATTAATTGGACTCCCCAGTTCTTTCCCCCTTGAAGTAGATTTCTCACTGCCCATTCCCTATTGAATCAGTGTTTACTACCCTATCACAATGTGGTCTTTTGGTACTCAATCTAAAATCTGTCATTTGGTTACCAATCCTCCCATTACTGATATTATTAGACACTCCATGAAAACATCTATCAAATGCCCTTCTCTTTGCTCAGGGGAACCTGAGCTTCCAGTCTCTCCATAACAACTGAGTAAATAAGATGTAATTATCTACAGCAGACAGGTAGCTGATACGGAATCCAAATTGGAATATTATTCAAGAGTATCAGCAAATGTCACCATAATTGCATGGTAACCATTGGCCCTGCTGTGAAGGATGCCAACAGCCATTCAATGCCCAGCTTACAGAGAGGCAGAGTCTGATCGCAAGAATATTTTATTCACATCGAGTGACTGTGCACAACTGAGATCGCCACAATCTCATCATTATATCACAATGGGTTTTAGAGTCATTCAGTCCAGCTTTCCATTCTCAAATCCTCCAGACTTCCAACCAGCAGCTCCCACTTTAGGATAGACCTAATGGAAAAACAAAATATTAATTACAAGATGACCTTCTGGACATGGCTCTTTGAACAGGGATAGCCTGTAGAAGCTGAGTGTGGGGACCAAAGGGTCGGGAAATGGAATTCAAATTGGCTATGTGGTTGATAGCGAGCAAGGAAGCTATAGACTCACCTCCTGCTCCTCGCATATATGCCGTCTTCCCCTCAGATGCCCTGACCCTAGCGTCTCTGCCTTCCCCTCTCACTTGCTCACTTCCACGCAAGCGCTTTCCCCCCCTCTCCCTCACACCTGCGCCATCTCATCTCGCATGGGGCAAAAAGTTCCCATGGCGGAGCAGCGAGTTAGACTGAGACAATACAGCAGACCTGAATGTCTGGTAGCACATTAGGCAGTGCATGACATACTGAGCCAGGTGTGGTGAGGATTATCACTGCCGTCTATTAACATATTAGACCAATGGTAGTTTTGAACCTGTCCCACTTACCATGTGAAAATTTACATTGTTTCAGCACTTCATTGAAGCCATCACAAAGGGTCAAGTCATGCTGGTTCTGGGCACACTCCAGGAATTGCCTCATTTCAAACTGGCACGGCATATTCTGCTGGGTCTGTGGCTGTGCTGGAGCAGCTGCTAGTGGAGGCTCCTGCAGGGAAAATGGGAAACCACATTGATTAAAGGTTGGTTCCTATTGGAAAAGTATTCCATTGCATTGAACTAAATGAAGATAGCACACACAAACACTGATACCTGTTGGAGCTTCTCCCACAATTACAAAACTGCCTTTCCATCACATACCCATCCAACTTCATACACTAAAACTACCTGGATTGATAGAACAGTCCAAAACGAAAGACAGAGGGGAAGTGAAAAGGAAGCAGGACTGTAATGGAACACTTTCCACTTGCCTGGATGAGTGCAGCGAAGCTTGAAATCATCCAGGACAAAGAAGCCCATTGATTGCTACCCCTTCCATAAACGTTTGCTCCCTCCAACATGGTAGCAACCATGGACCATCTACAAGATGCACTGCAGGAACTCACCATGGTTCCTTCGGCAGCACATTCCAAACCCACGTTCGCTACCTTCTAGATTCTAGAAGGACAAAGACAGCAGATACCTGGGAACAACACCTGGAGGTTTTCCTCCAAGTCACTCACCTTTCTTCACTGTCACTGGGTCAAAATCCTGGAACTCCCTCCCTAACAGTACTCTGGGTGCACCTACACCCTATGGACTGCAGGTTCAATAAGGCAATTCACCACCACCTACTGAAGGGCAATTAGGGGCGAGCAAAGAATGCTGGCCGAGCCAGCGAGGCCCCACCCCATGAGTGGGCAAACATTTTGCAGATGGAATATGAAGTGGCTGCTCGGAGGTGTACGTACAATTCCATATGTGACAAACCTCAACCCCAGGTGGGAAAGTGGAGTTAAGGATATCAGATCAGCCATGGTTTCATTGAATGGCAGAGCACTCGATGGACTGAATGGCATCCTTCTACTCTGATATCTTATGGTCTAAAGAGGGCCATGAAGAGGTGCTTGAAATTGCAAGAACTGAAAGAACTCTAAAAAGTGAAATCCAGAAAATAAATTCTCAGGATTGTGGCCATTTGATCGGAGCTGGAAAACTACAGATATTTGTTTCCATTTGTTCTTGGGATGTGGGCGAAAGATGGGACTTTTAATCCCATATTTTTATTTAATTCAAATTTCTCCATCTGAAGTGGTGGGATTCAAACTCAGGTCCCCAGAGCATTACCCTAGGTCTCTGGATTACTAGCCCAGTGCCAATACCACTACTACACCACTGCTGCCCTCCTTGAGGGAGAGTAGCAGAAAGAGGGTTGTCCTGGGTGTAGTTGGATGACAGACCATAAGACATAGTAGGAGAATTAGGCCATTTGGTCCATTGAGTCTGTTCTGTCATTCAATGAGATCATGACTGATCTGATGTAATAATCAGATTGGTTACAGATGAGCTGCAGTGGATGAGGATGGACGAGTGTGATACATCACAACAGCAGATCACCAGGCAGGAGTATCCACAAGCTACTGGAACATTATAAAGTGGGAAAATGTGAGATTGTGCACTTTGGTTTGAAGTATAGAAAAGTGGGACTTCCGGTGTGACTTCATGGTTTGAGTGGTTGCACACTTGGCAACTCCCGCTCAAGGCTGTTTTTTTCGGACCTTTTCCACAGCGGATGTGTGGCAGAAAAAGGTGTCGGGCTTGCCAGAGGGAAGACCGACTCCACTAGTTGGACTGGTGGATGGATCCACGGGCCAGAAGTGGGTCAAGAAGAGGGAGCAGCTGGTGCAGGAGAGGCCTCATGGTAGCATGGTGGTTAGCATCAATGCTTCACAGCTCCAGGGTCCCAGGTTCGATTCCCAGCTGGGTCACTGTCTGTGTGGAGTCTGCACGTCCTCCCCGTGTGTGCGTGGGTTTCCTCCGGGTGCTCCGGTTTCCTCCCACAGTCCAAAGATGTGCGGGTTAGGTGGATTGGCTATGCTAAATTGCCCGTAGTGTAAGGTTAATGGGGGGATTGTTGGGTTACGGGTATGTGGGTTTAAGTAGGGTGATCATTGCTCGGCACAACATCGAGGGCTGAAGGGCCTGTTCTGTGCTGTACTGTTCTATGTTCTATGTTCTAATCTTCGTGTGCCACAGCTTAAGATGGCAGAGGGCGTAGGGCCAGCGCTGCCTACCCAATGGTCGATGGACCAACTGGCGGATTTCTTAAATGAGCAGATCAGCCAACAGAGGAGAGAGGCCCAGAAGGACCTAGGCAAGGCTGTAGACTTGTTGGAAATCTGGGATTGATCGAATAGAACAGAGGCTGGAGTCCCAAGGCCAGGCCATCCAGAAGGTGGAGGGGCTGGTGGGGGAGCACAGGGAGCAGTTGGCTTTGTTGGCAGCCGAGGTGGGAGTAATGCGAGAGACCCAGAAGCAGCTACAGGAGAAGGCGGAGGACCTTGAGAACTGCTCCTGGAGGCAGAACTTGAGAATTGTAGGGATGCCTGAAGGCATCGAGGGAGCGGATGCTGTCACGTACGTGGGCTGGAATGCTGGAAAAGCTGAAGGGGGCCTTTGGCCAGCCCCTGGAGGTTGACCAAGTGAACAGGGCACTAATGAGGCCGCAGGCAAAAGAGCTGCCAAGGGCAACAGTGGTGAGTCTTCACCAGTTCCTAGATAAGGAAAAGATCCTGAGATAGGCGATGCAGACGAGGAGATGCACCTGGGAAGGGAGCGAGCTGTGAGTATATCAGGACCTGGGCTCGGATCTGGTGAAGAGGAGGGTCGGGTGAAGGCTTCAGTACAACGCTCCCAAGTCGAGCGTTCAACTAATACCACCAGCTCTGAATGCTTACAGCTACAAAAAGGCATAAGGCAGGGATGCCCATTGTCCCAGCTCCTGTTTCCATTAGCAATTGAACCGCTGGCAATAGTCTTATGGGGTGTGGGCACTTCCGGTGGCGGCTATGAGGGAGTAAGTCGCACATTTGGTGGCTCTCGCTCCGGTTAGACTTTTAAGACCTTTTCCCCTGACTTTTTTGAACTTTTGAGCGCTGGAGTGAAAAACAATAGCACTCTAGATCTGAATCCATACAGAGTTGTATGGACTTAAGGAGCAGAAGGGAGCGAAAACAGATGAAGAAGGGGCTGAACAAAGGTGTTGTGGAAGCTCAAGTGGGAGAAAAGATGGCCAATGAACGGACCACGGAACGGACGGTCCAGACAGCACTGAACAACATGCTGAAGGTCATGAAAGAGAGCTTCGCAGCACTGAAGCGGGATAATTTGGAAACGCTCCAGAAAGCGGTGGAGCGACTGGACCAGAGGCTGGACGCTTAGGATACGAAGGTCCAGGCACTGGAGAAGACAGTGGAAGAGCAGGCGGATTCCCAAACGGTAGCGAACGTGGAAATTAGAAAGTTGAAGGAGCAACAATCAAGGCTGATGGACAGGCTGGAGGACCTGGAAAACATTGGGCTCCCGGAGGGGGCCGAGGGGGTGGATGCCACGGCATATGTGGCAGACATGCTACAAAAGCTGGTGGGGGATGATTTCTTTCCGCGTCCGTTGGAGCTGGACAGGGCACACAGAGTGCAGGCGAGGCAGCCCCGGGGGGGGGGGGGGGGGGGGGGGGGGGGGGGGGGCGATGGTGGTCTGGTTCCATAGGTTTGTGGACAAGGAGCGGGTTCTATAGTGGGCCAAGAGCACAAAGAGCTGCTCATGGAACAACAGTGTCCTGCACATCTACCAGGATCTGGGCCAGGAGGTGGCCAGAAGGAGGGCAGCCTACAGACAAATTAAAGAGATCCTGTTTAAAAAGGTCAAGTTTGGGCTACTTTTCACGGCGCGGCTTTGGGTCACATACCGGGAACAGCTACATTATTTTGATGAAACGGAGGAAGCGATGGACTTCGCTAAGGGGCATGGACTGGTGCCGAACTGAGGACCCATGGACACAAGTTAGAGTGTATTAAGGGATGTTTGCATTTGTTCGCAGATTGCCCTTCGTGTTAGCGATGTCGTTCGGCATGCTCTTTTACTTAAAATTGGGGGTGTTCTTGTGTTTGAAAGTTTTAAAGTTAAAGCCAAAGTTCTAGTTAAAGTTTAAGTTATTGGGTGCTGGGGGGCTGTTCAGGTTCTTTTTGCTATTTTTCTGGGAATGTTGGGAGGAGGGTGGGTGGTAGCGCCCACCTCATTACACAGTTTGAATTGCACTATTGTGGGGGCGAGCTTTGTTCTTTCTTTGTTTTCTCTCTGTTTCTGTCCCAGAGCAATTGCTCGAACAGGGCTGTTCTGGGAAGGTGGCGTTGATGGGGTGGGGGGACAATAGGTGGAAGACATGGTGGCGCCGGAGTCGAGAGGCACCAGGCTAGCTGCTTTGAGCTAGTCAACGGGAGAAAGGTGGGGGTTATGTATACAGCCAGTATATGGCAGGGGTTAGGTTACAAGGGGCTGTCGCTGGGGGGCGGGGAGAGGGGGAGAGATGATCTGCTGACGAGGGAGGGAACTGAACCAGGTAACAGGGAAGAGGTCGGGGGTTGGAGCTGCCAAGAGGCAGATCAGGGGAGGCGTGGCACATGGGCAGGGGGTGGGCCCAAGAAGGGGGATGGCTGATCGGCGTAGGGTAGGGTGTAGGGTGCCCTCCAACCAGGCTGATCACCTGGAATGTTAGAGGATTAAATGGGCCGGTCAAGAGGGCACGTGTGTTCGTGCACTTACGGGCTATGAAGGCGGATGTAACGGTGCTGCAGGAGACACGTTTGAAAGTGGCGGACCAGATTAGATACAGAAGGGCTGGGTTAGACAGGTCTTCCATTCGGGGCTTGACGCTAAGACCAGAGGGGTCACGATCATGATTAACAAACGGGTTAAATTTGAGGCGGACAGCACAGTTGCGGAAGGGGGTGGTAGATTTCCCATCGTCCGGGGCAAGCTTGGGGGGGGGGGGGGGTGATGAATGTTTACGCTCCAAACTGGGATGATGTAGATTTCATCAAAAGGCTGCTGGAGAAAATCCCCGACTTGGATTTGCACAAGTTGATTATGGGTGGGGACTTTAATACAGTCCTCGATCCCGACCTGGACCGGTCGTGCTCCAGAACGGGCAGGGTCCCGGCAATGGCAAGGGAACTGAGAGGGTTCATGGAACAAATGGGAGGGGGGGGGGGGGGGGGGGGGGGGGGGGGGGGGGGGGGGGGGGGGTGGGGGGGGGGGGGGGGGGGGGGGGGGGGGGGGGGGGGGGGGGGGGGGGGGGGGGGGGGGGGGGGGGGGGGGGGGGGAGGAGGGTAGACCCCTGGACAAATGACCGACAGGGAAGGAGTTCTCGTTCTATTCACATATGAGCAAGGTTTATTCTCGTATTGACTTCTTTATTATGAGCAGGGACTTTTTGGAGGGGGCGAGGATACAGAATACTCAGCGATCACTATTTCGGACCATGTTCCACATTGGGTTGACATGCAGGTCTGCAAAGAAAGTTACCAGCACCCACAATGGAGGTTAGAGGTGGGATTGTTGGCAGATGAGAGGGTGTGAGAGAGAGTGGGGAAATGCATGCAGGACTACCTGCAGGTCAACGATACAGGGGAAGTCTCAGCAGCTCTGCTCTGGGAGGCACTGAAGGCAGTGGTGAGAGGGGAACTGATCTCAATCCGAGCCCATAGGGACAGAACGGACAGGGCGGAGATGGACAGACTGATGCAGGAGATGATACGGACGGATAGGGAATATGCGGAGTCCCCGAGGGCAGAGCGACGGAGACTGCAGGCGGAGTTGGGGGCACTATCCACTGGGAAGGCCGTAGAGCAGCTCAGAAAGGCCAGGGGCTCGGTGTAAGAGTATGGGGAGAAAACCAGCGGAATGCTTGCACAGCAACTTAGGAAGAGGGAGGCGGCCAGGGAAATAGGGACGGTAGTGGATGGGGAAGGGAACCGGGTTGGAGACCCGGCAGGATTGAACAGGGTATTCAGGGACTTCTACAGCAAGCTGTATACCTCGGAACCCCCCCCCACGGGGCCGGAGAGGATGAGGCACTTCTTAGATGAGCTGACCTTCCCAAAGGTGGGCAGGAGGATGGTAGAGAGGCTGGGGGTCCCGATTAGAGCTGAAGAAGTAATGGGGGGCCTGAAGGCCATGCAGTCGGGTAAAGCCTCGGGGCTGGACGGGTATCCAGTGGAGTTCTACAAAAAGTTCTCGGGGATAGTGGGGCCGGTGCTGGTTAGGGTGTTTAATGAGGCGAGGGACAATGGGGTGCTACCCCCGACGATGTCGCAAGCCACCAGCTTGCCAATATAAAAACGGGATAAAGATCCGGAAGCTTGTGGGTCCTATACGCCAATCTCCCTGATTAATGTGGACGCTAAACTGCTGGCCAAGATCCTGGCGTCCAGAATCTAAGACTGCGTACCGGACGTGATTGTGGGGGACCAAACAGGGTTTGCAGGCAGCTGGTAGTCAATCTAAGAAGGCTACTCAATGTGATTATGATGCCCCCTGGAGGGCAGAGAGGTGGAGATAGTGATGGCAATGGATGCCGACAAGGCTTTTGACCGGGTGGTGGAGTGGGACTATTTATGAGAGGTGCTGGGACGGTTTGGGTTTGGAGAAGGCTTTGTGGACTGGGTTAGACTGCTATATCAGGCCCCGGAGGCTAGTGCAAGGACAACAGGACGACATCTGAGTATTTTAGACTACACCGCGGGACAAGACAGGGATGCCCCCTCTCCCCACTGCTGTTTGCGTTGGCCATAAAACCGCTGGCAATTGCTCTGAGAACAGCAAGGGGATGGAAGGGAATGGTCAGAGGGGGGAATAGAACACAAGGTCTCGCTCTACGTGGATGACCTGCTTTTGTATGTCGGATCCAGTGGCAGGGATGGACGGGATTATGGAAATCCTAGGGGAATTTGGCCAGTTTTCTGGCTATATGTTGAACATGGCAAAAAGCGAGATGTTTGTGGTGCAGGCGAGGGGTCAGGAGAATAGGCTGAGGGAGCTACCGTTTCGGCTGGTCGGGGAAAGTTTTAGGTATTTAGGGATACAAGTGGCGCGTGACTGGGGCAAGATGCAAAAGTTGAACTTGTCTAGGCTGGTGGAGCAAATGAGGATCGAGTTTCGGAGGTGGGATGCGCTCCCACTGTCACTAGCGGGGAGAGTACAGACGGTGAAGATGTCGATCCTCCCGAGATTCCTGTTTATTTTTCAGTCTCTCCCTATTTTCATTCTGCGGTCCTTCTTTAAAAGAATCAATAAAATCATCCTGGGATCTGTTTGGGCGGGTAAGTCCCCGCGGGTACAGAGGGGGATGCTGGAACGGAACCGTAGCGAGAGGGGACTGGCGTTGCCGAACCTCAGCAACTACTATTGGGCGGCTAACATAACCACGATAAGGAAATGGATGGTGGGTACAGGGTCGGTTTGGGAGCAGGTGGAGGCTGCTTCGTGCAGGGGCACCAGCTTGGCAGCCCTGGTCATGGCTCCCCTGCCGCTCCCGCCGGCCAGGTACTCCACCAGCCCTATAGTGGTGGCGGCTCTGCGGATTTGGGGCCAATGGAGGAAGCATGCGGGGGAAGTGGGAGTGTCGGTCTGGTCCCCAATATGTGACAACCACCGATTTGTCCCGGGGAATATGGATGGTAGGTTTCGAGCGTGGCGGAGGTGGGAAGGATGTTTGCCACCTCCGGGCGAACCCCGATAGTTCTTGTTCCTGGAAGGGAGCTTCGCGAACATGAGGGTGCTGGAGGAGAGAAGTTCAGGCTGGCAAGGGGGAATGACTTTCGGTACTTGCAGGTGCGGGATTTCGTACGTAGACAGGTCCCGTCCTTTCCACGCCTTCCACCAAGGGGGATCCAGGACAGGGTAGTTTCCAGAGGTGAGGTAGTAGAGGGGAGAGTCTTGGATATTCATAAGGAGCTTATGGGAGCGGAGGACACGGACCAAGGAACTGAAACTCAAGTGGGAGGAGGAGCTTGGTGGGGAGTTGGAGGGAGGCGTATGGGCAGACGCTCTGATGGGGGTAAATGCAACCGCAACATGTGCCAGGCTCGGCCTGATTCAGTTCAAGGTAGTTCACCGGGCCCACATGACAGTGGCCCGGATGAGCAAATTCTTTGGGCTGTAGGACGTGTGCCAGATGTGGGGGAGGACCAGCGAACCATGTCCACATGTTCTGGGCGTGTCCAAAACTCAGGGGATACTGGCAGGGATTTGCGGACATCATATTAGGGGCCTCACGGTAGCATGGTGGTTAGCATCAATGCTTCACAGCTCCAGGGTCCCAGGTTCAATTCCCGGCTGGGTCACTGTCTGTGTGGAGTCTGCACGTCCTCCCCGTGTGTGCGTGGGTTTCCTCCGGGTGCTCCGGTTTCCTCCCACAGTCCAAAGATGTGCGGGTTAGGTGGATTGGCCATGCTAAATTGCCCGTAGTGTAAAGGTTAATGGGGAGGATTGTTGGGTTAGGGGTATGTGGGTTTAAGTGGGGTGATCATTGCTCGGCACAACATCTAGGGCCGAAGGGCCTGTTCTGTGCTGTACTGTTCTATGTTCTTCTATATCCCGGGTACTGAAAACAAGGGTGGCGATGAGTCCAGAGGTTGCGCTCTTTGGGGTGTCGGAGGACCTGGGGGTCCAGGAGGGGATAGAGGCCAATGTTGTGGCCTTTGCTTCCCTGGTAGCCCGGCGACGAATACTGTTGTCCTGGAGGGACTCAAAGCCCCCAAAGACCGAAGTATGGCTGTCGGACATGGCAAGCTTTCTCGGCTTGGAAAAAATCAAGTTCGCCATATGAGGATCACTATCGGGGATCACCCGGAGGTGGCAACCATTCATCGACTTCTTTGCGGGGAACTAATCGTCAATGGGATGGGGGGGGGGGGGGGGGGGGGGGGGGGGCGGTGAGAGAGAGGGGGGTGTAGAGTAGGGGGGAAGAATAGGGCGGGTCTATTTGCGAGAGGAACTGTTATTTGCACTGTGTTTTTTGTAATTGGTATCTGCACACTAATGTATATTGTTACTGTTTACAATGCCAAAATATACCTCAATAAAATTTCTGTTTAAAAAAAATAGTCTTATGGGGTGTGAAAAACTGGAAAGGCATCCAAAGAGCACAGAGTTTCACTGTGCGGATGACCTGCTCCTGTACGTCACAAAGCCACAGGAAGGACTGAAAGCAATCATGCGGATCCTAAGAGTTTGGAACCTTCTCAGGTTACAAACTCAACCTAGGCAAAAGTGAGGCATTGCCAGTGAACCCAAACAGGGAGGGACAGAGCTGGAGGGGCTCCCGTTCAAAATAGCCCAAAATAGATTCCGATACCTGGGGATCCAGATAGTCAGAGACTGGACACAGATCCACAAGTGGAACCTGACCAGACTGGCGGAGGAAGTCAAAGAGGACCTCCAGAGGTGGGGCGCACCCCCACTCTCCCTGGCAGTTGAGAGTGCAGACGATCTAAATGGACGTGCTGCCGAGGTTCCACTTCCTGTTTAGGTCCAGACCGATCTTCATCCCCAAGGCCTTTTTCCAGAACCTCGGTAGCTTAATTATGGTGTTTGTGTGGGGGAGGGGGGGGGGGGGGGCAAGAATCCAGAGTCCCCAAATCAACACTGCAAAGGAGGAAAATTAAGGGAGGCCTCGCACTGCCAAACCTGCAATATTACCACTGGTTGGGGAGGGCGGGGAGAGATGCGGTATTTTCTGGACAGGCTGGAATTCCCCAGGGTGAAGGGAGCACCCATTTGACTGGTGGAATGATGGCAGGCATGGGGGCAATGCAGGCAGGGAAAGCCCCGGGCCTGGATGGATTTCCAGTAGAACTTGTTTGGGTGACCTGGGGCCCCTGCTGGTGAGGGCATTTAATGAGTTGAGGGAGATAGGCGAGCAGGTCTCAATATCTCTGATCCTGAAGAAAGATAAGGACCCAGAGCAGTGTTGGTCCTACCGCCCAATATCACTATTGAATGTGGGGATCGAGAAGTGTGCTGGGGGGGGGCGGAAACCAGATGGAATTTGTAAAAGGGAGGCACATGTCTGCCAACATCAGGCGTCTAAGAAATGTCATACAGTAGTCCCCCGTTATACGCGGTTCGCGATATACGGCGGGGGTGCTTATGGACCCCAACTTTTTTCACTCTTTTTGAAACAACACCTTTTTAAGCCGGTGAACTTGTTTGTCATTCCGATTAGCCGCGATGATTAGCCCGATTAGCCACGATAAATAGCTGCAATGATTTGTAATTAAAGCGTACAAATACAAAATGCCTAAGCGCAAGTCTTACACAGTAAAGGAAAAGATAAATTTGATAGACCGTATTAGAAACGGCGAAACAAAGGCAAAATTATGCAGAGAGACTGGTGTGCCAGAGTCAACCCTCCGTGGGTGGGAGAAAGATGAGGACAGTTTGAGAACTTATGTTGAGACAGTTTCTGAGAGTGAAGGGCTTGCCAGGAAAAAGGCAAGGACCGCTAGTGACATTAACTTGGAGAAGGCTGTGTTCGCCTGGTTTGTCCAGGAACAGTCTAGTGGCACCCCCCTATCTGGACCTATCATCAGGACTCAGGCTGAGAAGTTCCATCACCAGCTCCACCCAGAGGAAACCAATTTCGTAGCCAGCAAGGGTTGGCTCCATCGGTTCCAGAAAAGACAACGGTGCAGTTACCATCAGTGGTGAACAGAGATCCGCCGACTCAGCAGCAGCAGAAGCCTTTCCGGACATCCTCAAGGACTACATGGTGCAAGAGGAGCTGATCCCAGAGCAACTCTACAATGCAGATGAGTCAGGGCTCTACTGGAAGATGCTGCCTGACAAGATCCTAGCTGTCAAGGATGATGCCCACAAGACTCTGGGGTTCAAGCAAGCCAAGAACAGGCTCACTACATACTCACCAGACATACTACATCTGAAGAACCTCCAGAGGCAAGCACAAGTCAAGATGAGGAAGGGGATGTGCCAGAAGAAACTCACAGACTTTTTCATGTGATTTAAATGATTTTTAAAAATATGCTTGTAAGTGCTATTTATGTATTATTGTATATATTTTTGAGTGGTATTTTTTAATAAATTTAAAACTTGAAAGAACTTTGATGTTTTTTATTTAAAACGCCCTTCCATTCTTACATTGTAAGGCTATTACATCCACAATACCTGAAACTACCCTGATAGGTTCACTTGTAATTATTCTTTCCCGCAGCAGAACATTATCTGGCCATGTGTTGCTCTTTCAAAATTTTCGTAGGCTATCCGCGGCTCGGATGCAACGTGGGTGGCTGTCTTGGACCCCAACACCCGCCGTATAACGGGGGACTACTGTATTGATTCCCTCGGAGGGACGGATTGTAGAGGTGGCGGTCGCGATGGACATTGATCGAGAAGAGTTGGAGTATTTGTGGGAGATATTGGGGCGGTTTGGGCAGGTGTTTGTGGATTGGATTAGATTGTTGTACCGGGCGCCAGTGGCGAGTGTAAGAACGAATCAGGTGAGTTTGGGGTACTTTAGGTTGTTCAAGGGGATGAGGCAGGGATGTCCACTCCCCCTGTTGCTTTGCGCAATGGCGCTTAAGAGTGACTAGGGGTTGGAAAGGGATTGTGTGGGGGGTGGGGCGGGGGGGAGAATAGCATCAAGTTTCCCTACATGCGGACGACCTCTTGCTGTATATATCAGACCCACTGGAAAGCATACGGGATATTATGGACATTTTGGTGGAATTTGGCCGGTTTTCGGGGTATAAATTAAATATGGGGAAGAGTGAGCTCTTCCCGATCCAGGCGAGGGGGCAGGAGGGGAGGCTGGGTGAGCTGCCGTTTAAGGTAGCGAGGGCAGGTTTAAGGTATCTGGACATCCAGGTGGCACAGGGGTGGGAGCAATTACACAGGTTGAATCTGTCTCAGTTGGTGGGGCAAATGAAGGGAGAGTTTAAAAGGTGGGATGTGCTTCCGTTGTCATTGGCAGGGCTGGTGCAGTCTGTGAAGATGACTGTCCTCCCGAGGTTTTTGTTTGTATTCCAGAACCTCCCAATTTTTATCTCCAAGATCTTTTTTAAGATGGTTAACATGTTAATAGTGGGATTTGTGTGGGCAGCGAAGGGCCCACAAGTAAAGGCGACGCTGTTGGAGCGGGGGCTGGCTTTGCCAAATTTAATGAATTATTACTGGGAGGCAAATATAGCCATGGTAAGGAAGTGGGTAGTGGGGGAGCGGTCATAGATCCACAGATACATATAAGATAGGAAAGAAGGATGCCTTTTGGCCCTTCAAGCCTGCTCCGTCATTCATCACGATCATGGCTGATCATCCAACTCAATAGCCTTTGATCCCATTCTCCCCAAGTGCTATATCTAGCCACCTCTTGAATATATTCAAAGTTTTAGCATCAACTACTTCCTGTGGCTCACCACTCTGTGTGAAGAAATGTCTCCTAATCTCTGTCTAAAATGACTTACCCTGAATCCTCAGACTGTGAACCCCGGTTCTGGACATACCCATCATTGGTAGCATCTTACCTGCATCTACCCTGTCTAGTCCTGTTAAAATTTTATAAGTCTCTATGCGATCCTCCCTCATTCTTCTGAACTCCAGCAAGAACAATCCCCACCTAGTCCATATCTCCTCATATGACAGTCCCGCCATCCCTGGAATCAGTCTAGTAAACCTTTGCTGCACTCCCTCGAAAGCAAGAACATCCTTCCGCAGAGAAGGAGACCAAAACTGCAAACAATACTCCAAGCGGGCCTCACCAAGGCCCTGTATAAT
Source organism: Scyliorhinus canicula (assembly GCF_902713615.1). NCBI lineage: Eukaryota > Metazoa > Chordata > Chondrichthyes > Carcharhiniformes > Scyliorhinidae > Scyliorhinus > Scyliorhinus canicula. The sequence goes on along the minus strand of NC_052146.1, from coordinate 82,272,844 downwards.
TGCAGCAACACATCCCTTCTTCTATACTCAAAACCTCTTGCAATGAAGGCCAACATACCATTAGCCTTCTTTACCACCTGCATGCTTACCTCCAGCGAATGGTGCACAAGGTCACCCAGGTCCCGCTGCACGCTCCCCTCTCCCAATATACAACCATTCAGGTAGTAATCTGCCTTCCTGTTTTTGCTTCCAAAATGAATAACTTCACACTTATCCAAATTATACTGCATCTGCCATTGGTTTGCCCACTCGCCCAATCTGTCCAGATCTTGCTATAGGATCCCTGCATCCTCATCACAATTCACGCTCCCAATTTAGTATCATCTGCAAACTTGGTGTTATATTTTGTTCCCTCATCCAAATCATTAATATATATTGCAAGTAGATGGGGTCCCAGCACCGATCCCTGTGATACCCGACCAGTTACTGCCTGCCAATTTGAAATGGACCCATTAGCAGCCTCCCCGAACAGGCGCTGGAATGTGGCGACTAGGGGCTTTTCACAGTAACTTCATTTGAAGCCTACTCGTGACAATAAGCGATTTTCATTTCATTTCATTAATCCCTGCCAGCCAGTGTGGACGGTGTGCAGGGGAGCCCATGAACCATATTCAAATGTTATGGGCCTGTCCGAAGCTGGAGGGATTTTGGCGGGGGTTCGCTGACCTGATGTCGGAGATACTGAAGGTGGTTCAGAGTCCAGAATTGGCAGTGTCTGGAGTGTCGGAAGACTCGGGGGTCCAGGGATTGATAGAGGCTGGCATTCTGGCCTTTGTCTCTGGTAGCCCGGAGAAGGATTCTGTTGGGATGGACTCGGAGCCGCCGAAACCAGGGGTGCGGGTGAGTGACCTCGCGGATTTCTGAGGCTGGAGAAAATTAAGTTTACCCTAAGGGGGCCGACGGAAGGGTTCGCACGGAGATGGAAACCGTTCACTGACTTCTCTTAGGACAGTTAAGTCAGCGGGAAATGGGAGTTTAGGGTTAACAAGGAAAGGTGGAGGCTGAGGTGGTGGTAGTGGCGGTGGCGGGGGTGGGTGGAGAGGGGGTACGGTAGGGAGAGCAGGCGGCGGTTGCTGGTTACCTATTTAATTATGATGTGATCTCCTGTTATCGATTTTGATCTTGGTTGTGGTTGTGTTTGATCGTTATTTACAATGCCTCAATAAAAATAATTTTTTAAAAGTAGTAATGTAGTATAGAAAAGCAGATTATTATTATTTAAATGGAGTCTAAAGAGTGCTGTGGTGCGGAGAGATCTGCATGTCTTTGTAGATGAATCACAAAACATTAGCATGTAGTTACAGCAAGCAATTAGGAAGAAAAAGGAATGTGAGCCTCCACTGCAGGGGTGACGGAGTATAAGAGTACAGAAGTCTTAGTCTAGCTGTAAAGAACATTGTTGGGACCACATCAAGAGAACTGTGTACAGTTTTGGTCTCCTGAAGGAGGGATGGAAACAGTTTAGTAATGTATCACAAGGATAACTCCTGGGATGAAGGGGCTGCCTTCTGACAGGTCTGGCTGTGACGTGCTCCCTACCTGATAGGTAACGTCTGCCTTGGCTGGCTCCGAGCTGCTTCCTCCACTGAAGGCCCCGGTTAGCGCACTCCCCATCACATGGCCAACCGCTGAACCCACCGCCACTCCAGCTGCCGTGGTCGCCATCTGTGCCATCAGGCCTGGCTGCCGGGGCTGCATTGGGGCAGCAGCAACTGCTGTTGGTGGAGGGCGAGTAGGGACAGGGACACGAGCAGGAGCAGGGCGGCTACAATATAAAGATAATAAAGCATTAGAGAGCAGTCTAGTGTATTCACACTAAAGACAGCACACTGCAGTCAACAGGAAATAGAGAAACACTGACACAGGACAATATGTTGTCATCAGCCATGAAGAGGGAGAGGCTCCCTGTCTCCATCTCCCTCCTGCCCTCAATTCCTCGCTCATCCCTCACAGTGTCCCTCCCCTCCTCCATGTCTGTCTCTCTCCCCTCCTCCGTGTCTTGTCTCTCTCTCCCCTCCTCCGTGTCTGTCTCTCTCTCCCCTCCTCCGTGTCTGTCTCTCTCTCCCCTCCTCCGTGTCTGTCTCTCTCTCCCCTCTCCCGTGTCTGTCTCTCTCTCCCCTCCCCTGTGTCTGTCTCTCTCTCCCCTCCTCCGTGTCTGTCTCTCTCTCCCCTCCTCCGTGTCTGTCTCTCTCTCCCCTCCTCCGTGTCTGTCTCTCTCTCCCCTCCTCCGTGTCTGTCTCTCTCTCCCCTCCTCCGTGTCTGTCTCTCTCCCCTCCTCCGTGTCTGTCTCTCTCCCCTCCTCCGTGTCTGTCTCTCTCCCCTCCTCCGTGTCTGTCTCTCTCCCCTCCTCCGTGTCTGTCTCTCTCCCCTCCTCCGTGTCTGTCTCTCTCTCCCCTCCTCCGTGTCTGTCTCTCTCTCCCCTCCTCCCTCCTTTCCCCTCTCTGCCTGCCTCTCCCTCCCCACCTCCGCTGGCCATGTCTCTCCCTCCCCGACCCTCTGCCAGTCTCTCACTCCATGTTCCCTCGTGCCCGCCCCCACCGAGGCCCCCTTCCTGCCCCGTGTCTGTCTCCCTCTCCCCACCCACCCTCTGCCTCTCTGCCTCTCTTCCCCCCCCCCCCCCTCTCTCTCTCTCTCTCTCTCTCTCTCTCTTCCCCCCCGTCGCTCTCTCTCTCACTTTCCCCCCCTCGCTCTCTCTCTCTCTCTCTCTCTTCCTCCCCCCTCGCTCTCTCTCTCCCTCCCCCCTCGCGCTCTCACTTTCCCCCCCTCGCGCTCTCTCTCTTCCTCCCCCCTCGCTCTCTCTCTCTCTCCACCCCCTCGCTCTCTCTCTCTCTCCCCCCCCCCCGCTCTCTCTCTCTCTCCACCCCCTCGCTCTCTCTCTCTCCACCCCCTCGCTCTCTCTCTCTCCACCCCCTCGCTCTCTCTCTCCACCCCCTCGCTCTCTCTCTCCACCCCCCTCGCTCTCTCTCCACCCCCTCGCTCTCTCTCTCCACCCCCTCGCTCTCTCTCTCCACCCCCTCGCTCTCTCTCTCTCTCCCCCCCCCGCTCTCTCTCTTTCCCCCCCCGCTCTCTCTCCCCACCCGCTCGCGCTCTCTCTCTCTCTCTCCCCCCCCGCTCTCTCTCTCTCTCTCTCTCTCCCCCCCCCCGCTCTCTCTCTCTCTCTTCCCCCCCCCCGCTCTCTCTCTCTCTTTCCTCGCTCTCTCTCTCTCTTCCCCCCTGCTCTCTCTCTCTTCCCCCCCCGCTCTCTCTCTTCCAACCCGCTCTCTCTCTTCCCAACCCGCTCTCTCTCTTCCCAACCCGCTCTCTCTCTTCCCACCCCCTCGCTCTCTCTCTCTTCCCCCCTCGCTCTCTCTCTTCCCCCCCCTCGCTCTCTCTCTCTTCCCCCCCTCGCTCTCTCTCTCTTCCCCCCTCGCTCTATCTCTCTCTCTTCCCCCCCCTCTCTCTCTCTCTCTTCCCCCCCTCGCTCTCTCTCTCTTCCCCCCTCGCTCTCTCTCTCTCTCTTCCCCCCCCCTCGCTCTCTCTCTCTTCCCCCCCGCGCTCTCTCTCTCTCTTCCCCCCCTCGCTCTCTCTCTCTTCCCCCCCTCGCTCTCTCTCTCTTCCCCCCCCCTCGCTCTCTCTCTCTTCCCCCCCCCTCTCTCTCTCTTCCCCCCCCCCCCTCGCTCTCTCTCTTCCCCCCCCCCGCTCTCTCTCTTCCCCCCCCCCCCCTCGCTCTCTCTCTTCCCCCCCCCCCCCTCGCTCTCTCCCCCCCCCCGGCCCTCGCTCCACCCCCCCACCCCGTCCCTCGCTCCACCCCCCACCCCGTCCCTCGCTCCACCCCCCACCCCGTCCCTCACTCCCCCCTCTCCACTCCCCGCCCCCTGTCCCACACTTCCCCCTCTGACCCCCCCTCCTCTCCCTGTGACCCCCCTCCTCCCCCTGACCCCCACTCCCCCCCCGTGACCCCCACTCCCCCCCCCTCTGACCCCCCACTCTCCTCCTCCTCCCCCCCTCTGACCCCCCACTCCTCTCCCCCCCTCTGACCCCCCACTCCTCTCCCCCCTCTGACCCCCACTCCTCTCCCCCCTCTGACCCCCACTCCTCTCCCCCCCTCTGACCCCCCACTCCTCTCCCCCCCTCTGACCCCCCACTCCTCTCCCCCCCTCTGACCCCCCACTCCTCTCCCCCCCTCTGACCCCCACTCCTCTCCCCCCTCTGACCCCCCACTCCTCTCCCCCCTCTGACCCCCCACTCCTCTCCCCCCTCTGACCCCCCCACTCCTCTCCCCCCTCTGACCCCCCACTCCTCTCCCCCCCTCTGACCCCCCACTCCTCTCCCCCCCTCTGACCCCCCACTCCTCTCCCCCCCTCTGACCCCCCCACTCCTCCCCCCCTCTGACCCCCCCACTCCTCTCCCCCCCCCTCTGACCCCCCCCACTCCTCTCCCCCCTCTGACCCCCCCACTCCTCTCCCCCCCCTCTGACCCCCCCACTCCTCTCCCCCCCCCTCTGACCCCCACTCTCCCCCCCCCTCTGACCCCCACTCTGACCCCCACTCTCCCCCCTCTGACCCCCACTCTCCCCCCCTGACCCCCACTCTCCCCCCTCTGACCCCCACTCTCCCCCCTCTGACCCCCACCTCTCCCCCCCTCTGACCCCCACTCTCCCCCCCTCTGACCCCCACTCTCCCCCCCCTCTGACCCCCACTCTCCCCCCTCTGACCCCCACTCTCCCCCCTCTGACCCCCACTCTCCCCCCTCTGAACCCCACTCTCCCCCCTCTGACCCCCACTCTTGTGTTGTGCGTGTCTCGCTCTCGGTTTGAATCCTGAGGCCTGGATTTGAACCCATGACCTCGGCGCGTCCTTCAGGAAATGAGCGATTGAATCCCATACCAGGGCCTGGCCTCGGTCACATCCGCAGACCCAGGCCCTCCCGGGTGAACGGTCAGGGTAAGCCTCACCTCGCTCGGCTCCGGCTTCCTCGCGGCATGGTGAGTATCAAACCGGCTTGAACGCTGAGGAGATTGAGAGGCCTGCAGAGGCTGAAGGTCAGAGACACGTGATCATAGCGTGCGTACGTCACCAGCAGGCTCCACCCACCGCCAGTAGCCTGGCCTGGCCTTTTCCGGTCGCGGAAATATTAGCGTCAACTGGCCCCTCCTCCAACTGTGTCGCCTTCCTCCCCCCCCCCCCCCCGGGCCCCGGCCCCGCCTCCCCCCCTCCGGGACCCGGCCCCGCCTCCCCCCACAGCCCCGCCTCCCCCCCGGCGCCGGCCCCGCCTCCCGTCTCCCTCCGGTGCAGGCCCCGCCTCCCCCCGGCCTCGCCTCCTCCCGGCGCCGGCCCCGCCTCCCCCCCCCGCGCCGGCCCCGCCTCCCCCCCCCCCCGCGCCGGCCCGCCTCCCCCCCCCCCCGGCGCCGGCCCCGCCTCCCCCCCCCCCCGGCGCCGGCCCCGCCTCCCCCCCCCGGCGCCGGCCCCGCCTCCCCCCCCCCCCCCCCCCCCCGGCGCCGGCCCCGCCCCCCCCCCCCCCGGCGCCGGCCCCGCCTCCCCCCCCCCGGCGCCGGCCCCGCCTCCACCCCCCCGGCGCCGGCCACGGCGCCGGCCCCGCCTCCCCCTCGGCGCCGGCCCCGCCCCCCCCCGGCGCCGGCTGCGCCTCGGGCTCCCGGCCCCTGCTGTGGGTGTCAGTAGGGTTGGGAGTTGTTGGGAGGACCACTCAAGTTTCTCTCTCACTGGGTGATGCTCAATGCCCCCCCCCCCCCCCCCCTACCGAGCTTCTCCATGGGACAGGGAACTGAAACCCAGTGAGAGTCAGCGTGTGTGGAACTGCAAAGGGGCAGGTGGCAGCCGCTCAGGCTGGAGAGCCGCCTGCCCAACAGGGCAGCATGGAGGAGATGGAGGTGGCACTAAGGAGCCGCCAGATGCAGCCACGCTTCTACCGTGATCGCATGTCCTTTAAGGGCCTTCCAGACCGGGCATGCAGGAGGAGACTGCGGATGAGCAGGGAGATGGTGAGACACATCTGCCACATGATGGCACATCTGGCACCGCATGGTAATGAGGGAGGACACCCGCTCCCGGTGGCCGTCAAGGTTGAACTTCTACGCAATAGGGTAATTCCAGTCACAGAGTGGGGACCTGTCCGGCACCTCCCAGATCGGCGCAGAGGTGCATCCGTGCAGTCACTGACGCCCTGTATGCCCAGCGGATCGGTACTTCAGTACCCAGTGGACCGCGCCCACCAGGATGCCCATTCAGTGGGCTTCGCTGCCATTGCCAGGGTGCCCTGGGTCCAGGGAGTCATCAATGGGGTGCATGTTGCCCTATGGCCACCAGCGGACAACAGGCCGATGTTCATAAACAGCAAGGTGTACCACTCCATGAACGTTGAGGTGGTCTGTGAACACCAGATGCGGATGCTGCCCGTCTGGGCCCAATTCCCAGGCAGTGTACATGACCCGTTCATATTGGCAGAATCGGTGATCCCCGACATGTTCGAGGAACACCCCTCCCCCCGGCTGTGGCGCTGGTTGCTGGGCGATAGGTGTCACCCGTTGTGGCTGATGACGCCTATACGGAGGCCACAGACTGACGCGGAGCTCCGCTGCAAGGATATAGGAGGAACCTCTTCACCCAAAGGGTTGTGAATCTATGGAATTCTTTGCCCAGTGAAGCAGTTAAAGCTCCTTCATTAAATGTTTTTAAGATAAAGATAGTTTTTTGAAGAATAAAGGGATTAAGGGTTATGGCGTTCAGGCCGGAAAGTGGAGCTGAGTCCACAAAAGATCAGCCTTGATCTCATTGAATGGCGGAGCAGGCTCGAAGGGCCAGATGGCCTATTCCTGCTCCTAGTTCTTATGTTCTTAAGGATGCCCATTGTGCTACCAAAGGTGTTGTCGAGAGGTGCTTCGGGGTCCTGAAGATGCGCATGGATTTGGATTTTTGTTTATTGTCACATGTACCAAGGTACAGTTAAAAGTATTTTTCTGCAAGCCGCTCAACAGATCATTAGTACATGAAAAGAAAAGGAAATAAAAGAAAATACATAATATGGCAACACAAGGTACAAAATGTAACTGCATAACACCGGCATCGGGTGAAACATACAGGGGTGTAGTGTTAACGAGGTCAGTCCATAAGAGGGTCATTTAGGAGTCTGGTAACATCAGGGGAACAGCTTCAGATGCCTGGACCGTTCTGGAGGCGCCCTCCAGTATGAGGCAAGGAGGGTTGCCCGCATCGCGGTGGTCTGCTGCGTCCTGTGCTGGAGGAAGATGAGGGGGAGTTGGACAATGAGCGGGACATGGGGGCTGGCCAAGCACGGGAGGCCTTCCAACGCCATCGCCACGTCCAGCGTGCACGGGACGCACTGATCGAGACACGTTTCACCAATTAAGGGGGGGGGGTTGCTGGCCAGGGGCACAGATCCCACAATACCACATCCCTTCACCACCGGACACCCTCACCTCCCACACCACCGGAATACCTGCATGCACATCCCCTCCGTTAAGAATACCTGCGGCAGTATGAGCTGGGGGCACTGGGTTGGCAGTGACAGCGGGTCTGGTCCATGGGATAGAGGATGATGACAGCCTGCTCTGCGATGACCTCCATGGTCCACGTCATTCGACAATGTCCGACTCATGCCCACAGTAGCACCTTCCACCTGGGTGATCCTGTATGCGACCTGGCCAGTCCATCACACGGTCCTGTCGAATGTCTTGGCAGGGGGTGATGGCGACGGTTGGGGGAAGAAGGGGGCTACATGGTCCATCCACTGGGCCTCACTCGTCCACCACCCTTCACTCCAAGTGGCCATCACTGACCGCCCCACCCCCACACCCATCAGACAGAGCACCAAGGCTGGATTTAACGGTGTGAGCATGTTTATTCTGAACAATTATATAATGCCTGGCTATATCTCTATGTAAGCTGTGTCCTTCCCCCATGCCACCTTAACCAGTATCTAACTTTCTTGCCTTATGGGCCCTACCATGACACCTCTCTGGTTCCCCAGACGGTACAGCAGGACTGGAGACGGACCGCTGTGATTTCCTGCCCTGCGACGAGGGTCCCTGTTGGCACACATCTCCTGGGGCGACCTAGCGTGGATGGGCCTGGCTGCTCCTTCGACGTCCCAGGTGGCGTGGTGCTATCCTATTCTCCCCTGTGCCCACCAGATGCACCAGGAACAGGAGGGGGGGGGGGGGGGGGGGTCCGAGGTGCTGCGGTGTCCCGGGGCCTCCCCTGCAGGGGTCACCGGCACGGGCCCAGCACCTCATCCTCCCTCGGGGTGCCCAATGGCCCCGGGCTACTCCATGGGATGGGGGTGCGAGTGGAGCCATCCCCCGAGGCCCCCACCCCCCATACCTGCCGCTGCCAGTGCTGGAGGCCTGCTCTGGTATCGACAAGGTCTGCACGTTCACGGCCAATGAGCACAGGGAGTGGACCATCTACGACTGGGACTGTGCCACCACCCTGGGGGGTCTGTGCAATATCAGCCAGTGAGTGGGCCACCTCCCTCTGTATCTGTGTAACACCAGCCAGCGTGTGGGCAATGCTGCCGACACTGTCAGCATTGGCCTGCTGTGACTGGGCCACACTGAGGAGCACCGCTGCAATCTCCAGGTGGCTCCGGCACATGGTTGCCTGTGAGAGGGCAGCCCTGTCCTGGGCCTCGACCCCCGCCTGCGCAGAATGCCCCAGGCTTTGCACACGCTGACCCATGTCCAACACCGCAGCCCCCATTGCCTCCACCACGGACGCCACCCGTGCGGTTTCGGCCTGGGTTGCACGCATGACCGGCACCACCCCCTGCTCCTGCATGCAGTTGGATTCCTCCACCTGCCCCTGCGGGTTGTTGGAAGCCGGCTGCCATCTCCTCCTCCAGTCCCTGCGTCTCTGCCTACACCAGCACTATGGGCGGGACTGGATGTTCCAGGAGCCCGGGACCTGTCTGGGCGACAGCTGGTTCCTGGAGCCGGCCGACCTTCCGGCCCCTCGGCTGCTCCTACCTCCACTCGCTGTACCGGAGCGACTGTGCGGTGCGCACCAATGAGTGGCCCAGGAGCCTTTTCACTAATTTGCCCAACGAAGGTGATAGTGCCTGCAATGGTGGAGAGTTCTGGAGACAGCTGTGACGGAACGTCTGTGTCTCCTCCGACCTGAACTCCTGGGTATCATGGGTCTCGGCAGAGGGCTGATGTTCCAGCTGCTCTCCCCTCTGGTGCTCGGCTTCCTGGGGGGCACCGGCTCTGGCACTGAATGAGGGCGGGGGGGCCCTGGATAGGGCGTCGTGAATAGTGTTCTTACAGGGAACAGATCAATCCAAGGGAGAGTTGTTGAGGAATCTAGTAACTGTGCGGAAGGAGCTATTCCTATGTCTGGATGTGTGGGTCTTCAGACTTCTGTATCTTCTGCCTGATGGAAGGGTCTGGAACAGGGCAAAGCCTGGGTGTAAGGTGTCTCCGACAATGCTGTTTGCCTTCCTGAGGCAGCACGAGGTGTAGACAGAATCAATCTGTAGAGGTTTGTGAGAGTCGATGCAGACATGTCACATTTCTTTAGCTTCCGGAGGAAGTAGCGACGTTTTGGTCTTTCTTGACTGTTGCAGCTGCACAGGGAGGGGTCAAGTCCAAGATTGCAGAGTTTGCTTATTAGTCTTGTTGGGATAATGGTGTTGAAGGCGGAGCTGTAGTCTATGAACAGCAGTCTGACATAGGTTTCCTTGTTGTCGAGATGTTCGAAAGTTGATTGTAGGGCCAGTGAGATAGCATCTGCTGTGGATTGGTTGCCGCGGTAGGCGAACTGCAATGGATCGAGACCATCTGGGAGGCTGGCGTTGATCAGTCTCATGACTAGCCGCTTGAAGCATTTCATGATAACAGACGTCAGGGCAACCGGTCGGTAATCGTTGAGGCACACTACCGTGTTCTTCTTTGGTACTGGCATTATGGTGGTCTTCTTGAAGCAGGTAGGGACCTCGGAGTGGAGAGGTGAGGTGTTGAAGATATCTGCGAATGCGCTTGCCCGCTGGTCAGCACAGGCTCTGAGTGCTCGCCCAGGGACTCTGTCGGGGCCCGTCGCTTTCCTCGAGTTTACTTTCAAGAAGGCAGCTCTTACTTCCGAGGCTGTAATAGTGGGTATGAGTGTGCCCAAGGTTGTTGTGGCGGGTGGCACTGATGTATTGGCTGTCTGTTCAAAGCGGGCATAGAACTTGTTCAGTTTATCGAGGAGGGATGCTCCAGCCCAAGAGATTCCGCCTGGCCTCTTGGCCATAGAACCATGGAAAAACTGGTGTAGACAGAGGCCATTCAACCTGTTGTGTCTGCCAGCCAAAAAGAAGATGAAAATGCCATTTTCCAGCACCTGGTCTGGAGTTCTGCAGGTTACAACACTTCAGATCCAGGTATCTTAAATGAGTTGAGAGTTTCCTCCTCAACCACCACCTTCGGCAGTAAATTCCAAGCGTCCATCATCCTCTGGGTGAATAGGTTTTGCCTTCTAATCCCTATGCACTATTCCTATCCAGACTATATTTGGATAGTTGAAATCCTCCGCGGCAGGGTGTCACAGTGGTTAACACTGCTGCCTCACCACGCCAGGTACATGGGTTCAATTCTGGCTTTGAGCGACTGTGTGGAGTTTGCACATTCTCCCTGTGTTTGTGTGGGTTTCCTCTGGGTTTTCCGGTTTCCTCCCACAGTCCAAAGCTGTGCAGGTTAGGTGGGGTTACGGGACTAGGGCGATGGAATGGGGCTAGCTAATGTGCTCTTTTAGAGGGTCAATGCAGACTTGATGGGCCGAATGGCCTCCTGCACTGTATGGATTCTATGAATTACGCTATAATTCTTACACCTCTCTGTAATTTCTTTGCAAATGTGTTCCTGTACATCCTTCCACTAGTTGGCGGTCGACATACTACACCAATCAATGTTATTGCACCTTTTTCATTCCTTATATTTAACTGGAGCCATTCTAACCTATTTGTGAATAGATCTAAAAATGAGTAAAGATTGACTTCTACATACCTGCTTCATCGAATGGCTGTAAATAGTTTAACAGTGAGAGGACATTGACAGATTGGTGGAACGGGTGGCCATGTAACAGATGAAGTTTAATGCAGAGAGATGTGAAGTTATTCAATTGGTACAAAGAATGAGAAAAGGCAACTTAAAATAACGGTAGAATTCCAAAGAAGGTGTGAGACAGTGGCCTCAGGATACCAGTGCACAGATCGAGGGTGGCAGGCAGGTTGAGAAAGTGGTTTTAAAAATTGAGCTTTCTAAATAGAACATAAAAGCAAAGAAGCAATGAGAAACCTTTTGAAAATACTGATTCAGATTGCGCTTCAGAGAGTGTGGAGAAAAGATTGAACAGAATGGTCGCAGGGAAAACAGACTTCAGTCACGTAGATAGGTTGGGGAAGCTGGGACTGCTCTCCTTCGAGATGGTTGAGAGGAGATTTGATTGAGGTGTTGAAATTCATGAGGTTTCTCGATCATGCAGATTGAGAGAAAACTATTCCTATTGGGGGAAAGGTCAAGAACCAGAAGACACTGATTCAACGTGATTGGCTAAACAGTGACATGAGGAAACTATTTTTTATACGATGAGTGCTTATCATAGAGTGGTGGCGGCAGATTCAATCGTGCCTTTCAGAAGGGAACCACTAAATAATTGAAAGGACAAAAAAATCGCCAGGTTCTTGGGAAAGGACAGGGGAGAGAGACTAGCCGGATGCTGATGCAGAAACCATTCACTGAGCCATATTTCTATGATTCAAATTGCCCCAGGTTTAGGTTTGTTTGACTTTTTGCCTCTCCCAGGATATCACATCGTTTCGGGTTGGATGGGGACTGTGTACAGAATTGAGTGATAGGCCGAATGGACTAGAAAGCCTTTACTTTCCTATCATTGTGTGTTAGTCTGTTTGTTTGTAAGACTGTTCCCAGCAACCTCTCTGTGTTCTGAATGACTGATCCCATCTGAAGACGAAAAGAAAAACATTCCACCTCAATCTCACCCACAAAGCACAGGAAATTCTGAGATGATTCCAGTACAGAATCTACACAATGACTCAACCGACTGTGACCGATAAAGCCAAATAGCACACTGCAGATGGAAAACATACAGCTCCTTCCAAAACTGTCAAAGTTGTGGCAAGAGAATGATAAGGATAAATATGCAGAATCTAGAATATTGAAAAGGATGGTGGTTTCTGTTGGAATTCTGTATGTGGGTGTTTAATATTTACAGGAATGGTGCTGCCTATGGGTGTGTTCAATGTTTAAAGGGATTTCTGTGGGGCTAGGCTCTCAGAGTGCAGTTTCAGTGAGACAGGGATTGTTTGCAAGACACTTAAATGACAAACCTGGCTTTGTAATACATGCATTTTATAAGCGCTATGTGACCACTTAATGTTGGAAATGGATGTCCATGATCTGCTTGTACACTTGCGATAAGAATTATCCCTACAGTGTAGGAGATAATTTTGCCCATAGAGTCTGCACTGACCCTCTGAAAGAGCACAGTACCCAGGCCCACTCCCCTGCCCCCACCCCATTCCCATTACCCCATCTAACCTGCACCAGAAGGGTCGAATTAGCATGGCGAATCCAGCTAACCTGAACAACAACCGGAGCAGCTGGAGGAACCCACGCAGACACGGAGAATGTGCAAACTCCCACAGACTAGGCTGGAATTGAACCCTGGTCCCTGGTGCTGTGAGGTGGCAGTGCTAACCACTGTGCCACCGTACCTCCCTTGAATTATTCCCTGACCAGGAATCTTTGTAACACTGTTTGTATGGTTGCATCTAACAACAAGCATGGTTCAGAGGAGGCAGACTAACATCAACCCATGTGTAATACTGACCTGATGGTTTTTGCCAATTCCGAATGCCACACTTCAGCCACTGCCTCGTCTTCCAGCTAAGCTCAACATTACATGGCATGAAGGACCTCCCATCATGAGCTTTTAAAGGAATTATGAAATACTTGCAGGTTAGTTGTTGGATTATTTCTTCTGGTTGATGGTATGTGGTTTTGGATCTTTCCTATTCTTTGTTAAAGATTGAAGGATCTACAAGGAGTGGTGTGGCTGGTGCTGAAGTACTTTTCTGTTCGTTTTTAAAACTTGTTCTGAACAAAGTTGTTTCCAGGCATGGGTGGCCTGGTAGGACCTTCCTCTTGGAATTGAGCATTACTGGAAGAATGAAGAGAGGCCACGGAGAGCAGCATGAGCTGCTGGAAGGGTGCAAAGAATCTCAGTTTAGGAAGATAGGAACAGAAAGAGGCCAATTAGCCTCTCAAGCCTGTTCTACAATTTAATACGGTCATGGTTAATCTTATTCCACATATTGACCTTTGCCCCCAAAAATCCTTAACCCCTTCAGTTAACATTATCAGTCTCAGATTTAAAATTAACAATTGATCTAACATCACTTATAATTTATTGAAGAGATGTTGAAATCTCTACTGTTGTGTGTCGAAGTATTTCTTAATTTCGCTCCTGAATCACAGAATAATACAGCGCACAAGAGGCCCTTTGGTCCCATCGAGCTTGCACTGACGCATGAAAAACACCTGACCTGCCTACCTAATCACATTTGTAATCTCTCCTTGTAATTTAAACCGAGGAGATCTGCCATTAATCTGGTAAACCTATGCTGCACTCCCTTGAAAAAGATGCAGTGTTAAAACTGCTCTCAAGTGCTGCAGATGTGGTCTAACTATGCAGCATAGAAACATAGAAAATAGGAACAGGAGGCGATAATTCAGCCAATTGCGCCTGCTCCCTCTCATTCATTATGATCATGGTTAATCATCCAACTCAATAACCCGGTCCCACCTTCCTCCCATATCCTTTGATCCCTTTAACCCCAAGAGCTATATATAATTCCTTGAAAACCTACAATGTTTTGGCCTCAACTGCTTTCTGTGGTTGACAATTTAACAGGCTCACCATTCTCTGGCTGAAGAAATCTCTCCTCATCTCAGCCTTTAAAGATTTACTCCTATTTCTTAGACTATGACCCCTGGTTCTGAACTCCGCACCATCGGGATCATTCTTCCTGTATCTACCCTGTCTAGTCCTGGTATAGTTTTATAGGATTCTATGAGACTCCCCTCATTCTTCTGAATTCCAGTGAATACAATGCTAACCGACTCAACCTCTACTCACATATATGTCCAGCCATCCCAGGAATCAGTCAGGTAAACCTTCTCTGCACTCCTTCTATAGCAAGAACATCCTTCCTCAGATAAGGAGATCAAATCTGCATGCAATACTCCAGGTGTTGTCTCATCAAGGCTCTGTATAATTGCAGCAAGACATCCCTGGTCCAGTACTCAAATCCTCTTACTATGAAGGCCAAATTACATTTGTCTTCTTTACTGTCTGTTGTACCTGCATGCTTACCTTCAGTGACTGGTGTACAAGGACACCTAGATCTCATTGCACATTCCCCTTTCTCAATCTATAGCCATTCAGATCTTTTTGTTTTGCTTCCAAAGCAGATAGCCTCCCATTTATCTAAATTTATACTACATCTGTCATGCATAAGCCCACTCACTTAGCTTGTCTAAGTCATGCTGAAACATTTCTGCATCCTCCTCACAGCTCATCCTCCCACCCAGCTTTGTGTCATCTGTGAATGTGTAGATATTACACTTAGTTCTCTCAGCTAAATAATTAATATTGTCATAACTCCAGTCGAGGCCAGGCTAACACAAACCTGGGGTTTATTTTTCAAACATAAAGAAGCTGCAACTGGACTTCCGGTGACAGTGATGTGCTGAACAGATGCACATCAAGTGGCTCCCCTTCAAAAGTAGAAATCCAGGTGGCAGTAACAGAGGTGTTGGTCATCATGCAAACGGCGATCGATGGATTGGGGAAGAAGGTGGAGGCGCAGGGGAAAACAATACTCGAGCTGGAGAAGTCATTGATGGACTGGAGCGACAGGATTGAGCCCTGGAGGCTGAAATTAAAACGTTGGTGGTGACCCAGGGGTGCTTGAAGGAAAAAGTTGAGGACCAGGAGAAAAGGTCCCTATCGGGCGGCACAGTGGTTAACACTGCTGCCTCACAGCGCTGAGGGCCCGGGTTCGATCCCGGCCCGGGTCACTGTCTGTGTGGAGTTTGCACATTCTCCCCTTGCCTGCATGGGTTTTGCCCCCACAACTCAAAGATGTGCAGAGTAGGTGGATTGGCCATGCTAAATTGCCCCTTAATTGGAAAAAATGAATTGGATATTCTAAATTTAAAAAAAAAAGAATAGGTCTCTACGCCAGAACATTCGGATTGTGGGCCTGCCAGAGGGGATTGAGGCCGTGACCCAACGGGCTATGTAGCCGAAATGTTGGGCAACCTAGTCGGGAAGGATAGCTTCCCTCACCCCCGGAGATCGACAGCGCACAGGTCACTATGTCCGAAGCCCAAGACGGGGGAACACCGAGGGTGATAATCTCAAAATTGCATCGGTATCAGGATCATGGGAGGATACTGAAGTGGGCGAGACAGACAAAGGCGAACAGCTGGGAAGGACATAGAATCCGGGTCTATCAAGACATTGGTGCGGACTTGGCCAAACACAGGGCCAAATTTCACCAGGTGAAATCATCCCTGTACAGGAATGGAATAACATTTGGAATGCTGATCCCAGCCAGACTAAAACCATCACGTTCCAAAATAAGGAACACTACTTCAATACCCCGGCGGAGGCAGGCGAGTTTGTTCAGACGAACAGCCTAGACAAGGGGCAGCAAGACAACACTGAAGGCATAGTGAGATGGAAAGAGAGAAAGAAAGAACTATGATGGACAAACGATGTTTGCGTGGGGCTGTACTGCCTCGCTTTGATCAGAAAGATTATCCTAACACTTCATCCATTTTTTGTCTCTAAATTAAGAAACTGTAACTTGTCATTACTTTACTAAATGAATAACTGGATCTATAGAGCGAGGTGGTCACACTGCAGGTTAACTCTCCATGTACAGGTAGGGAATGACCACCAAACAAAGCAAGAGGACTAGGCAGGTGGTGCAGGAATATCCTGTGGGTGTTCCTCTGCAAAACAGATATACCATTTTGGATACTGGGGGGCGGGGGGTAATAGCAAATTTGTTGCACCATGATTGGCTCTGCTGGCCAGGGGAGGAGTAGAAAGTATGGGAATGCAATAGTTATAGGAGATTCAATTGTAAGGGGAGTAGGTAGGCGTGCCTGTGGCCGTAAATGAGACTCCCAAGTTGCTACGTTGCCTCCTGGTGATAGGATCAAGGAGCGGGTACAGGACTTTCTGGAGGAGGAGGGTGAACAGCCAGTGGTCATGATGCACATCGGTACCAACGACATAGGTTACAAAAGAAATGAGGTCCTAAAAGCAGAATATAGGGAGTTAGGAATTGAGTTGAAAAGTAGGACCTCAAGGTAGTGATCTCAGGATTACTACCAGTGCCACGTACTCATCAGAGTAGAAATATCAGGTTATGGCACAGTGGTTAGCACTGCTGCCTCACAGCTCCAGGGTCCTGGGTTTGATTCTTGCCTCGGGTGACTGTCTGTGGAGTTTGCACTTTCTCCCCGTGTCTGCGTGGGTTTCCTCCGGGTGCTCCGGTTTCCTCCCACAGTCTAAAGATGTGCAGGTTAGGTGGATTGCTCATGCTAATTTGCCCCTTAGTGAACAAAAGATTAGGTGGGGTTACGGGGCTGTGGTGGGGGCGTGGCCTTAAGTAGGGTGCTCTTTCCAAGGGCCGGTGCAGACTCAATTGGCCGAATGGCCTCCTGCACTGAATATTCTGTGTGATTCTGTGATATCAGATGGATATGTGGCTGAAGAGATGGTGTGAGGGGGAGGGTTTCAGATTCCTGGGACAATGGGACCGCTTCTGGGGAGGTTGGACCAGTACAAACTGTTGCACCTGTGTAGGACCAGAGCTTTTGTCCTCGGAAGCGTATTTCCAAAATAGTTGGGGGGGGGGGTTCAACTAAAATGGCACGGGGATGGGACCTAAACAAGGAGTCAAAGGAGGGGGAATCAGGACAAGAACAAAAGACAGAAAGGGGAATAAGAAAAATAATAGGCAGAGAAATCAAGAGCCAGAATCAAACACGGCCACAGTGAAAAATAACGGGAATCGGACAAGGATTGTTAAAAGGACGTTGTGTCTTATGCATTCACAATAAAGTCGATGAATTAATCATGCAAATAGATAAACATCCAGGGTTATCCAGTATTTAGGAAGGACAGACAAAAAGGTGGCATGGTTATATTGCTGGTTAAAGAGGAAATTGAGGCAAGAATGAGGAAGGATATTAGCTCCGACAATGTGGAATCTATATGGGTAGAGCTGAGAAATACGAAAGGCCAAAAAGCGTGACTTGAGGATTGGGAGCAGTTTAGAATTCAGCAAGGAGGACCAATGAATTGATTAAGAAGGGGAAAATAAAATACAAGAGTAAGCTTGTGGGGAACATAAAAACTGACTGTAAAGGTTTCTATAAGCATGTGAAGAGAAAAAGATTGGTGAAGACAAATCAGAAACAGAGAATGCAGTCAGAAACAGAGAATTTATAATGGGGAATAAAGAAATGGCTTACCAACTAAATACATATTTTGGTTCCATCTTTACAAAGCAGGACACAATTAAGGTACCAGAAATATTGGGGAACACGGTTTAGTGAGAGGGAGGGACTATCAGTATGAGTAGAGAAATGGTGTTGGGGAAATTGATGGGATTTAAGGCCAATCAATCCTCAGGACCTGATAATCTATATCCAAGAGTACCTCAAGAAATAACCCTACAAATAGTGGATGCATTGGTGATCATCTTCAAAGATTCTCTCGACTCTGGAACAGTTCCTGCAGATTAGAGGGTTGCTAATGTAACTGCACTCTTTAAAAAACGAGGTCGAGAGAAAACGGAATTATAGACCAGTCAGCCTGACATTGGTACTGGGGGAAATTCAAGTCTATTATCAAAGATTTTATAGCAGAGCACTTGGAAAACAACAGTGGAATCGGACAGAATCAGCATGGATTTACAAAAGCAAAATTATGCTTGACAAATTTACTGAATTCTTCAAGGATGTAACTACTGTAGTAGAGTTGATGAGGGGGAGCCAGTGGATGTGGTTTATTTGGACTTTCAGAAGGCTTTTGCTAAAGTCGCACATAAGAGATTAGTGTGTAAAATTAAAGTGCATGGGATTAGAGGTAGTGTATTAAGATTGATAGAAAACTTGTTGGCAGACAGGAAACAAAGAGTAGAAATAAACAGGTCTTTTTTCCGAATTGCAGGCAGTGACTAGTGGCATACCACAGGGATCGTTTCTGGGACCCCAGCTATTCACAATATATATTAATGATTTATATGAGGGAGATAAATGTAATGGGCGGGATTCTCCGTCGGCGTGATTCTCCGTTTTACCGGCACCCGGAGGTTTCCTGATGGCGTGGGGCTGCCCCACAATGGGAAACCCCATTGACCGGCCGGCATAACGGGGAATCCCGCCAGCGGGCCGGGACAGAAATGTGGCGGGGTGGAGAATCCAGCCCAATATCTCCAAATCTAAAGGTGACACCAAGTTGGGTGGGAGGGTGAGCTGTGAGGAGGATGCAGAGATCCTTCAGTGTGATTTGGACAAGTTGAGTGAGTGGGAAAATGAATGGCAGGTGCAGCATATGTGAATAAATGTGAGGTTATCCACTCTGGTAGCAAAAAAGGAAGGCAGATTATTATCTGAATGGCTATAAATTAAGAAAGGGGAATGTGCATTGAGACCTGGCTGTCCTTTTACACCAGTTGTTGAAAGTAAGCATGTAGGCACAGCAGGTGGTAAAGAAGGCAAATGGTATGTTGGCTTTCATAGTGAGAGGATTCGAGTACAGGAGCAGGGATGCCTTGCTGCAATTGTACAGCACTTTGGTGAGGACACACCTAGAAGACTGTCTTGGTCTTACCTGAGGAAGGATGTTCTTGCTCTAGAGGGATGCAGCAAAGGTTTGCCAGCCTGATTCCTGGGATGGCGGGACTGACGTATGAGGAGAGATTGATTATATTTGCTGGAGTTGAGGAGAGTAAGTGAGGATCTCATAGAAACCTATAAACCTACATGATTAAAGGAGGGAGGGAGTGAATTAGAGCCTAAGAGGGAATTTACACATGATTGAGAGACTACATGAGAACTTTGCAACTGTCTTTACCAAGGAAGAAGATTCTGCCAAAATCACAGTGAAAGTGGAGAGAGTTTGAATGCTGAATGGGCTAAAGATTTATAGAGGTTGTATGAGAAAGGCTGTCTATATTTAATGCTGATAAGTTACCAGGACCAGATGGGATGCATCTGAGGGAAAAAAGATACTGGGGTGGTGCCAGAGGACTGGGAAAATCCAAACGTTATACCCTTATTCAAAAAACAGATTGAAGGATAACCTCAGCAGCTACAGGCCAGTCCTTTGGTGATGGGAAAGCCTTTCGAGATTATAATCCAGGACAAAATTGACAGTCAAATGGAAAGTGTAGAAGAATAAAGAAATGGCAGTAATAGGTTTGTTCTCAACAAATCACGTTTAACCAACTTGATTGAGTACTTTGCAGTGACAGAGAGGAAAGATATGAATTTCCAAAAGGTGTTTGATGGGGCAGAGTTTCACATGCAACATGCGCACTCAGTGGGCAGAACCAATGGCGATTCCCGGTCCCGCCTGAGATCAATTGAGAGTCAAAGTTTTACTCTGGCTAGCTAGGTAAGTGGCAGCTATCATGAATAACAGCTGAATAGGGCCGGCGGTGGCAGGCACCCTGTCCGATGACGGTCCACTGTGATTTTTAAAGGCGGCCTGCAGAATGGCCAGTGCTGGGGGAGGCAGCAAGTGGAAAGGGAGGTCCGGGGCCAGCTAGACCCTCATATTCAAGATGACAGCCTCAGAACCCTGTTGAGGCAGTCACAGCCAGGAGGGACATACTGATGGCCATGAATGGAAAGAGGAGGTCTTGCCAAGAAGGCATGGGTGGAGGTGATTGCTGAGGTTAGGGGGCATGACCTTGTCCAGTGTACCTGGATCCAGAGCTGGCAGGGCTGACTGATAGGCATTGTGCAGTGTGAGGGACTGAGGAAGGGTGTCCATTCATTGTTGCAAATAAAGCGTGTGGATTTCAGCGAGTCTCAGGTCTCCAACTGCCTGTGTGTCTCAAGACTGGAGAGATGTCTAAAGCCCTGGGTCCAGCAAAGGGCCAGGTGTACAAAGGGGTGCTCATGTCCTCTAGCCTTGTGGGGGTGATCTGGAGTGGGGGATAACATGGTATGTTGCTGGAGGTGGAGAGCTGAGTACTCAGTGGAGCTCTGCATTTAATTGTAGGAGAAATGTAGCCACAACAATCAGGAGAGAGCAGCCATTGGTGGTGGGGTGCCTAACCCGGCCATCCTCGCCCGCCATGAGCTGAGAGCCGTGGAGCTCGAATACGAGAGGGGAGGGAGGTAATCCGGTCGCAGTGAGGCTGGTGTCTCGGAGGAAGGGCACAGGAAGGGCACAATCATGGTGGGTTGAAAGTGATGTTGGGGCGGCTCATCCCTCAGAACAACCTCAGTGATGCAGTCACTGAGGCGCTTCAATGCAATGCAGTGGGCAGCATGTGTTGAAAATAAAGTCTTTGTGTTATGAGTTACGTCTCTGAATGTTTGTTTTCATTCCTCTGATGGGCCGTCCACTAAAACCAGCCAAGAGGCCGATGACCCTCCATTGACACCAGAGCTTGACAGCTCCCAGGTGCACCCATGTAGGACACACCTTCTCTCAGCACTGAACACCAGCGGAGATACTGGCATGTCAGAGGGCATAACTGTTTTGGGAGCATTTGTAGTGCACAGCAGTGAGGGCACATCACACTTGCTGACAGTCAGAGGACTGCTGGAGATCAGGACCTTGCTGAGCTCAAGGCAGATGATGAGCATCTGGAATCATCAATTAGGCGGCAAATGCTGGATGCCCAGTGGGGTGTGTGAGGAGATCTGGTGGAGTTACCTGAGTGTCAGTGTGTCATGGCCTCTGTCATGGAGAAGCCCATGTGGTGTGTGAGCACTGCATTGAGAGTTCGCTCCAAGCGGACAATCTCATCCATTGAGACCTTGCCAACTCTCATGGAGAGGCAGCTCCAGGAACAGAATGAGGGGTTCATGGGGATGCATTTGGACCTGCAAACACTCACATAAGCATTCACCTCAGGAGGCGATTGCCTTTGTGGAAGAAGAATGCAGCACCCAATCTCTCTGATGGTTACTTGTCCTTCGCTGGCGAGCAGAGAGGTGAGGACTCCTCTCACAATGGCGGATGAGCTGGTTGTCATCTCTGTGGTCTCCTTTCATGGCACCCCAGAGGAGGGCAGCATCTCTTCCACCTCTCTGCCAGTCACTGTGCCATCCTCTGAGTCCGTGGTGACTGAGGAGTGTTCAGCAATGCCGCTGAGTGAAACCTCCCGGGTAGAGTAAGCTCTGGCCAGAGGACGACCGCCATGGTCATCTGGAGGGTGCGGGAGAAGAAAGCCGCAGGTCTGCCCGCCTGGTTGAGGGTGGCGGCCAGAGCCACGTCCGATGCGTAGCTCTCCACCAGAAAGGGGAGGGTCTCGGCGACTGCATGCATCGTGGCTTTGGCGATGTCTGCCTTGATGTGGTTGAAGGCCCGCCGGGCCTCAGCCGTCAGGGGGAAAATGGTGGACTTGATGAGTGGGCGGGCCTTGTCCGCATAATTAGGGACCCACTGGGCATACTATGAGAAGAATCCCAGGCATCGTTTCAGAGTCTTGGGACAGTGAGAGAGGGGGAGTTCCAGGAGGGGGCGCATGCGGTCGGGGTGGGGCCCTCGGACTCCATTTTCCACAATGTAGCCAAAAATGGCTAAGCGGGTTGTGCGGAAAACGCGTTTCTCCTTATTATAGGTAAGGTTAAGGAGTTTAGTGGTGTGGAGGAATTTCTGGAGATTCGTGTCATGGTCCTGCTGGTCATGGCCGCAGATGGTGACGTTATCCAGATACGGGAACGTGGCTCGCAATCCGTACTGGTCAACCATTCGGTCCATCTCTCACTGGAAGACCGAGACCCCATTGGTGACGCCGAAGGGAACCCTAAGGAAATGGTAGAGGTGGCCATCTGCTTCGAATGCAGTGTATTGGCAGTCCTCCGGGTGGATGGGGAGCTGGTGGTATGCGGATTTCAAGTCACCTGTGGAGAAGACTCGATACTGAGCAATCTGGTTGACCATGTCAGTTATGCGTGGAAGGGGGTACGCGTCGAGCTGCGTGTACCGGTTGATCGTCTGACTGTAGTCGATGACCATCCGGTGTTTCTCCCCAGTCTTAACTACCACCACATGAGCTCTCCAGGGGCTGTTACTGGCCTCAATGACCCCCTCCCGCAGAAGCCATTGGACTTCCGACCTGATAAAGGTCCTGTCCTGTGAACTGTACCGTCTTCTCCTCGTGGCGACGGGCTTACAGTCCAGGGTGAGGTTTGTGAAGAGTGAGGGTGGATCGACCTTAAGGGTCGTGAGGCCACAGGCGGTGAGGGGGGGGCAGGGGTCCGCCGAACTTCCGAGTAAGGCTCTGGAGGTGGCACTGAAAATTTGGACCCAGTAACAGGGCAGCGCAGAGGTGAGGGCGGATGTAGAGTCTGAAGTTGCCGGCCCCGATAAAGGGGGCTCTAGGGAAAACATTGATGGCGATGCGGGAGCAAGGAGAGGTATTGAAGGGAGCGGAGAAGGCATTGTCGTGGTACAGCAACCAGTTCACCTCAATGGGAGTGCAGGAAATTAGGGGCCTCACGGTAGCATGGTGGTTAGCATCAATGCTTCACAGCTCCAGGGTCCCAGGTTCGATTCCCGGCTGGGTCACTGTCTGTGTGGAGTCTGCACGTCCTCCCCGTGTGTGCGTGGGTTTCCTCCGGGTGCTCCGGTTTCCTCCCACAGTCCAAATATGTGCGGGTTAGGTGGATTGGCCATGCTAAATTGCCCGTAGTGTAAGGTTAATGGGGGGATTGTTGGGTTACGGGTATACGGGTTACGTTGGTTTAAGTGGGGTGATCATTGCTCGGCACAACATCGCTGTGCTGTGCTGTTCTATGTTCTATGTTCTAAAGGAACAAAGGGCTGAGAGCCAGAGTGGAGGATCTGGAGAACAGGTCATGAGGACAGACTCTGCAGATTGTGGGACTGCTCGAGGGTCGGAGGCCGATGGGAGTACTTTGCATGGTGGTGCAGTGGTTAGCACTGCTGTCTCACGGTGCCGAGGTTCCAGGTTCAATCCCGGCTCTGGAGTGGAGTTTGCAACTTCTCCCGGTGTCTGTGTGGGTTTCGCCCCCACAACCCAAAGATGTGCAGGCTCGGTGGATTGGCCACGCTAAATTGCCCCTTGATTGGAAAAATGAATTGAATACTCTAAATTAAAAAAGAAAATCGAGAGGTGAGGTGGGAAGGCAGTGGTATTGATATACGACAAGATCTCATGGCGGAGCTGGCAAGACAGCGGGTAGCCTTTGGTAGGGCGAAGGCAGCATTGTACAAGAACAATGTGCGTTTTGGGGTGGTTTATCCAGTGAAGTTAAGTGTTACACACAACTCTAGGACTATTACTTCGAGACGGCGGGAGAGGTGGAGGCTTTCTTGCACACTGAAAGACTGGGACTGAACTGTGCTTGGTCTTTGTTTTTCTTCATGTTGTGGTTGGGAGGGGATAGTTTTGGGACATTGGCGCAATATGTTAGGATTTGTTTCCCTTTGTTTAGGGGTCTATTATGTTGGGTTGTTTGGATGGACTGGGTGTGGGAGGCCTTTATGTTCTTTTGGTATTGCGCATATCGGGGAGAGGGCTCTGGCAGGTGTCACCTCACTAGCCAATGCTAGCAATGTGCTGGGGTTGGATGGACCGGTCAAGCGAGCGAGAATCTTCTTGTATTTGAAGAGCTTGAGAGCCAAAGTGATACTGTTGCAGGAGACCCACTTGAGGGTGAAGGACCAGGTGAGGCTTCGGAAGGGCTGGGTGAGTCAGGCGTTCCACTTGGGCTTTGATAGTAGGGCCCGGAGGGTAGTGATATTGATGGGTAAGAGAGTGAGGTTTCAGATGGAGAAGGTGGTAGCAGACCAGGGTGGGCATGTACATTATAGTAACTGGTGCGTTTGGTGTGGGGTGAGGTGGGGGGGGGGGGGGGGGGGGGGGGGGGAGAGAGGTTGGTGGTGTTGGTTAGCGTGTATACCCCAAATTAGGATGACATAGGGTTTTTAAAGTGGATGGTGGCTGCCACAGCAAATTTGGATATGCATCAATTAATTCTGGGTGGGGACTTGAATACAGTGCTGAATCTGAAGGTGGATAGGTCTAAGCTGCACTTACTGACCCCCTTGTGGGAGTGGGCAACGGTGTTGGCTGCATTTATGATGGAGCTGGGGGGAACAGATCCATGGTGGTTTCTGCATCCACAGGGTAGGGAGTATTCCTTCTTTTCGCCGGTGCATAATGTGTACTCAAGGATCAACTTTATTATGGGGAAGTAATTGATTTTGGGGTAAGGAAAGCAGAATACTCGGCGATTGTTATTTTGGATCTTGGTGGATGTGGTCCTGCAGACGTAACCGGCACATGGCCCAGCGTGGAGGTTGGATGTGGGGCTGCTTGCAGACCTAAATTTTAGTGTAAAGATGGGAAAGATGATTGATGGCTATGTGGGGTTCCATAAGAATGGGGAGGTCTCACGGTCAGTGATCTGGGAAGTGCTGAAGACAGCGGTAAGGGGTGAGATAATCTTGTTTAAGGCTCAGGTGGACAGATAGGCAAGAGAGGAGTGGCAGCGGCTGGTAGAGGAAATCTTGGAAGTAGACGGGAAGTATGTGGTGGATCCCATGCTGGAGCATCTGGTAAGGAGAAAGGAATTGCAGGCACAGTTTGACCTTCTGTCCACAGGTAAAGTGGTTCAGTAGTTAAGGTGGGCGAAGGGGGTAGTATATGGATATGGGGAGAAGGCCAGTCGCTTGCTAGATGGCCAGATCCGCCGGCAGGCAGCTGCACGAGAGATTTTTCAGGTCCGAGATGGGACAGAGGAGTTGGAGGTGGCGCTGGAGCAGGTGAACAAGGCATTTGAGGAGTTTTACAAAAGGTTGCACAGGTCAGAGACTCCGGACGACGAGTCGGATATAACGATTGGACTGTCCTAGAGTAGGAGTGAAGGAGTGGGCAGGAATGTAAGATCCAAAGGGGATTGAGGAGGTCCGAGCAGCGATAAGGAAGGCAAGGGGCCGAATGGGCTCCTGGTGGAGTTTTATAAAAAGTTTTTGGATAGGCTTACGCCACTGCTGGTGGAGATGTTTAAAGATGCTGTGGCTAAGGGGGCACTCCCGGAGACGATGGAACAGGCATCCATTTCACTGTTATTGAAAAGGATCCGGTGGAGTGTGTGCCAAATAGGCCAATATCTCTGATAAATATGGATACCATGATGTTGGTGCTTAGGTTGGAAGAGTGCCTCCCACAGGTGAATGAGGAAGATCAGACAGGGTTCGTAAAGGGTAGGAAGTTGTTCTCGAACATGCGCCATTTGTTAAGTGTCAGAAAAGGGGGAGCAGAAGGTGGTGGTGGTGATGTGGAGAAGGCATTTGACTGTGCAGAGTGGAATTATTTGTTTGCGGTGTTGGAAAGTTTTGGGATTGGGCCTAAGTTTGTTGCGTGGGCCAAATTATTATATAGGGAACCGAAGGCGAGTATACACACAAATGAGGTGAATTTGGGGTACTTTCAGTTACATAGGGGAACAGGGTACGGTGTTCCATGTACCCCTCCTGTTTTCCCTGGCCATTGCTTTGAGGTGTTTGGATAAGTGGAAGAGGATAGTGAGGGGTGTGCGGAGCATATGGTGACTTTGCATGCCAATGATTTGTTGTTGTACATCTCCAGTTCGGGTCCTGTCGTGAGGTGTCTAATGGGGCTACTCAGGCAATTTGGGGCTTTTTCAGGTTATAAGCTGAATCTGGAAAAGTGAGTATATTTTGGTGTCTTCTCCAGGAGCGGGAGCTGGATTGGGGTTGTTGCTGTTTCGGTGGCGTACCCACTTTATGTATTTTGGGGATGCAGGTGGCTTGAGACTGGGCCTGGCTCCGTAAATTAAATTTCACGAATCTGGTGGGGAGGGTCAAGGTGGATTTGCGGAGATGGGACAGCCTTCCTATATCATTGACTGGCCGGGTGCAGGCGGTAAAGGTGAATATCTTGCCACAGTTTTTATTTTTGTTTCAGTGTCTACCGGTCTTTCTGGAAAAAAATTATTTTTATGGGTGTTGATTTCATCATTTGTCTGGGCAGGTAAGGTAGCAAGGATTCAGAAGACGGTGCTTCAGAAAGGCCTGTAGTCAGGGGGCCTGGCCCTTCCAAATCTGATGTTGTATTATTGGGCAGCGAACGTGGAGAAGATGCGGGGTTGGAGTAGAGAGCCAGAGGCTTTGTGGGTTAAGATGACAGCAGGCTCTTGTAAGGCAATGTGAAATATACAGGAAGTCCAGTGGTGATGGCCACGTTGAAGATACAGAGGTAATTTCAGCAGCACATTAGGTTAGTGGTGTGGTCGAAGCTGATGCTAATCTGAGGGAATCATGTGTTTGAGCCGGTGAGGCTGGATGCTATGTTTCGGGGGTGGGAGGAGCAGGAGGTGATGGAAATGAAGGACACTTTTCTCGAAGGGGGGTTCTGGGTTACTGGGGTGTCGAAGGATGGGGAGATGATTTTTTTTGTTTTACTTTGTTGTGTTGTATACTTAAAATGTTAAAAATTTAAAAAAACTTTATCAACTGAACAATGACTTAAAAGTACCTCAACTTTTACAAATTTCTTGCAATAAAATATATTTTATCACTTAAACACAACAGTCAATAATATATATTTTTCCACGTAAACACAACAGTGCTATCCATTTGTAAAGGAGAGGGATGAGAGGGGAGGGAAAATATAAAAGCATAAGCAGCAAGGCGATCTCGAATGACCCTTGCATCACCTGGAGCCTGGGCTTGGATACCTGCACCAGGTGGTATGGCTACATTAGGCTCCATATTACCTTCTTCCAGCTCATCCATTTCTGGTGGCAAGACATCTTCCGAGTGAATGCTCAGTCCATGCTCAATGGCAAAGTTGTGCAATGCAC
Source organism: Scyliorhinus canicula (assembly GCF_902713615.1). Lineage (NCBI taxonomy): Eukaryota > Metazoa > Chordata > Chondrichthyes > Carcharhiniformes > Scyliorhinidae > Scyliorhinus > Scyliorhinus canicula. Next base: position 82,245,705 of record NC_052146.1, on the reverse strand, counting down.
AACACATTCTTTGAGATTATCTCCGGTGCAGACTGTAACATGCCCCCTGACTTGTCCAGACATCGAAAACATGTTTTCAAAGCACCAATTGCCCTCATTACCACCTGATGTGATGCAACCTGCGCATGGTTGTATCGTTCCTGTGCTTCTCTTTTGGTTCTCCGGAATGGTGTCATAAGCCAGTGTTCTTCAAACTTTTTTTCCGGGGACCCATTTTTACCAACCGGCCAACCTTCGGGACCCACTCCGGCCGACCTACGCGACATATGCCGGCCGACCTGAGCAACCCACCATTTTCTCTTACCTTGTTTGCTGCTGACAAAAATGGAGGAAATGGCTTTGGGTCCCTTTGGCCCTCGTACACGCTCCTCCAATGGAAACTGTTGGATGAAGGGGAAGCCTTCCGGTGTCGGAAAGTATGGAGTTTCCATCTGTCCAAAGTTCTGAATTTTTTTCCTGTAAAATCTTATCAAATAAACCCCCCCGAACTTGTAAAATAAAATGAATAAAATAAATGAAAAAAATAAAAATTTAATGAATAAAATAAATAAATAACCCCCCCCCCCCCCCCCACCCTCCGGAACTTGCAAAAAAAATAAAATGAGTAAAATAAATGACAGAAATAAAAATTAAATGAATAAAATAAATGAATAAAACCCCTCTGAAATTGTAAAACAAAAAGCTGTGGCCATATAAAAAAAATAGTGGCCGCACTGCACATGCGCGCTAATGTGGCCAAATTTTTTTTACATGTTCGTTGCCATTTTAAAGGCCACTTGCAGCCAGCATTATTAAAACCCGGCTGCTGCGCGGGGATTTGCGCTATCAGGAGCGCCACAAAGGACGATTCCGCGACCCTCCCGACACCCGCCCGCGACCCACCCACGGGTCGCGCCCCCGAGTTTGAAGAACACTGTCATAAGCCATGTTCTCAATGGGTATCGTTTATCACTCAGTAACCATCCTTTAATTCCTGACGGTGTTAATTCTTGGACCGATGTAACATTGAGCTTTCAAGGACAAATGAGTTACTTCCCCGGTTGTTTGCATTTACAGTGAGAATCCTAATTTGTGCATCACACATTATCATCACATTTAAAGAATGGAACCCCTTCCCGTTGATGAATGGAACAGTGTCCTTTCTAGGTGCCTTCAATGCAATATGTGTACCATCGACAACTCTGATTGTTTTTGGGAAACCAGCAATCCTGTAGAATGAGGTGGACCACTCCTTCATCTTCTCAAGGAATGTGTCAAAGATAATAAGCTCTAAAGCCTTACGATAAATTGCATTAATAACCTGGTGAATGCAGGTCCAAGCAGCATTTAGTGAAATGTTATATATGTCACGAATGCCATGTTGAAAGGACCCAGATGCAAAACAATTCAGCGCTGGCGTGAGTTTCATTTCCACTGTTAAGGCAGTGCGACGGTTAGAGTCGGCTTCAGGTCTTCCTTCCACTTTCACAAAGGCTTCCCTTTGCTTCCTTGCTGAAGCACAAACTCCTGGCACATACCTCCTGACGTATCGGGCGCGATTCTCCGCCCCCCACGACGGGTCGGAGAATAGCGGGAGGGCCTTCCCGACATTTTTCCCGACCTCTCGCTATTCTCCCCCCCCCCCGCCCCCCACGGCCGCCCCACGACACGAATAGCTGCTTGCCGTTTTTTTACGGCGAGCAGCGATTCTCCCCTATCCGATGGGCCGGTTTCCCAGGCCTTTACGGCCGTTTTCACGAACTCCAACACACCTGCTCTCACAGTTCATGAAAACGGCCGCAAAGTGCCGTTCTCGAGAACCATGGCACCGATTGGCACGGCCACACCACGGCCGTGCCAAGGGTGGCATGGGCCCGCGATCGGTGGGTCCGAACCCTGCGCACACTTTGTTCCTCTGCCGCCCCGCTGGATCAGTCCGCGAGGCAGCTGAGGGGCATAACGGGCCGCGCATGCGCGGGTTTCACGCATATGCGTGATGACGTCATCTGCGCATGCGCAGTTTGGAGCCGTCCAATCCGCGCATGCGCGGCTGACGTCATCGTGCGCGTCAGCCGCCGGTACCCTTGGCGCGCGGGCTTAGCGAAGTTCGCTAAGCCTGCGATGCCGAGGTTCACGGGGCCCCGCTGCTAGCCCCGACCGGGGAGCAGAATTGGGTCCCGGGAGGAGGCGCGGAGGCTGCCGTAAAACAGGGCCAGTTTCACGGCAGCCTTCACGACTCTCCGCATTTGCGGAGAATCACGCCCATCATTTTTCAAAATTAATTTATGGGATGTGGGTGTCGCTGGTTAGACCAGCATTTGTTGTCCATCCCTAGTTGCCCTTCAGAAGGTGGTTGTGGGTTGCCTTCTTGAACCTCTGCAGTTTCTGAGATGTAGGTACACCCACAGTGCTGTTAGGGAGCAGGTTCTGACCCAGGAACAGTGAAGAAACATCGATATATTTCCAAGTCGGGGTGATGAGTGACTTGGAAGGGTGGGGTTCCCAGGTATATGCTGCCCTTGGCCTTTTAGATGGTAGTGATCGTGGGCTTGGAATGTGCTGTCTCTGGAACCTTGGCGAGGTCCTGCAGTGCATCTTGTAGATGGTACACACGGCTGCCACAGTTCGGCGGAGGTAAAGGATTTGAATGTTTATGGAAGGGGTAGCAATCAAGCGGGCTGCTTTGTCCCAGATGGTGTTGAGCTTCTTGAGTATTGTTGGTACTGCACTCATCCAGGCAAGTGGAGAGTATTCCATTACACTCTTGACTTGCGCCTTGTGGATGGTGGACAAGCTTTCGGGGATCAAGAGGTGAGTCACTCAGCGTAAGATTCCTAACCTTTGATATGTACTGGTACCCACAGTATAATATGGCTAGTCTAGTTCAGTTTTTGATCAATGGTAACCCCCAGGATGTTGATTGTGGGGTATTCAGCGATGATAATGCCATTGAATGTCAAGGGGCAATGTTTAGATCTTCTAATGTAGGAGATGGTCATTGCCTGGCATTTGTGTGGCGCAAATGCAACTTGCCACTTGTCAGCACAAATGATCTTTAGATCTTCTCTTGTAGAAGATGGTCATTGCCTGTCACTTGTGTGGCGCAATTGTAACTTTCCACTTGTCAGCCCTAGCCTGGATATTGTACAGGTCTTGCTGCATTTGGACATGGACTGCTTCATTATCTGAGGAGTTGCAAATGGTTCTGAACATTGTGCAGTCATCTGCAAACATCCCCACTTCTGACCTTATGATGTAATGGACGCCATTGATGAAGCAGCTGAAGACGATTGGGCCTAAGAGACTACCCTGAGGCACGCCTGCAGTGATGTCCTGGAACTGAGATGATTGACCTCCAACCACCTCAACCATTTTCCTTTGTGCCAGGGTTGTCCAATGGGTTACGAATTTTCCCCAATTCCCATTGACTCCAAATTTGCTAGGGCTCCTTGATGCCGTACTTGGTCAAATGCTGCCATAATGTCACTCTCACCTCACCTCTGGAATTCATGCCATGCATCTTTATCTTATGCAGAAACCTTTTGTGTGTGGCACCTTGTCAAAGGCTTTCTGGAAATCCAGATATACCACATCCATTGGCTCCCCGTTATCTACCGCACTGGTAATGTCCTCAAAAAATTACACCAAATTAGTTAGGCACGACCTGCCCTTTATGAACCCATGCTAGGGTCACCCGGGTCACTGTCTGTGCGGAGTCTGCACATCCTCCCCGTGTGTGCGTGGGTTTCCTCTGGGTGCTCCGGTTTCCTCCCACAGTCCAAAGATGTGCAGGTTAGGTGGATTGGCCCTGATAAATTGCCCTTAGTGTCCAAAATTGCCCTTAGTGTTGGTTGGGGTTACTGGGTTATGGGGATAGGGTGGAGGTGTTGACCTTAGGTAGGGTGCTCTTTCTAAGAGCCGGTGCAGACTCGATGGGCCGAATGGCCTCCTACTGCGCTGTAAATTCTATGATAATGTTACTATTTGTTGGCCTATAGACTACTCCTATCAGTGACTTTTTCACCTTACTATTCCTGATTTCCATCCAAATGGTTTCAACCTTATCCTCCATAGCACCGATGTCATCCCTTACTATTTCCCGGATGTCATCCTTAAATAACAGAGCTACACCACCTCCCTTACCATCCACTCTGTCCTTCCGAATAGTTTGATACCCTCGGATATTTAACTCCCAGTCGTGACCATCCTTTAACCATATTTCAGTAATGACCACATTTGCAGGATTGCTGTTCACCTTCAGTTGAGGAAGCTGGAGATGGCCTTGGATGGCCAGCTCCCGAGCCCTGGAGCTCGACACCTGGACTAAGGCAGAGTCTCCTGGGCTCTGACTATCTGGGCTGGCTGGTTTATTGACAACAGTGAGGGCACTGGCAGAGTGACAGTGGTGGGAGTAGCAACTAATCTACCAAAGAGAGAACATGTTAGTTCCTGTTCCATAGAACCACTGCCACTCTCCTGGTGCAGTGCTTCAGCAATCTGACAGACTTGTTGGAGAATAGATTGATGGATTAGTGTGATGGACAGTGAGGGCGCAGTTTGAGCTTCCCCTGCAGCACTGAACTTGTGATGGAAGCTGTCTTTACAGGAATGCAAACTGTGATATCAACCTTCAGAGATTGAGTCATTTCAAGTTTCAAGCATAAAATCCTGTCCCAAGTTGGTGCTGGGCACCTGCATTCTCCTTGACAATTAACATAGATTTCCCAAAACACTTTAAGTATTTGGTAGACACCAACTAACCTTCTGCCATTTGGCCCAGTCAGCAGCAAAACTAATGTCCAGCCTAGGCCTCTGGCACACTGGACCAATGACACCTTGAGCCTCTGGCACCATGGGCCTCTAACAAGCTGAGCTTCTGGCACACTGGGCTCTGGTATGCTGGGCCCCTGGCACCCTGAGCCTCTGGCACCCTAGGCCTCTGGCTCCCTGGGCATCTGGCTCCCTGGGCCTCAGGCATGCTGGACCTCTGGCAAGTTTGGCCTCTGACACTGTGGATGTCTGACTAGCTGAGCCTCTGGCAAGCTGGGCTTCTGCCATGCTGGGCTTCTGGCATACTGGATCTCCGGTATGCTGACACTCTTGCCAACTGGGCCCCTGGCCAGCTGGGCCTCTGGCAAGCTGACATCTGCATTTCCTTCTCCACCCCCTTCCCTGCCCTGCCTCCTTTACACTTGTGCTAAGTATCTCACCGCATCCTAACCTATAAAATACATGCAATGTCATTGATCCTGTGGCTGAGTCTAAGATCACCTTCACTGTCATAAGTTAACAGCCTATGGTGTTTTTTTCTTTTTTTTAAATAAATTTAGAATACCCAATTTTTTTTTCCAATTAAGGGGCAATTTAGTGTGGCCAATGCACCTAACCTGCACACACCTTTGGGCAAACTCCACACAGACAGTGACCCAAGGCTGGGATTGAACCAGGGTCCTCAGTGTCATAGGCAGTAGTGCTAACCACTGCACCACCATGCCGCCCCCCCCCAGAGCCCATGGTGTTAAGGGTACGACCCTGGCATGAATAGAGGATTGGCTGACTGGCAGATGGCAGAGAGTGGGGATAAAGGGTCTTTTTCAGGAAGGCAGCCGGTGACTAGTGGTGTGCCTCAGGGGTCGGTGCTGGGACCACAACTTTTCACAATATACATTAATGATCTGGAAGAAGGAACTGAAGGCACTATTGCTAAGTTTGCAGATTATACAAAGATCTGTAGAGGGACAGGTAGTATTGAGGAAGCAGGAGGGCTGCAGAAGGACTTGGACAGGCTAAGTGAGTGGGCAAAGAAGTGGCAAATGGTATACAATGTGGCAGAATGTGAGGTTATGCACTTTGAAGGAGAAATGGAGGCATAGACTATTTCCTAAATGGGGAGATGCTTAGGAAATCAGAAGCACAAATGGACTTGGGAGTCCTTGTTCACGATTCTCTTAAGGTTAATGTGCAGGTTCACTCGGCAGTTAGGAAGGCAAATGTTAGCAGTCATGTCGAAAGGGCTAGAATACAAGACTAGCGATGTACTTCTGAGGCTATACCAGGCTCTGGACAGACCCCATTTGGAATATTGTGAGCAGTTTTGGGCCCCATATCTAAGGAAGAATGTGCTGGCCTTGGAAAGGGTCCAGAGGAAGTTCACAAGTATGATACCTGGAATGAAGAGCTTGCCGTTTGAGGAACGGGTGAGAACTCTGGGTCTGTACTCGGAGTTTCGAAGGATGAGAGGGGATCTTATTGAAACTTACAGGATACTGCAAGGCCTGGATTATCATAGAATTTACAGTGCCGAAGGAGGCCATTCAGCCCATCGAGTCTGCACCGGCTCTTGGAAAGAGCACCCTACCCAAGGTCAACACCTCCACCCTATCCCCATAACCCAGTAACCCCACCCAACACTAAGGGCAATTTTGGACACTAAGGGCAATTTAGCATGGCCAATCCACCTAACCTGCACATCTTTGGACTGTGGGAGGAATCCGGAGCACCCGGAGGAAACCCACGCACACACATGGAGGATGTGCAGACTCCGCACAGACAGTGACCCAAGCCGGAATCGAACCTGGGATCCTGGAGCTGTGAAGCAATTATGCTATCCACGATGCTACCGTGGACGTGGAGAGGATGCTTCCACTTGTAGGAAAAGCTAGAAGCAGAGGACACAATCTCAGACTAAAGGGACTATCCTTTAAAAGAGAGACGAGGAGAAATTTCTTCAACTAGAAGGCGGTGAATCTGTGGAACTTTTTGCCGCAGAAGGCTGTTGAGGCCAAATCACAGACAGAGATAGATAGGTTTTTGATCAATAAGGGGATCAGGGGTTATGGGGGGAAGGCAGGAGAATGGGGCTGAGAAAAACATCAGCCATGATTGAATGGTGGAGCAGACTCATTGGGCCGAGTAGCCTAATTCTGCTCCTATATCTTATGGTCGTATGGTTTTATCTTCCTGTGCTGACTGGGTGTGGTGAACCACTGTATGCACCTGTATTAGGGGATGTAAGGTAGGACCTGCACTACAGGTTCGCCGGTAGCCCCTGCCGGCTGGCTCTGCCCACAAGGAGCCGTATAAATATGCGTGTCCTCCTCTGATCAACCATTTCGCCAGCTGCAGTAGGAGGCCACACATCTGACTGCAATAAAGCCACAGTTGTACCAATCTGAGTCTTTTGTGCAATTGATCGTGCATCAATTTATTGCAGTCAGATTTTCAACGAAATGGATAAAAGAATCAAACCAGATCGCCTGCAGCTGGATTCGCACTCGCCCAACGCCAGAAAGGACTTTAATTACTAGCTAGCTTGCTTTGAAACTTACATCAACGCTGCGACCCCCGCGTCGACGGAAGCTCAGAAGATACATGTCTTGTACTCCAGGTTGAGCTCCAGCGTGTTCCCGTTGATCCAGGACGCCCCGAATTACACGGAAGCGATGGCACTCTTAAAATAAAACTATCCGCAGAAAGCAAACACGATCTTCGCCAGGCACGTACTCGCCACTCGCTCTCAACTCCCTGGTGAGTCCATCGAAGACTTCTGGTGGGCCCTAATCTCACTCGTATGGGACTGTGACTGTCAGGCCATTACGGCCACCAAACATTCTAATCTCCTCATGTGCGACGCGTTCGTAACGGGGATTGCGTCGGACCCCATCCGACAACGACTGCTGGTAGGGGCCACGCTCGACCTAACGGAGACAAAAACTTTAGCACTCTCCATCATGGTCGCATCTCGTAATGTCCAGGCCTACCCCGCTCGCACGCGGCCCACCCGTCCTACCCCTCCTGGACCCTGCAAACGACCCTCCCGGCGGGGGTCCTGCCCAGTCAATACGCCTGCGCTGCATGCCAATCCGCGCACCCCGGGGGTCCCCGCTGCTACTTCTGCGGTCAGCAGAAGCACCCCCACCAACGCTGCCCAGCCCGCGCCGCCACTTGCAAGTCCTGCGGTAAAAAGGGCCACTTCGCAGCTGTGTGCCAGGCCCGCGCAGTCGCCGCAATCGCGACCGCAATCACCCCCTCCCCCCTGCCGAACGAACAATGGGCGCCGCCATCTTCTCCTCCCGGGGCCACGTGCGGCCAATGGGCGCCGCCATCTTCTCCTCCCGGGGCCATGTGCGGCCAATGGGTGCCGCCATCTTCTCCCAGGGCCATGTGCGGTCAGTAGGCACCGCCAACTTCCCTCCCTCAGTCCACGTGCGGCCCATGGGTGCCGCCATCTTGTCCCACCCCCAGCAATGGGCGCCGCCATTTTGTTCCCCACAGGACCTCCAGGCGCCACCATCTTGTCTTCCCCACGGGGTTGGAACGCCAACTACACATCACGATCTGGGACGCCGACTATCCATCTGAAACCTCGGGCGACCACCCACAGCTCGCCTCGATGACACTGGACCAGTCTCGTCCTCACAACCTGGCCACCGCTTCGACAACGGTGAGAATCAACGGCCACGTGACCTCTTGCCTGCTGGACTCCTGCTTTTGACATCTTTGCTACTTGCTCCCACTGCCCGTGAGACTCTGCTGGGACATGCTGTTCCTGTTCATAGATAATTGGCGGGATTCTCCGTCGGCCGACACTGGAATTGGGAAATGCGATTGGATGAAGAATCGGTTTCCGATGCCAAAATCGTGGCAGGCACCGGTTTCACGCCAAATTGCAATTCACCATCGCCTCGACAGCGGCATCAGTGCGTTCCAGAACTCACATACAGTAAACGTCGTTGGCGTATCATTACCGGCCTGCCTCCACTGGGGAAAACTGCTGAAAGCGAGGCTCACTTCTGCTTTTAAAAATCATAAAACAGACGCTGTGGCTGATGAGGGAGAGAGAGAGGAGGTAGGACACGGAGAGGTGTGACCGTGGGCTGCTGGTCCTGTCACTGGCTGAGCTGGTTGGAGTCTGGAGACCCTGCCAGACCTAGGGTGGGGGGAGGGGGTGGACAGAGAAACGGGCTGCAGGGCCGGGCTGTCCCACCTACGGGACCAGGGCAATGCCTAGGCATGGACTGCCATTGCTGCAGTCTGCAAGGCAGCCATTTTGCTGCGGACCCCTGTAACCACCCACCTGACCCTGGTTCTGCAAAGTGACACCGGCCATATGGGTGCCCCACACCACCACCCCCAACCTCTGCCATACCACCCCCCAACCAGTCACCATCCACCGACGGGTAATCACGCAGCCCATCCTGGGCCACAACCACAGTAGCCTCCACAGGGAGGCACCAAGCGGGGGCTGCGGAGCGTACCACTGACAAGGGCAGTGCCAACTGACGGTACCCCTGGCAGCAGAGATGGGAACCAGGGCCAGAGGCCTCCACGATTCCGGCCACCGCAGTGCCAACCTGGGCCACTATGTAGCCCATTGAACCTGGTTGGCCACAGTGGTACAGACCATGCTAACATGTTTGCTTTTCACCCCCTGCAGACAATGGATATTGGAATTCAACCAGCAATGGTGGCCTTCCTCCTAGTCGCTGCAGCACTAGGGAAGACCCTGCGGCTGTACGAGCTGGAGCTGCTGGAGGAGGAGGAAGCTGCAGCAGCGGAGTCAGTGGAGCACTGGCAATCCACCTAGCACAGAAATACTGAAAGACAGCAGCAATTTATTTAAAAAGCTGTTACAAGAGGGTTAATATAGAACACAAATCCAATGGGTTAATATGGAAAACTCACCCAATGGGGTTAATGTAGAAAACAAACTCAACGGGGTTAATTTAGATGAATGATCCAACAGTGGTTAATATAGAGCACTGACCCAAGAGGGATTTATATAGGAAACTGACCCAACAAAGCTTAATATAGAAAACACACTCAACAGGAGCTAACATAGAAAACTGACCCAACAGGGATTAATATAGAAAACCGACTCAACAGGGGCAAATATTGAAAACTCACCCAACAGGGGTTAATATGGAAAACTGACCCAACAGGAGTTAATATGGAAAACTGACCCAATAGGGGTTAATATAGAAAACTGACCCAATAGGGGTTAGTATAGAAAACTGACCCAATAGGGGTTAATATAGAAACTGATCCAATAGGGGTTAATATAGAAAACTGACCCAATAGGGGTTAATATAGAAAACTGACCCAATAGGGGTTAATATGGAAAACTGACCCAATAGGGGTTAGTATAGAAAACTGACCCAATAGGGGTTAGTATAGAAAACTGACCCAATAGGGGTTAATATAGAAAACTGACCCAATAGGGGTTAATATAGAAAACTGACCCAATAGGGGTTAATATAGAAAACTGACCCAATAGGGGTTAATATAGAAAACCGATCCAATAGGGGTTAATATAGAAAACTGACCCAATAGGGGTTAATATAGAAAACCGATCCAATAGGGGTTAGTATAGAAAACTGAGTGAACAGGATAGTATAGAAAACTGACCCAATTGAGGTTAATATAGAAAACTGAGTGAACAGGGGACAGTGTAGAAAACTGACCCAATAGGGGTTAATATAGAAATCTGATCCAATAGGGGTTAATATAGAAACTGACCCAATAGGGGTTAATATAGAAACTGACTCAATAGGGATTAATATCGAAACTGACCCAGTAGGGGTTAATATAGAAAACTGAGTGAACAGGATAGTATAGAAAACTGACCCAATTGAGGCTAATATAGAAAACTGAGTGAACAGGGGACAGTGTAGAAAACTGACCCAATAGGGGTTAATATAGAAATCTGATCCAATAGGGGTTAATATAGAAACTGACCCAATAGGGGTTAATACAGAAACTGACTCAATAGGGATTAATATCGAAACTGACCCAGTAGGGGTTAATATAGAAAACTGACCCAATAGAGGTTAATATAGAAAACTGATCCAATAGGGGTTAATATAGAAAACTGACCCAATAGGGGTTAATATAGAAAACTGATCCAATAGGGGTTAATATAGAAAACTGACCCAATAGGGGTTAATATAGAAAACTGATCCAATAGGGGTTAATATAGGAAACTGAGTGAACAGGAGACAGTGTAGAAAACTGACCCAATAGGGGTTAATATAGAAAACCGATCCAATAGGGGTTAATATAGAAAACTGATCCAATAGGGGTTAATATAGAAAACTGATCCAATAGGGGTTAATATAGAAAACTGACCCAATAGAGGTTAGTATAGAAAACTGACCCAATAGGGGTTAATATAGAAAACTGATCCAATAGGGGTTAATATAGAAAACTGATCCAATAGGGGTTAATATAGAAAACTGACCCAATAGAGGTTAGTATAGAAAACTGACCCAATAGGGGTTAATATAGAAAACTGACCCAATTGAGTCAATATAGAAAACTGACCCAATAGGGGTCAATATAGAAAACTGACCCAATAGGGGTTAATATAGAAAACTGATCCAATAGGGGTTAGTATAGAAAACTGATCCAATAGGGGTTAGTATAGAAAACTGATCCAATAGGGGTTAATATAGAAAACTGATCCAATAGGGGTTAATATAGAAAACTGACCCAATAGGGGTTAATATAGAAAACTGATCCAATAGGGGTTAGTATAGAAAACTGATCCAATAGGGGTTAATATAGAAAACTGATCCAATAGGGGTTAATATAGAAAACTGACCCAATAGGGGTTAATATAGAAACTGATCCCAATAGGGGTTAGTATAGAAACTGATCCAATAGGGGTTAGTATAGAAAACTGATCCAATAGGGGTTAGTATAGAAAACTGATCCAATAGGGGTTAATATAGAAACTGATCCAATAGGGGTTAATATAGAAAACTGATCCAATAGGGGTTAATATAGAAAACTGATCCAATAGGGGTTAATATAGAAACTGACCCAATAGGGGTTAATATAGAAACTGACCCAATAGGGGTTAATATAGAAAACTGACCCAATAGATGTTAATATAGAAAACTGATCCAATAGGGGTTAGTATAGAAAACTGATCCAATAGGGGTTAATATAGAAAACTGATCCAATAGGGTTAATATAGAAAACTGACCCAATAGGGGTTAATATAGAAACTGATCCAATAGGGGTTAGTATAGAAAACTGATCCAATAGGGGTTAGTATAGAAAACTGATCCAATAGGGGTTAGTATAGAAAACTGATCCAATAGGGGTTAATATAGAAACTGATCCAATAGGTGTTAATATAGAAAACTGATCCAATAGGGGTTAATATAGAAAACTGACCCAATAGGGGTTAATATAGAAAACTGACCCAATAGGTGTTAATATAGAAACTGACCCAATAGGGGTTAATATATAAAACTGACCCAATAGGGGTTAAACAGAAAACTGATCCAACAGGAGTTAATATGGAAAGCACACACAACAGGGGCTAATATAGAAACTGACCGAACAGAGAGTAATATGGAAAATTGACCCAACAGGGGCAAATATTGAAAACTCAACTTAGAGTTTAATATAGGAAACATGTCCAACAGGTGTTAATATAGAACGGTGACTCAACAGGGGTTAATGTGGAAAACACACACAATGGGGGTTAATATAAAATACTCACCAAACAGGTGTTAATATAGAAAACTGACCCAACAGGGCTAATATGAAAAACACATACAATGGGGGTTAATATAGAAAACTCACTCAATGGGGGTAAATATGGAAAACAGACATCATGAGAGTTAATATAGAAAACTCACCCAATGGGTGTTAGTATGGAAAACACACAATGGGGGTTAATATAGGAAACTCACCCAATGGAGTTAGTATGGAAAACACACACAATTGGGGTTAATATAGAAAACTCATCGAACAGGAGTTAATATAGAAAACTGACCCAACAGGGGTTAATATGGAAAACACACATAATAGGGGTTAATATAGAAAACTCATCGAACAGGAGTTAATATAGAAAACTGACCCAAGAGGGGTTAATGGAGACGTACACACGCCCACGTGATATTTCTAGCTGTGAATCGAGAACAGGATCCGAGGAACAAAGCGGAGCTGGTGTATAAAAGGCGATTAGTTTGAGAGAGTCACTCAGTCAGGATGTTGGTGAGAACGGTCAGCTTGATATTGCTCGTGTGCAGCAGCAGTTCATTGCCCACTCCTCGGGGGCAACAGGGGCGTCTGCGGGTAAGTGTCCTTGTCAGCTCTTGAATAGAATTTCAGGCGAGCGGAGCTTTCCTCTTGTAAAACAAGTTAGCAGCTGCAACATGTGGCCCCGGTACAGGTCTGAAACTGTAGTAACTGGCTCAAAGTTTATTAAACTGCCAAATGTTCAATTGCATCTAGATTTAAACTGCACAGTCCATAAATAGCAGTTACAACGGGGAAGTTGAAATGGTTAAAAAGTTGCAATAGCTGAAATATCTCAATGTGTTTAATTTATGAAGCAATACAATAAAATAATGCACATAGTAAGTAAGCTGTATATACACAAACTTACAGATTGATACATAAAATTACCTATCCCTACATCTGTTATGCATATCTCTATATTTATTGTGTTTGTGCAAAATGTGAGTGATTGTATTGGGTTCCTGTGAGGGGCTGTGGGTGATTGTGTGTGTGTGTGTGTCCCTCTCAGCTTCCTGCTGCCCTCACTGACATATATTACTGTCTGGTGCCCCTGGAATCCCCTCATATTCCACGTCCTCCCTCTCCATCGGCTCATGGAGAGCGAGGTTTGAGCGAGAGCTTAGAAGGTGCAAGCGTTGACATGCTCCCAGGTATTCACTATAAAATACAATAAAGCAGGCAAGACAGCAGCTCTTAGCAGACCAGAAATGAGCTAGATTCAGTTCCCTAGCTGAAAAGCAATCCTCATTTCTGTCAGAACAACCTCACATTGAGAGAGGTGTAAGTATACCCCCGACCTCCCCAGGACTGAGCACGAGGACAGTTCACCCACCCCATCCTGTTAGACCAGCTCCAGCACAAATCCCTTGTATTTGAGGGATGGAGATTGGAATAAATCTCTGGGAGTTAATGAAGGAATTCCCTGGGGATTATTGCTGAGCTTTCTGGAACTTGCTGACACTTGATATTTCCGAACCTTAAACAAACTTGTTTGACTAGTTTACAAAGTGAGGGAATTTGCCCCTGAAATGAAGGCTGACGATGAAGTCATGGAGTGTGTGGTGAATGTCATTTTGCTGTTGTTTCTTGGTTTCCTCAACTCCAGCGACTCCGTTGACACACACCCCAAGCAACTAATTTCTGCTCCTGTGAACATTAACAGACCCCACAGCAACCCTGAATGATGATACTGACAATGTAGAGGTGAGGGCTGGGGGGGGGGGGGGGGAGGAAGAGGGGGGCGTGGACATGTCTGTGTGTGTGTTTGTGAAGGGGGGATAAGGTCTGTGGGATAACTCAGTGTTCAGTGGCTGCAGACAGTAAACATGTGGGATGTTGTTATCTTATCTCTGACATTACTTTCTGTTTAATTTTTGTCCACAAATATTTTCAGTTTCTTGTTTGTAGCCAGGAAATGCTTTAGGTGGAACATTTTTGTTTAAATCGTTGATCTGTTGTACCACGATCGCCCAAGGCAAAGCTTCTGATAACTTTAGAAGGTAATGAACAATTGTTACATATCGGACACCAGTCAGAAAGCTCAGCGACTCCACGAACGATAACGAGGGAAATGGAAATGTTTTTGTACCCCCACAAGGAGGTATTTCGGAGGCTGATCTCACAGAGGCATGGTGATTAATTAACTTAGACAGGTAACTCTTTGTCTACATACAGTGTCCGCCATGACTCACTCAGTAGTAACTCTGTCAGATGGGTTCAAGTCCCCCCACAGACATTTGAGCACCTAACCCAGGCTGACCCTGTGGTGTTACATTCCCAGAGTATCAGAGGTGCCATCTGTCTACTTAGATGTCATTCTGATGTCTTGTCTGCTCTCTCAGGTGGATTTAAAATATCCCACAGCACAATTTGGATGAAGCATAGAAAGAATCTTACAGTATATTGGGCAATGTTGGGCAGCACGATGGCACAGTGGTTAGACCTGCTGTCTCACAGCGCCAGGGACCAGGGTTCGATTCCGACCTATGGGTGGTTGTCCATGTGGAGTGTGCACGTTTTCCCCGAGTCTGAGTGGGATTCCTCCGGGTGCTCCGGTTTCCTCCCACTGTCCAAGATGTGCAGGTTAGGTGGATTGGCCATGATAAATTGCCCTTAGTGTCCAAAGGTTAGGTGGGGTATTGGGTCTGGATTGGGTCTCGGTAGAGAGCTCTTTAGGAGGGTCGGTGCAGCTTCGATGGGCCAAATGGCCTCTTTCGGCACTGTAGGGATTCTATGATTCTATGAATATTTATCCTTCAACACCAGAAAAACAGGTCATCTAATTACGTATCTCCTGGCTGTGTTTGGGATCTTGCTGTGCATTCACTACCTGCTGCATTTCCCCACATTGCTGCAGTGGCGACACTTCCAAAGTATTTTGTTGGATCAGAAACACCTTTGGGACAACTTGAGGCTTTATTATTAAGCTTTATTTTAAAATGTGCATCTTTAAATCAGAATCTCCCTCAGATATGTGTTGCTGCAAAACGGCTATTTGTGCTGGAACATTAATGAATAAAACCAGATGGGACACAGCACAAGAACCAGATACGACTTTCAGCCAGAAATGGGAAGAGTTTCAGTTTTTTAACAATAAATTGCGATTTCCTTTCAAAATACTGACTTTCCGTCTGGGGTTCCATCTTCACTCATTTTCCATTTATATATATTCCAGCGCGGAGCGGGTATATTCCAGTGCGGAGCAGGTATATTCCAGTGCGGAGCGGGTATATTCCAGTGCGGAGCGGGTATATTCCAGCGTGGAGCGGGTATATTCCAGTGCGGAGCGGGTATATTCCAGTGTGGAGCGAGTACATTCCAGTGCGGAGCGGGTATATTCCAGCGCGGGCTAGGTATATTCCAGTGTGGAGCGAGTACATTCCAGTGCGGAGCGGGTATATTCCAGCGCGGGCTGGGTATATTCCAGTGCGGAGCGAGTACATTCCAGTGCGGAGCGGGTATATTCCAGCGTGGGGTGGGTATATTCCAGCGTGGGGTGGGTATATTCCAGCGTGGAGCAGGTACATTCCAGTGCAGAGCGGGTATATTCCAGCGCAGAGCGGGTATATTCCAGCGCAGAGCGGGTATATACCAGCACAGAGCGGGTGTATTCCAGCGCAGAGTGCGTATATTCCAGCGCAGAGCGGGTGTGCTCCAGTGCGGAGCGGGTGTATTCCAGCGCGGAGCGGGTATATTCCAGCCCAGAGCATGTGTATTCCAGCGCGGAGCGGGTACATTCTAGCGCGGAGCGGGTACATTCCAGTGCGGAGCGTGTGTATTCCAGCGAGAAGCGGGTACATTCCAGTGCAGAGCGGGTACATTCCATTGTGGAGCGGGTACATTCCAGCGCAGAGCGGGGGTATTCCTGCGGGGAGCGGGTACATTCCAGCGTGGAGAGGGTATATTCCAGTGCAGAGTGGGTACATTCCAGCGCAGAGAGGGTACATTCCAGCGCGGAGAGGGTATATTCCAGCGCAGAGCGGGTATATTCCAGCACAGAGCGGGCATATTCCAGCGTGGAGCGGGTGTAGTCCCGTGCGGAGTGGGCATATTCCAGTGCGGAGTTGGTATATTCCAGTGAGGAAATGGCGTATTCCAGCAAGGAGCGGATGTATTCCCGCACGGAGCGGGTACATTCCAGCGCGGAGTGGGTATCCTCCAGCGTGGAGCGGGGACATTCCTGCGTGAAGCGGGTGTAATTCAGCGTGGAGCAGGTATATTTCAGTGCGGAACGGGTATATTCCAGCGCAGAGCGGGTATATTCCAGCGCAGAGCGCGTATATTCCAGCGCGGAGCGGGTATATTCCAGTGTGGTGCAGGTCAGTTCCAAATAAGTGTTGATGGTTTGCAGCAGGAGGTAGTGTTTTTAGTGCTTAGTGCAATTGTTTATTTGATGGTGTGTGATTTTCTAGATTTTTTTCAAGCGGTTAAAGTTTGCGCTTTAGTGTTAGCTCTAAGGCTATATTAGCTTTCAGGCTATATTAGCTTTAAGGCTATATTACTGATGTACAAATACTGTTATCTAACATGCCAGCCGGCCCGACTGTCAGGATCAGTTGCCCACATGATTCCGTGCCACATGGAAACTCTCGGGCACCTCATACGTTCTGGAAAACCACATGTGCATGCTGTGGCACCATATGCTCCAGCTACATCTGGGGCTGTGCTGACAGGAAGCTAAAGTTTTTGTAGGTCAGACATTTCAGAAGGTGGCAAACCTACAAACTGCAGAGAGTTCAGGAGGAGGGACAACAAGGTGGACTAAGAGGGCTCCATATTTTGTGGGGTTAGTTTTGAGGCAAGAGGGTTCAGTATAAACCACACACCTGAACAAGGCTGAGAGCACTGTCTTTGTGGGGGGGTTCTTGACTTGTGTTTTTTGGGGAGGTTCAAACTAACTTGACATGGGGAAAGAATATGAGGACACAGCAGCATGAGAAGACCCAAGTTGCACAAAAGGTTAGGACAGATACACATCAAGAAAACAAAAAATGTAGAAAGAACAGGAATAAGCTGAAGGAAAAAAGCAAAGTTGATTAGCAGAGGATTGGAATGTTAGGAGTATAATAAATAAGGTTGATAAGGACGAGGGGCAAGTTTCCACATGCTTTATGATAATGTGACTATAACATAGGAAGAAACAAAAATTAAACATTCCTATCTACACTATTATTCAGGAAGGATAGGGCAGGAAAATACTCTGGGAGGACTGGCAGTATTGACTACAATACAGTGACATAGAGGAATGATCTATTGGAAAGTTTAAGGACTGAATCGATTCAGTTTGAGTTAAGGAGCTGTTACATTGATGGGAATTTACTATTGATTCACAAATAGTAAGGAAGAAATAAAGAAGCAAAGTACAGAGAACTGTAAAAATAACATAATATTAGTTAGGAGTTTTCAATTCCTCAAATATATTGCTTGGGAAGAAACAGTGAAGAGGAAGGAGGGTGAAATCCTAAAATGTGCACGGGAGGGCTTCCTGAAATCTACATTTTTTCACCTAACGAGGAAGGAAATTGTGCCGGATCTAGTTCTGGGAACAAAGTAGGGAAGTGGAGTGTGTTTTAGTGAGAAAAGATCTGGGTAAGAGTGATCATAATATAATTCAGTTTAAAGTAGTCACAGAAAGAGGCAAAGACATTTTAAAGGTGGAAATACTCAACCAGAAAGCAGCCAATTTCAGTGATTTGCAAAGTGATCTAACACAGGTGGACTGGAAACACAGACTGGCCAAGAAAGTAGTGTCTGAGCAATGGCAGACCTACAAGATGGACACACCTCAAACCAATCATATTCCTATAAGCAGGAAAGACAGGACAGATGTAACGAGAACTCCCTGGATGACAAAGGAAACGGAGGTTCAAATAAAACTGAAAAAGGGTATTTGCAACAGATGTCAGTTACAGAATAGAGTAGAAACCAAGATAGAATCAGAGAGTGGAGACAGACATGAAAAAAGGACATAAGAAGGGCAATAAAGTGTGCAAGAGATTAATGGCTCAAATAAAAGTACCCAACAATCTTTTACATGTGTAAAAAGATGGCTAGAAGCTTATTACAGACAAAAAAGGAAATCTTGTGGAGGTACAGAGTGTGACTGAATAAACACTTTGTCCCTGTAGAGGTCAGCACCTCCACAATTTCCACATTGATTTTTTTTATTCATTTCCCTCAATATCCTTGGATACATATCTGATTCTGGTGTTTTGGCAACTCCAAGTACAGACAGCACATCCAATGCCTCTTCCTTATCAGTTTTAAATCCTTAACATGTCTGAATAGCCTCCCCTTTCACCATGAGCTAGGAAGCATCTTCTTTCTTGGTAAAGACAGATGCAAAGTATTAATTTAATACCTCAGCTATGCTCTTTGCCTCCACGTATAAATCCCCTTTTTGACCCCTAATCAGCCCCACTACTTTTACCAGCAATCATATGCCTTTAGATGTCTCTGGGAATCCCCTTTTATGCTTGCTGGCAGTTTATTTTCAAGCTCTCTCTTTGTTACTCTGGGCGGGACTCCCGATTGCCAATGCCGAAATCGCATTCA